>NC_140173.1:59975125-60447606 GCF_963971535.1 Notolepis coatsorum | reverse complement strand
AGCCTCCATGTAATCCATTGTTTTAAAAGAGGGGGGTTCCCCGACAAATCAATAATTATCCCCCGTTTCTAAATTGTCATGCTTAGCCAATTCTGGCATCCTTCATTAATAAACAGCTCAAGGATTATTTGAGCAGGCGCTCAGTTTTTAAGTATCATCAGTCTGGTTCAGGTGGTTTCCTTAGTGATAATATTCCGACTGCCCTTGATAATCATCAGCGTTGTGCAGCGCTCTTTGTGGATCTGTCTAAAGCTGTTCATACCATCACGCTAGACTTTTCAATAGGCTTTCATCCACTGCTTTTGATCCCATGGCTTGCAAATGGTTCATAACAAAGGTTATGAATATAACCCTGGTTATATGAATGCTAGCAAAGAATCTTGCCTCACCTATCGGACTGCTCCATGCACCAATAGCACACCCGCTGAAGGAATTTCATAAAATGCACCTATTACTGATCAGGGCCACGCCCTCCTGCTAGTATATTATGACATAAGTTACACATTGTGATGATGTTGAAGTCTGCTTATGGTAAATGGACTGCTTTTATATAGCACTTTTATCCAAAGTGCTTTACAACATATGCCTCACATTCACTCATTCACTCATTCACAGACCCATGATGGCATGCATGGTGCCAACCTGCTCATCGTGAGCAGTTAGAGGCTAGGTTTGATTGATCATTATGACATACCACGACATATACAGATACAGTACAGTCATGACATTTACGACATACAGATATACAGTACTGTTACATTTATGACATACAAGATATACAAATATACAGTACTGTTTAAGGCGTCTTGCTCACGGACACTTTTTGACACGCTGCCTGGGAGGAGCCGGAATTGAACCGGGAGGAATCTTCTGATTACCAGACGACTGCTCTACCTCCAGATCTCCAAGCTTGATATTCTGATATTAACACCCCCCCCCCCCCCCCCCCCCCGCCCTCCTCCCAAGTGTAAATAAGGTTGCATTAATTAATATATTTTTCTCTGAGAACCCGAAGTACATTTTTCTAGCATAAACATGAGATGTCACCTTGGGCTCCAGTATGGCCTCCACCCTATCTGTGGCCTCCTCGTCCTCCGAGTCAGAGTTCCTGCTTTGATGTCCAGCTGCTCAAAAGCGGAGTCCAGAACACTCAGCCCATAGTTCACTGCCTCCTGCATCTTTGGAATCAGCTCTGCCTCCTTCTGCTCTCGAGTCTTCTCCTGAGGAAGATACATTCAATTCAATGTACAGAGCTAAAGCAAAGTTACTCCCGGGCTTGTGTGCCAGGTTTTTTTTTTTTTTCTTTTTTTGCTAAGAAAGGGATTAAAAGGAGATGTATTACTATTGTTGGGGTTAACTTGTGGAACAATGCTGATATATACTCAAGAATAATTAAATGTAAATAATCTGTTTTCCAAAAAATGGTTTGTATAGCTATTTGAAAGTTACAAATGTGAATACACTTGAATTTGTTATTCTTTTTTTGTTTTTGTTTAGGAGGCTTCACTTAAGATAAGAATATAGGAGCATTAAGCTTCAGCCTGTATCTTTTCAGTCACTGCCTAAATCAAAGACTGTTGACAGAAGAAGAAGAAGAAGAAGAAGAAGAAGAAGAAGAAGAAAGAAGAAGAAGAAGAAAAGAAGAAGAAGAAGAAGAAGAAGAGAAGAAGAAGAAGAAGAAGAAGAAGAAGAAGAAGAAGAAGAGAAGAAGAAGAAGAAGAGAAGAAAGAAGAAGAAGAGGAGAGAAGAAGAAGAAGAAGAAGAAGAAGAAGAAGAAGGAAGAAGAAGAAGAAGAAGAAAAGAAGAAGAAAAAGAAGAAAAAGACTACTACTGCTACAGGATTTGTGGGTGATGAGTACAGTATGTTAAATGTATAACTAAATACAGTGAACATAGGGTATAATTCCATAATAATGGTCAAGTACACCGTGATTTTGCACCACATGACAGCAATTCTTGTGTTGCATGTCTACAGTCTTGATTCTGCATCAGCTCAAGCCACCTGCCACCTCCACACATAACCTAGGAGCCAGTGGGAATGACACTGTACATGATGGACCCGTATGGTGTTTCTCTGATGCAAAAGTTTGAGATGAGAAGAGGGATTATTTTTGGATGCAAAGCAGCTCTATAGCTGGTGATATCACTGAATCACTCATAGGCCTTTCACACCAGCAGGGCTCCATCGCCCTTGATGTCAGTATTATGTTGCATGGTCACAATGTAATTTTTTGGTGGACCCAAGGAAGAATAGCTACTGCACTGAGGGAACCTACTGAACAGTAACACATGGAGTGTGGGTAGTAGGGTTAGTAGCTTCTGTCTGATTCTGTAGGTACTGAGGGTAGTAGGGTTAGTAGCTTCTGATTGTGTAGGTAAGTACTGATGGGTAGTAGGGTTGGTAGCTTCTCTCTGATTGTGTAGGTACTGAGGGGTAGTCGGGTTAGTAGCTTCAGATTGTGTAGGTACTAGGGGTGTAACGGTACACAAAAACCACGGTACGGTACGTACCTCGGTTTTGAAGTCAAGGTTCGGTACG
This sequence comes from Notolepis coatsorum, assembly GCF_963971535.1. Classification (NCBI taxonomy): domain Eukaryota; kingdom Metazoa; phylum Chordata; class Actinopteri; order Aulopiformes; family Paralepididae; genus Notolepis; species Notolepis coatsorum. Next base: position 60,445,067 of record NC_140173.1, on the reverse strand, counting down.
GGTTTTCGGTACAGTGGGGGAAAGTTTGGCTTTCCATGTTCCACTCAGGGGTGATGTAGTGTGCAGTAACTAATTGTACTTGTAGGGCTGTCAACGAATATTCTATATTGAAATGAATAATCGACTTGTCAATTATATTAGATTGTGAAAAAAACAGCCCCCGGTGGGCGGTCGTTAGTGGTTAATTCGGTATTCGTTCGGTACACTACACAGCCGTTCCGTACGGTACACACTGAAACGGTTCAGTTCGGTACGGATACGTGTACCTTTATACCCCTAGTAGGTACTGAGGGTAGTAGGGTTAGTAGCTTCTGTCTGATTGTGTAGGCACTGAGGGTAGTAGGGTTAGTAGCTTCTCTCTGATTGTGTAGGTACTGAGGGTAGTAGGGTTAGTAGCTTCTGTCTGGTTGTGCAAGTACTGAGGGTAGTAGGGTTAGTAGCTTCTGTCTGGTTGTGTAGGTACTGAGGGTAGTAGGGTTAGTAGCTTCTGTCTGGTTGTGTAGGTACTGAGGGTAGTAGGGTTAGTAGCTTCTGTCTGGTTGTGTAGGTACTGATGGTAGTAGGGTTAGTAGCTTCTGTCGGATTGTGTAGGTACTGAGGGTAGTAGCGTTAGTAGCTTCTGTCTGATTGTGTGGGTACTGAGGGTAGTAGGGTTAGTAGCTTCTGATTGTGTAGGTACTGAGGGGTAGTAGGGTTAGTAGCTTCTGATTGTGTAGGTACTGAGGGGTAGTAGGGTTAGTACTAGTAGCTTCTGATTGTGTAGGTACTGGGGGTAGGGTAGTAGGGTTAGTAGCTTCTGATTGTGTAGGTACTGAGGGTAGTAGGGTTAGTAGCTTCTGATTGTGTAGGTACTGAGGGTAGTAGGGTTAGTAGCTTCTGATTGTGTAGGTGCTGAGGGTAGTAGGGTTAGTAGCTTCCTTCTGATTGTGTAGGTACTGAGGGTAGTAGGGTTAGTAGCTTCTGATTGTGTAGGTGCTGAGGGTAGTAGGGTTAGTAGCTTCCTTCTGATTGTGTAGGTACTGAGGGTAGTAGGGTTAGTAGCTTCTGATTGTGTAGGTACTGAGGGTAGTAGGGTTAGTAGCTTCCTTCTGATTGTGTAGGCACTGAGGGTAGTAGGGTTAGTAGCTTCTGATTGTGTAGGTACTGAGGGTAGTAGGGTTAGTAGCTTCTGATTGTGTAGGTACTGAGGGTAGTAGGGTTAGTAGCTTCTGTCTGATTGTGTAGGTACTGAGGGTAGTAGGGTTAGTAGCTTCTGATTGTGTAGGTACTGAGGGTAGTAGGGTTAGTAGCTTCTGATTGTGTAGGCACTGAGGGTAGTAGGGTTAGTAGCTTCTGATTGTGTAGGCACTGAGGGTAGTAGGGTTAGTAGCTTCTGATTGTGTAGGCACTGAGGGTAGTAGAGTTAGTAGCTTCTGATTGTGTAGGCACTGAGGGTAGTAGGGTTAGTAGCTTCTGATTGTGTAGGCACTGAGGGTAGTAGGGTTAGTAGCTTCTGATTGTGTAGGCACTGAGGGTAGTAGGGTTAGTAGCTTCTGATTGTGTAGGTACTGAGGGTAGTAGGGTTAGTAGCTTCTGATTGTGTAGGCACTGAGGGTAGTAGGGTTAGTAGCTTCTGATTGTGTAGGTACTGAGGGTAGTAGGGTTAGTAGCTTCTGATTGTGTAGGCACTGAGGGTAGTAGGGTTAGTAGCTTCCTTCTGATTGTGTAGGCACTGAGGGTAGTAGGGTTAGTAGCTTCTGATTGTGTAGGCACTGAGGGTAGTAGGGTTAGTAGCTTCTGATTGTGTAGGCACTGAGGGATTTCAGAGACCGCCTGTGTGTCCTTGTTGTTGTTGTTTACCTGCTCAGGCTGTCTCTCCACAGCTTCGGCCTTGGGTGCAGGCTCCTCTACCTCTTCATCATATACTCGCTGATACAGGAAACAAATAATAAAACAAATGTTTTAATAAAATATATACATACTTACTACTAGATGCTCATTGTAAACATGTAGGCTAGTATTTGTTTTGTACAACTATTGCAGTAGAAGTATAATTCAAATAATAGCTGATTACGACAATAAAGTGCATGAATAAAAACAATAAGAATACAACTAATTATGGCAATACATTACATTTTCTATGAACTGTGTGTTGGAGAGCATAAGGAAGTCGTTGAACACAGAGTGCAGGCAGCAGTCGGCGGCCTTGGTGTCCCGACTCAGGCCGTCCAGCTGCTTCTCGATGTCGTGGGTCTTGGACAGCATCCTCTGGGAGAAGTCTTGGAGGAACAGGAAGAGCTGCGGAGGGAGAGGCACCTTCACAACGTCACAGCTGAGCCACACACACCAAGCGCTTCATTACAGAAAGTAGTGGGACATTGATTGATTGATTGATTGATTGATTGATTGATTGATTGATTGAAAACTGTATTAACAGATTGCAGAATGGGTACAATACAGTACAGCTCAATACATACAATTGTTAAGGGGATGCAGACCAGAGAAAGACTTTCGTCTTGTTTACATCAGGGTCCCCCATTTTCAATTCATCAGGGACACACTTCTAGAGAGCTACGGTGGTACCCGCAACATTGTGATTGTGGGTGACAACAAGGGGGTGATGATTAATCATTTAAAAATCAGAAGAAACAATACAATTTCACAATACATAAAAAAAAGTGTTTTTCTGTCTCTTACCCCAGAGTCGGCTGCCAGTGACCAATTGGCACTATTTTGTCGCATCTCCTCCAGAGTCCATGGTCTCTCCCAGATCTGCACGTCTTCTCCCAAATGGTTATTCCGGCTCGGGCCATTCGCCATACTGCCTGGTGGCAACCCGCTCATCATCTGCAATCATGCAACTTGTTGCTGGCTTGCTGCATATGTCATGAATGAATGAATGAATGAATGAATGAATGAATGAATGAATGAAAACTTTATTTAACAGATTGCAGAATGGGTACAACACAGTACGGCTCAATACACACAAGTGTTAAGGGGATGCAGACCTATCGGGTCCCCCATTTTCATTTCATAGTGAATTCATATGTCATCGATAACTTAGTAAAGGCAGCGAGGCACCAACCTAATGCCACTAAAACTCCAAATTCCCAACGCAAGCTATTAGCACAGCTAGTTTGTACTAGTGTGCAAGCTTTCAAAATGCTTTCATTCGACGGAATGTTTATGTACTCTTATTATAACTCTGTCGCAAGAGGAAGCGGGTAATAACAGCTCGTTAACGTTGCTGCAGTCCTGGTGGTAGGGTTAGTAGCCTCTAACGTTAGTTAGCTAACTTAGCTAACAGCAACGATAACAAGATTTGCAAAGAGGAAAAGGAGCACACAACAATATCCACCCTTTCGGTGTTCTAATGTTTACCTTGAATAGCCGCCGTTTACTCTCTAGTCCGCGATGGTAAATTGTAGTTACATGTTGACATGAAAAAGAAGTCGATTATGCTATTGCTAAGTTTGGCCTTTTCCTCATTGGTGGTCTTCTGACAGGTCGGCCATGTTCTGTCTGCAGACAGTCACCTGACTAACGTTGCCTAGCAACCCGATGAAAGGGGGGCTGGGCCTGAGCGAAGTAAACCAGCAAACTAACAAGAGATGGACAGCTTTCCCAGCCATTAGGGGAGAGTGGGGTAAGACGAGGCAGAAGTAGCCTACACATAGCTACACCTCAAGTACATACTGTATTTCAGAATGTTTACTAACTGAAATTATAATGCATATTGTGGAGCCAGATTTGGTTGTTCCTCAATCAGGACAAAAGGATATCGAATATTAGACACAGGACAATGAGTTCAAACATCATGTATGGTATTTATTGAATAATCAGAAAGCATAATTACATGAATTATCGGGTGGTCCATGGATCACAGACAAGCTTGTTGACAGCAATGCAGTGTATAGCAGAGTCGCCAAGGAGCTCTCTCCCTCTATTCTAAAATGGTCTTGTAATATTCATGCTTTGAATATATCATTTTACGACAGGCGTGCCAGGCGCACCTTCCTATTATGTATACCTGACAAGGGGTCCTGACAGTCAGTTGGCTGCCAGCCGTGGATGGAGTTACACTCATGCTTACCTCATGCTTACCTTTGAATAAACCTCTTAACACTTTGAGTGCCACGCAGGGTTTTTCCTTTTTACCCCCTGAATGCCACCATCGGCGCCAATGTTAACCTTAATATCGCCTAATCTATGTTTTAAATTATGGCTATGTGTCTAATCTGCCCATCGCATTATCAAAGACTATTTTCCAGTCAGTGCTGTCAAGGCAGATTGTTTTTTTATCGCATCATTTCCGTTTCAGAGCATTTAGGCTACGTTTAGACGAGCGTTTTGGGATGGAAGTCTGAACAGAAACCGCAAAAGTCGTCTTGCGGTTTCACTTTTAATTTTGCGTTTAGACGAGCGTTTTGGGGTGGAATTCTCCGTGCAGACGAGGCTGTAACGACGGAGCCCCGCTGTCACACGATTGGCGCATATGTCACATGACGTGCTGTGAAGACCCGCCCTACTCTGCCTCTGATTCACAGACTGTGGATGGGGAATGTGATTGGACCAAAGCAGAGTCACTCACAGACAGTGGGTCCACTCACGCCGCGGGACAGATTCTTGTGTATTTAACCCTTTCACTGCCACACGACAGCCGGTTGTGTGATAGTAAAGGGTTAACCTTCTGTCGTGTGGCAGTGAAAGGGTTAAAAGTACTGCCAATGTAGCCTTCAGGTGATCGCCATGGATAGAATCAGACATGCTTTGTTTACGCTTCTAGGCTACTGGCGGCGCTGGCGCATGCCTGTGATGTAAGCAGTACGCGCGACCAGAGCCGTGACAACCCTTTCGTCATCGTTTTATGCGGTTTGACAGTTTAGATGAGAGCGCAAAGGTTTAGCGTTTCTAGGAATTCCACCCTGGAAGGTAGTCTCACTTTTTTGCGGTTTCACCCCGTAAAAACGCCGTTTCCGTATAAACGAAAGGCACATCCGAAAAAATATTTTTGCGGATTCACCTGCTAGCGTTTCCGTCTAAACGGGGCCTTAGAAAAGCACCCGTTTTGAGATAAAAAACAGCCCATTCTGGACCATTCTATGAAAATCGTCTTTTACTGGAATATTCCACAACGTTGATATTCGTCTGCCTTTTTATGAATTGTTTTCAAATAAACGCTAGATGATCAATATTATACGTGCACGCAAGCACATTCGGGCCGCGCATGGATAATCGCCGCGTTGATTTCCTCTTGGACTTTTACAGTGAAACCGAAAGAGCCCATTTCACAAAACAGCTTATAACTTCATCAAAATTAGTCTGATTATCCTAACACTGATAACATAGAGTCCTTACCTGACATCAGATGGTATCCAACTGGTATATTCCAATTCCTGATCACCATTCGAAAAAATCGATAAGTGTATAGATCCAACGCAATACAGTAGAACTCCATGATCAGCGGGGCTCAGAGGCTCCAGAATGAACTGTGGTAACCCCGGCTGGATCAGTGGACTGGAAAATGTGGAGTACCGGATTTTTTTCCCCATCCATTTTCATTGAGTCCATTCCAAAATCCCTTATGTCATCTGAAAGACGATAGGGGGCGCTTTTTTCCACATATGATCTTCGGCGGTGCTCGTGTATACTCGGGTAGGCTCGCGTGATGCAATATGATTTCAGATCGCTAAAAAAACAAATAATAATAATTCCGAGAAATCTCGTGAGTGGCTTTCAACCACATAAAAATAAACCTGAGATATCTCGTGTGGCAGTTAAAGTGTTAATGCAATCTCCTCGTCCTGAAGATTATTCTCTTTAAATCGAATACGACATGGTGTCAGAAGTGGGATGAACATGGATATCAACGGAGTCCCGTCGCCACGGATGAATTGGGATTCTCTGGACTTACCGGGAGAATGGAAGAAGTTCAGACAGCACGCGGGGCTAATGTTTTCGGGCCCACTCAAGAAGAAAGGAGAGGACGAGAAATGTAGCTACCTGCTACTGTGGAGCGGAGAAAAAGGGAGAGACATTCACAACACATGGACTCTCAGTGCAGATGAAGCAAAGGTATTGAAGAGCTACTATGACAATTTCGAAGCATACATACTTCCAAGGAGGAATACGATTTTCGCTAGGTACAAATTCCATGAAAAAACCCAGCAACCTAGCGAGTCATTTGAACAATTTGTCACTGCATTGAAACTACTCGTGAAGGACTGTGCATATGTGAACAATGATGAGATGGTTAGAGACCGTATAGTGTTTGGCATACACTCAGCAAAAGTAAGAGAGAAACTATTAAACGTTGGATCAGACTTGTCGTTAGACAAAGCGATAGATATAGCTAGAGCCCACGAGCTAGCACAATCACAGATAAAGAGTTTTACTGGCGCCACGAGCAGCGCGCAGGAGCAGCTCGTACACGAGGTGCACAGACATGAACAGAAGAATAGCGCACAGAGGTACCGCCCCAGAACAGAGTGGACAGAGAGAGCGAACAGAGCGAGCGACACAGACACACGTAAGAACTGTGGATACTGTGGGAGCAGAGCTCACAGGGAAGGAGATAACTGTGTAGCTAGAGGGAAACAATGCACGAAGTGTGGAAAATGGAACCACTTTGCTAAAGTCTGCAGGGCCGGTAGTTTCCAGAAAAAGTCAGTACACGAGATTAGCATGCGCTCTGAGTCAGGAGAAGAGTCAGACGAACTATATGTAGACACCGTGACAGACAGACGGTTTGATGCAACAGAACAAGCCTTCGCAGACATACAAATAGGAAAACATGGCACAGAGCTTAAATTTAAGCTAGACACAGGTGCACAAGTAAATGTAATTCCTTTGAGAGAGTATCACAGTTTACAAGATAAACGCAAAGTACAGCCTACTTCACGCAGACTGACAGGATATGGTGGAGAGAAACTAGTGGTAAAGGGCACATGCACGTTAAAGTGTAAATACAAAGAGCGTGACATGTTGTTAGACTTTTACATAGTAGACACTCAGGCACCCCCAGTTCTAGGTTTACAGGCATGCCTGAATATGGACCTCATTAAACTAGTGTTGTCAGTAAATGCCTACACAGATAAACAGACCATCATGGAAGAATACCACGACGTGTTTAAAGGGATCGGACTATTCCCAGGAGAGTGTCACATCCATATAGACCCAGACGCCACGCCAGTAGTCTGCCCACTGAGAAGGACACCGATCGCCCTGCGTGGCCGACTGAGCTACAGAGTATGGAAGACACACAGATCATCGCTAAAGTCATCGAACCAACGGAGTGGGTCAGTGCACTGGTCATTGTTGAGAAACCACGCACAGGCAAGCTCAGACTATGTTTGGACCTTAAGGAGCTAAACAAGGCTATCAAGCGCCCGCACTACCCTCTGCCGACACTAGAGGACATCACACCCAGACTAACAGGCGCACGCTATTTCAGCGTACTGGATGCAAGGTCGGGATACTGGTCCATCAAGCTCTCCACAGAATCATCGAAGCTGACGACGTTCAACACACCGTTTGGACGATACAGATTCCTACGATTACCATTTGGGCTCGCTTCTGCCCAGGACGAGTTCCAACGGAAAATCGACGAGACATACGAGGGACTGAACGGAGTAGCAGCTATAGTAGATGACATCCTTGTCTATGGCGCGACCAGAGAGGAACACGATAAGAATCTACATGCAATGTTGGAGAGATCACGGGAGAGAGGCGTTCGGCTCAACGCAGACAAGTGCACCATCGGAGCCACCGAAGTGAGCTACTTCGGGCACGTCCTTTCAGCTGACGGCATGAAGCCTGACCCAGGCAAGATAGCTACCATCAAGGAGATGGAGGCGCCAAAGAGCCGTGCAGAACTGGAGACCGTGCTAGGTATGGTCAACTATCTGGCGAAATTCGCCCCGAGCCTCTCCGAGATCAACGCACCCATGAGACAGCTGCTTAAACAATCGAATGAGTTCCTGTGGGACGCGCAGCATGACGCTGCATTCCAAAAGATGAAAGACATACTTACCAGTGAACCGGGGCCAGTCCTCATTTACTTTGACCCAGATAAGGAGCTCAGCTTGCAAGTGGACGCATCAAAGTATGGTCTGGGTGCTGTGCTGATGCAGGAAGGAAGGCCCATTAGCTACGCATCCAGATCACTCACGGACAGCGAGGTCAACTACGCACAAATCGAAAAGGAGATGTACGCAGTCCTTTATGGATTCAAACGCTTCCACCAATATGCCTACGGTCGCCATGTTGTGGTGCAATCTGAGCCCCTGGAGTCGATCATGAAGAAGCCGATCGCCGCAGCCCCACCGCGGTTACAGAGGATGATACTACAACTACACAAGTACAACTTCACAATCGTGCACCGCCCTGGGAAAGACATCCCAGTTGCCGACACGCTGTCCAGGAAGTCACTCACCTCTCACGATGACGGTCTCAGTGAAGGGATGGACCTTCAGGTACACATGGTGTACAACAGCTTACCTGTGCACAACGACAGGCTACAGGAGATCAGAGAAACAACAGACAATGACACACAGCTAAAGCTGCTCAGCCAGGCTATCCTGGAGGGATGGCCTGAGGAAAGAAAACAATGCCCCCAGAACATCACTGAATACTGGAATCACAGAGATGAACTATCCAAGACGAATGGAATCATTTTCAAAGGGGAGAAAATAGTCATCCCTACCAGCCTCAGAGGAGAGATGCTGATCAAGATCCATGCAGGCCACATGGGAATGGAAAAATGCAAAATGAGAGCACGAGACATCATGTTCTGGCCTGGAATGGGTAGACATATAGAGCAAGTCGTGGAAAAGTGCTCAATATGCCAAGAGCGCCGCCCATCAAACACCAAGGAGCCTATGATGCCTCATCGTATCCCAGACCGCCCTTGGCAGGTTGTAGGGACAGATCTCTTCAACTGGAACAACCAGGACTATGTTGTGACCGTCGACTATTACAGCAGATTCTTCGAACTAGACAGACTTCACAGCACCACATCGGCAGCTGTTGTTCACAAGCTAAAGGCAGCCTGTGCCAGGCATGGCGTCCCAGAGACCATTATCTCAGACAATGGACCACAATACAAGTCTAAAGAGTTCGAGGCATTCGCCAAGTCGTGGGAGTTTACACACGTCACGTCAAGCCCACATTATCCGCAGAGCAACGGACTAGCGGAGAGAACTGTGAAGACGGCAAAATCACTCATGGACAAGGCTAAGGCAGACGGAAGAGACCCGTACCTAAGCCTCCTGGAGTATCGTAACACCCCAGTAGACAATTTCAAATCGCCAGCACAGCTGTTGATGAGCCGCAGGCTACGCTCAACCCTCCCGAGCACCAACCAACAGCTGCGGCCAGGGGTAGTAAGCCCCAAAGATGGACATGACAAGCGAGTGCAGAGACAACAGCACCAGAAGAAATACTATGACAGGTCAGCTAGACCACTGCCCCCACTACATTGTGGTGAATCTGTCAGGCTCCAAGAATATGGACGCTGGAGGCCAGCAGTAGTCATACAACCAGCCGACACTGCGCGGTCATACCACGTTCGCACCCAAGATGGATGCGAATACCGCCGCAACCGCAGGCACCTGAGGGACACAAAAGAGGAACACTTCCAGGACAGCGACGGTATGCCAAGTCCAGAGAGCGTCGATCAACCGCCGGAGACCAACGACCCTGAACTGTCAGAGGACTCAGAAGCGAACTCAGCTTCATACTACACCAGATCCGGCCGAGCAGTGAAGCCTCGGGACGTTTTAGACCTATAAATGTACAGGGTGCAGGCGGATCGCTGCCCTATTATAACACTGTTTACCCCATTGAAGAAGAAAAAAAGGGGGTGGTGAAATGTAACAAAATATGAATGTATACTGAAATGATGACTTACTATATGTGTTGAATCTATGACTTACTTACCTTGCTTACTTGTCGATATAGTCCCATTTTGTTAGCAAGTTAATTCTACAAATAAGAGCTGCATATGGTAAGAGTGGTGAGAAACACGACCAAATAAGCCTTGAATACATACCTTATTCACAGCTGAAGTATTCAAATATTAAAGCAGACTTTCCAGAATAAGAGGGCACACAATACGAACTGTAATACCTTTGATACAAGAATCTTTTTATGTTTAACATATTAATCTTACCTGTTTACATTGCCTGGTCCTGACACAGGTAACGCACATGTTATTGTTTACAAAGAAACTCTTACAGAGTATTGCACAACCTTTCTTTATTTCAATTTTGTTCATAGCTTATAAAGCTTTCTTTAAAAGAAGGAAGATGTAATATTCATGCTTTGAATATATCATTTTACGACAGGCGCACCAGGCGCACCTTCCTATTATGTATACCTGACAAGGGGTCCTGACAGTCAGTTGGCTGCCAGCCGTGGATGGAGTTACACTCATGCTTACCTCATGCTTACCTTTGAATAAACCTCTTAATGCAATCTCCTCGTCCTGAAGATTATTCTCTTTAAATCGAATACGACAGGTCTGATATACTGTCTCACCTAGGGTGCCTTCGCTGGCTGACCAATCAAGTGTGAGACACCTGTGTCCTTTCCCATATGATCCAGCTCGGTTATGTAACAAGAAAATGCACAGGCGTCCACCCCGCACTGACCAGCCACCTTTCTGGAGATAAAGGGGCCCCTGTAACCTTGGCCTAAAAGCCTCTCACTGTCAAAGGAAACCACAGTGTTCTCAAATGTCCATGATACTGATTGTACTGTAATCATATTTATCAATGACTTTTAACTTAAGCAATGTTCCTAATTAACTAATATATTTATATATGTTATAAGCCTAAAGTCTGACGTTAATTTCCGACAATATGACTGGACTATTTATGAATTGAAAATGGGGGACCCTGATGTAAACAAGAAAAGTCTTTCTCTGGTCTGCATCCCCTTAACAATTGTATGTATTGAGCTGTACTGTACTGTACCCATTCTGCAATCTGTTAATAAAGTTTTCAATTGCAGTATCATTTGGTAACCATATATCTGCATTCTGCCTGAAACTGGTGTTCAAATAGATAAGAGAAAAGGATGTCTGTTACCTTGGGTTAAGGAATTCAGTAACTAATCAAAATAATGTGTTCTAGTCTTATAGAAACAGTCAAAGTGTAACAATTGGCAATCAAATATAGTTTAAACCTGATTTGACTAGAGTGACTTAGCTTAGAGATTGTGTGTGTCTACAGAGACTTGGGCTCACAACAGGAGGTAGATTTGCATACAACTGTTGGCAACAAGAAGACAATAGGTCAAAAGTCACACATCGGTGGTATCTGTTAAACTGGCCCTGTGGCACGACATGTGGGGACAGCTGCCGTAGGAGGGACTAGGATTCAGTATCTCGGTAACTCAAGTACACTTTCAAATGTCTGTTTCTATACTTGAATTAGCTTAAAATGAACTGCAAATGTTGCTGTTATATTGTGGTAATAATCCTGAATCTAATGATATGAAATATGCAATGTTTATGAGTAAGAATCACAGAGTTTGAAATTAAGCCACTTCTGAAACTACATTGGAAAATACTAAAAGTGCTGAATAATAACTGTATAAAATAGATATTGATTTAAGTTAAAAGAAGATGATTAGAAAACTATAGAAGTGGGCTTAATGATAAAACTACTGTGATTCTCATTTAGCATCAAGAGAAACTATTCAAAAATGATATCTCTGTGTTTATGGAATCAATCTCAATTCGAATATATATATCTTGGGTTTAATAACAAAAGTATTAAGTTAGTTTAGACGGTATCTATTTCTCTGATTTGAAACAAAGTAGAGAGGGTTGGCTTACTGAGGACAACCTTCTATTTCAAATTCAAACTTAGGGAGCCTGTGATTGGAGGGGAACATCTGCTTGACGTCACTCCTGTGACATCACGCAGACACTCCCGGCTCATTGATAAAAAGGGGGGTGTTGTGACTGTGGGGACACACTGAAACGGAACCAACACAGGAACACACCTCCCACCTCTTCACACAGAGGACGGCGCGAGCAGAGGAGAACACGGAGAACAAGCTTTTGGAACGAGAACAGAACCTCTTTGTTTGTCACCAGACAAACAAAGACCATCCACAACTCAACAACTACCATTCTTTAATCTACTTTCTTAGTCTAGTGTTGATTACAGACGGCATAGGGTCTCGTATATCAATACTATAGCATTGTAATTGAACCAGAACCATTGTGATTACACTTTTAACTTTGAATTAAAACAGATGCTGGTACAATTTCTCCTCTTTTTCTCCTGCATAGCCGCCGTGAAACAAGGCCAGAGTTATGGTCTTTTGAAAGTACAAGGGTTTTTAGGAGACACAATTCACAACGCAGGGTAGGCTGGTTCTGATCCATCAGAACAGAACATAGAACCTTTGTGACTTCACAATCAATCAATTAATCAATTCAATCAATTAATCAATGAAAATATGACTACTTCCTGCATCTGCAAAGCAAGCTGCTTTTTACTGTCGCTCCGTATTTTTTCTGCCTATCGCTACTATAATGATTTATTACAGCCCTTTCAACTTTAATTACTCTGTACGTTAACTCCCAGTTCCTATGGTACTTCTCCAGAACTGTGAATTTTCTTATCTATTCAGATTTATGACCACAGTGCTCCGTCGAAAGGACGAGTAGCAAGATTCTCCGTGGGAGGAATAGCGAGCCGTCTTATCAGCTACACACAAAGGACTATGTCGGCCACTGAAGGCGAGGATATTTATGAAAGACGAGGAATACAGAGGTTTTCCTTGTTATTTTGAGTTTTAACGAGACGGAAGACGACAGTGGTTTGGTCGGGTGAGTAATAGCACAGCTCCAGGGCGACGGAACTGCCCCGTGTAGGGGAGAGAAACGGACATCTCCAGGGCGACGGAAACTGCCCCGTTTAGGAAAGAGCGACAGACAGCTCTGTTGTATGATATTTCATAAAGACCCCGGTTGTGAAGTGACCCACCACCACCACCACCACCATCACCACCATCATCACCACCACCACCATCATCATCACCACCACCACCACCAGCTAAGTACCTAGCTTAGCTTCAGCTTAGCCTAACCTGAAAAGACAGGAAATAAGGGAAGATGCCGGGACTCGGCTCTCCCACAGAATGTACTAACTGCTTGAAGATGAGTATGAGGATTGTAGAGCTGGAGGCTCGGGTTTCTACCCTGCACCAAATCCAACAGGATGAGCAACTCATTGACTCTATTTTTGAAGCTACTACAAATATAGCCAACAATACCATGATTGGGACCTGGCCTATGCTAGTAGCTACAGAACAGCACCACCCAAAAGACGGTCCTTGGCACAACCAAGGAGCTAAACCAAAGCAGTGGACCACCGTCAATAATAATACATCTATTTTATATATCGCTTTTCCAGGTGCTCAAAGACACTTCACATGGGCAGGAAAGACAAACTATGGCAAAACAAAAAAACAGAACAAAACAGAACAAAAATAATACATGACAAAATAAAATAAAACCGACAGAATTAGAGGTCAAAAGCAAGATTGAAAAGGTGGGTTTTGAGGGCTGATTTAAAAGATGTCAGGGTGTTTGCATCACGGATATGGCTGGGGAGGGCATTCCAGAGGGAGGGGGCAGCAGCAGCAAAGGCCCTGTCGCCCCAGGTCCGGAGCTTGGTCGTGGGAGGTGTTAGGAGGTTGGCATCTGCAGACCTAAGGCGACGGGTGGGCGTGTGACGGTGGAGGAGGTCGGACAGGTAGGGAGGGGCAAGGTTGTTGAGGGCTTTAAATGTGATGAGTAGTATTTTAAAATGTATCCTGTATTTGATTGGAAGCCAGTGGAGGTCGTGGAGGACAGGGGTGATGTGATCAGAGCGACGGGTGGAGGTGAGCATGCGGGCAGCAGAGTTTTGGACATATTGGAGTTTATTGAGAATAGTGTTTGGTGAGCCGTAGAGGATGCTGTTGCAGTAATCTAGTCTTGATGATATGAATGCATGAACCAGTGTTTCAGCAGCAAAGAGTGATAGGGAGGGGCGAAGACAAGCAATGTTCCGGAGGTGATAGAAGGCAGATTTGGTTATGTGGTTCACATGGGGGAGGAAAGAAAGGGTGGAGTCCAGGATGATGCCAAGGTTACGGACGTGAGTGGAGGGGGTGACAATGGTACCATCAATATTTAGGGTGAAATCCTGGGTGTGGCTGGTGAGGGATTTTGGACCGATAATGATGATTTCTGATTTATTGCAGTTTAATTTGAGAAAGTTATTTTGCATCCATGTTTTGATGTCTGTGAGGCAGGTGCTGAGGGTGGAGAGAGTGGCTGGAGTGATAGTCTTGGTGGAGAGGTAGAGCTGAGTGTCGTCTGCATAACAGTGAAAACGCAGGCCATGTTGGCGGAGAATCAGACCAAGTGGAAGGATGTAGAGGATGAAGAGCAGGGGACCAAGTACTGAGCCTTGGGGGACACCATGAGTGATGGGGGCAGTGGGGGATTTGCAGTTGTTGATAGAGATGAATTGGTGCCTGTGTGAGAGGTATGATTGGAGCAAGGTGAGGGGGATTCCGGAGATGCCAACGGAGGACTGGAGACGAGTGATGAGGATGGGGTGACTGATGGTGTCAAAAGCAGCGCTGAGGTCTAGGAGAATGAGGATGGAGAGGGAACCAGAGTCGGCAGAGAGGAGTATGTCAAGGATAAAAGGAGAAATAAACGAACCAGGACCTCACCCCCGGTACCGCCAGGAAATAGTTTCAACCTACTCTCGGAAACACGCATATCAACACCCAAAGCAAAGAGACTTAGAAGCGTGGCTAACGACGCTAACGAAGCAAACAGCGAGCGTAACGGAGCTCACGCTAACGACGCTAATAGCAGGAATACCGGAGCTCACGCTAACACTAGCGAAGCAAACAGCTGGCATGCCGGAGCTCACGCTAATGCTGGCGAAGCTAACAGCCGGCACATCGGAGCACACGCTAACGATGAGACGACGAGGAAAACAGAGCCACGAGAGCATGGCAGTAACCGACGCCGAAGGTACGAGACTAACATTAACATGACGGCTACTGAGAAGGCTAGTGGTACTATTTCATCAAGGCCACAAGACTGTGGTGAGAACCGGCAGACTCGGCCTAATCCAAAAACAAACAGCCCCAGAACTGTTGGAAAGAAAAATACTAACTTCACACAGAAAACAGACTGCATGTTGATTGGAGATTCCACAACAAGGTACGTGGAAATGGCAAACACAGAAAATCGATGTCTAGAAAACACATCTGTGAAGGAGCTGACCAAAATACTTCCAACACTCATCGGGCCAGACATAACAAAAATTGTCATTCACTCTGGATCGTTTGACATCCTGCAAAGGAAAACGGGCACAGAGACATTGAAAGAGGATTTCACTTGTTTAATGAACACACTAGACAAATATCAGGATGTATCCATCAGTGGACCAATTGCATGCTATCGCAGAGGACAAGAAGCCTTTAGTCGATTTTAATTCATGGTTAGAATCTGCCTGTCTTACACATGGACTGAATTTCATTGACAATTTTAATGTGTTCTGGAATAATCCTGAACGCTTTCAGAGGAATGGATTCTTCCCAAACCGCCTTGGTTCGAGGCTTCTAGCAGCAAACCTACGTCATACCTTAGTGACTTCCAAGGGCATCAAACTCATGATACAAGCACGAGCACAAGGCGTCCTGTCCCCAGACAAGGCCATCATGGCCACCAGCAACCCGCTTGATCAAATGTCCCCGAGAGCGCTAATCAAACCAGCTCATCATGCACTAGAGGAGATGGACAGTCTGCTAGCACCAAAAATTGTATTAATGAATAGTACAAACACCATGCCATCTTTCAAAACATACCGGTAATCTTAACCAGCCAATGGCATGGTAAAAGCTATAACAGATATACACCATCAATGCGTTCACCTGCTATTAACCTCAAAGCCATCAAGGTCAAGCCAAAGCAGACCTCCTCTAAAGAAGCCCTCCTAAATGTCAGATCACTGAATAATAATTTTTTTTTAGTAAATGATCTGATTAAAGAAAATAACTTAGATTGCATTTGCCTAGTAGAGACATGGCTAAATAATGACACAGCTACATCAATAATGATTGAGGCTTCTCCACCAGACTATAATTTTTATCAAATACCCAGAAAAAATAGAAGGGGTGGCGGAGTTGCAGCAATTTTCTCCTCAAAACTCTTGTTTAGAATCACGGAACTAGGCGAGTTCATGTCGATGGAATATCTTGCCATTGAGCTGAAAACAGAATCAATCATTATTGTCACAATTTACCGACTGCCCAGACACTCACCAATATTTATACAGGAGCTCTCTGAACTGATCTCATTATGTGTTACCGGATATGATAAGGTGATCCTAAATGGAGACTTGAACATCCATTTTAATAAGAAAACAGACTCCAAAACTATAGAGCTAGAAAATCTACTGGATAGCTTTGACCTAACACAACATATAACAAATGCAACTCACAAGCTTGGAAATACATTAGACTTAGTTATAACAACAACTGGGCTAAGCATAACAAATGTCTCAATAACTGAATTACCTGTCTCCGACCATCACTGTATATTTTTTGATACTCAAATAACCCTTACTGTAACTGAGGGGTACAATTGTTTGGTATCATTAAACCACTACCGCTTTATGTACTTTAATTACTGGCCATACAGTACATGATATATAAATATGATGAACACTTCCCACAATGAATCGGTTCCACACAAAGTGGTAATTAAGTATTTATTGCAGCAAAAGGTACATAATATACTTCTCTATTTTACTTTGGATGCGCTTATAAGGCAAAGGAATGTGCGTAGGCAAATCAATAATGAATGTCCATTCTCTGGTTACGCAGGAGGTAATTATACAACCTGAATCTTAGGGAATTATATCTATGGTACACTAGTAATATATAGCGGGAGATACTGGAAGGGTCCCCCCGGTTGTAAGCCAGCAGGGGTAGAGGATCTGTCGGTAGTAGAGAGTCTGGTCAACGATGACTAAGGAGACTCCAAGTACAGGAGACGGTGCAATAGTCTCTTGATCCACAGACGAATACAGCTGTTCTCCGTAGACTGTAGCTCCACAGTGAAGAAAGCTAGCCGGCCTCAGGCTCTCTGAGGCGCAGACTCGACGTGGCTCCTCACAGGGTAAATCCCACATGTGTAGGCGTCGGCGATTCTCCGCTCCATAAATCACAGGACCAAAACAAATATAATCCAGCCGCAAAGGGCTATGTAGTCGTCGGGTAGATTAATCCAGTGTACATGTCCACACGGTTCTCGTCTAGGTCTCCTCGGGTGAAAGCGCCATGAAAGCAGCCCAGCCTGGATAAGCACTCTAGCTGATACGAGGAAGCGTTTGTGATGCTGGTCACTGTAGAACTTTAGCCGCACGATACACTATACACAAATAGACTATTACTGACTTAATAGAAATATGTCGCACTCGACGGTATAGCGCCAAACTCTGACAATTCAGTTATTAATTCGCACGCGGTCTCAATGCTCTATTTGGGGCCAAACAGGCCATACTTCACCGCACAGAGTATCGTGGGTGAGGCTTCAACTTATTGGGTAACTCTACTTCTGTATTCACCTGCGCCATATTTATATGCACGGCGAACAATCTAGTGCCAACCTCATTTCTGTCTCGTATTCCTGGGCAAGGCCGGGCATGTACAGACATGTCTTGACGGTGGCTTTGAACCTGACTCTGGAGGCACGGCCCTGGCGCCTGTGGACCGCTGTCCAATAGGAGAATGAAATATTATGGTCTGCACTAGGCTAAAGGGATATTCCGTGTATATGTACAAGGAATACACAAGGGATATCAAACGATATACAAATACTATGCAATATATATCAATCAATAAATATATATATTCGGTTTAATCTGATCCTTTGTAACAGCCGCCTCCTAATTAGTCCCACCTAATTAGCTAAGCAGAGACAGATTAACCGCACTGTCCACTACTCAATGTCTGTTGTGAGGGGTCGGGCAGTTCACAAAGTCATGGGGTCATGGTCGTCATCGATAGTATCGGGGAGCCTTGGCAGTTCTATTAGCCTCGCCACGGGTCGGGTGTAGATCCGTCCTTGGACGAGCACTTCGGCTGCTCGGACCTTTCCGTCGGCACCGGTGATCACTTTGCTTACGCGGCCAGCCGGCCACATAGCTCGGGGTAGTGACTGGTCGATAATCATGACGACTGTTCCTTCTGTCAAATTGTCTCTCTCTTTCACCCATTTCTGGCGGGTCTGTAGAGACGGTAGATAGTGGAGTAGGAAGCTGTTCCAAAACTTGTCAGCCAATACTTGACTGTACCTCCACATTCTTCGGCCGTTCGCTTCTTCAGGCCTGTACATTGTCTGTGGTAGCGCGGGGTCCAGCCGCCCCATCAAGAGTGTGTTGGGGGTGACTGGGTCGACATCTGCTACATCACTTGAGATGTAACCGAGGGGCTTTGAGTTCAATACTCCCTCGATCTCCGTGAGGACTGTCATTAGGACTTCTTCCGCCACGGTCTGGGCCCCAAGCACGGCGTACAGGGCTGTCTTTATTGAACGTACTTCTCGTTCCCAAGTTCCACCGAAGTGAGGTGCGTTCGGGGGATTAAACTGGAAGTCAATCTGGGATGGAGCGAGGTGGGTCTTAAGTTCTGGGCCCATAGCTTGGAAGCTCTCTCTCAGCTCTCTTTCTCCGCCTTTGAAGTTTGTCCCGTGATCAGACAATAATATAGACGGTTTGCCTTTCCGCGATGTGAATCTTCGGAAGGCCATAAGGAATGAGTCTGTGCTCATGGTTGGAAGGAGTTCTATATGCATCGCTCGGGTGGTCATGCATTTGAATACAATACCCCACCGCTTCTCGGTTCCTCTTCCTTTCTTTATATACAGCGGGCCGAAACAGTCCATACCGGTGGAGTGAAAAGGCTTGTCGCCGAGTCGGAGGCGACAGGGAGGTAGGTCAGCCATCCGGGGTATACTGGGCTATACAATGAGGTCTGCATGGTCGGAGCCTATCAGCAGGGTCGGGGTGGCACCGTCTATGAGCGGTATAGGTAGTTGACGCAGGTGCACATATTTATCCATCAGCTTGGCGATGGGGTAGGTGTACTGCGACAGGCCTATTTCTTGGCTGGTGAAAGCGTTAGTAATCCTATACCGTCTCTCTGGCTGCCCGCTTGCTGCGATGAAGGAGACATTCTCGCCCTTTATCGTCTTTAGATCTCTTCTTATTGTCCGAATCGTCATCTGGTTTTCGCTCCCCCGCAGCCCCAGCTGGGCCGCAGCGGACGCGAGGAGAAGGGTCTTCTCTGACCCGTCGTCAAGGACGGCGTAAGTGTCCATGACCTTATCTTGGTAACTCAGTGTTACGCGGACCACCTTTAAGAGCACCCGGGCGCCCCCGCTGCTGGCGGGGTCAATGTACATAACACTTGCCTTTGTGCTGCTTGAGGGTGCAGGCTTTCTTCTGTTACTGTCGTGTAGGACATCTAGGTGGGCTCCGTCACACCGACTACACCTCTTCTTTAAGCGGCAATCGGCTGCCATGTGACTGCGCGCACATCGGTAACAGCGTCGGTTGGACTTTATCCATTGACTCACCTCGTCGGCGGTCATCTTCTTGAATGTGTCACATTGTGACAACCAGTGTTCCTTTTCGCAGTACGGGCACACCATCTTCCACTTCTCTTTCATCGAGGGGGTACTGTGGTTCTTGCTGCTCGGTACTGATTCTGATTGGTGCATGACGGTCACCAATCTTCGGCCATCGTTTGCTCTCCTAGGTCCCTCTCTGGAGCTTGGGGTGCTCCGCATGAACGTATCCAACCGTAGGCTGTTGACTTCTCTCGCCAGGAAGTCGGCTAGGTCTAGGAGGGATGGCTCGGGACCGTTAGGATAAGGGTGGTCTCTTTGCCGCCTGAAGCGCTCTTGTCGGGCGGGCGGAAGCTTCTCTAAAATCCTCTCGACATTAGAGTTTGCGTACAGTTCGTGCATACCCTTTTCTCTTTGCGCCCCCAGCATCCCTACCAGGGATTGTACCTTGATAGACAGGTCATCTAGTGAGCGATTGTCTGTGGCTGGGGGTAGGCGGTCAATATGCCTTATCTCTTGTATTACGTAGTCCCATATGCGTCCATATCTTTGGTCGAGTGCTGCTAGAGCCGCTGTGTATGGGGTAGTAGAGGTGGCATAGGCCAGCGCTATATTGTGCGCTCGGGGCACCTTGAGGTGCTTCAGTAGGATAGCATACTTGTACGGTTCATCAGCTACATCGGACATCATTGTCTCTAAGCACATTCGTAGCTCCGTGTACTGTGCTCTGTTCTCGTGGGTGAAGTCCGGAAACGTCGGTGTGCCAATGTATGATGCCATGGATGGCTGGCACATCGGTGAGCGTTGGAAGAGAGGCCTCCTAGGCGAGTCTCCTCTTACGCCTCTTGGTGGGCTGGTACCTGCTGGGTACCATGGCCCGCGTATCCAGGTGCTGTTCCTCGGGGCTGGTCGTGCGTCAAGCTCACCCGTGAATTGAGTCGGGGGTCTGTAGCGCAGAGCCGCGGGGGTAGAGCCTGGGCTGTACTGGACCTCCTGGTCCTGTGGAGTACTGTGCTGCTGTCGGGCTTGACTCTCCTCCTCTCCCTCTTCTTCTTCCTCTGGCAGGTCCTCTAGATCCTGTAGTCGTCTATTTAGCCTCTCCGCGGTGTAGACCGTTTCTTCCTTGTAGCTGGGTCTCACTTGGACCGGTCGGGGAAGGGGTTCGGAGGGGGGTATAGGCTCTCTCTGGTGGTCGGGCTCAGGGTCGCTTGATCGGGTAGGGGAGGGTGCCCTTGACCCTTGTCTTGACGAGGCCCTGGAACCCCGTGCGGAGGGAGGGGGTGTTGCCCTGGTGATCAGCTGCTCCATTATCTGCGCTTGTAATCGGTCGCGCTCGGCTTCGCGCTTGGTGAGAGCGAGGTCGCGCTCTGCTTCTCTTTGGGCACCGGCAGCGGCGCGCTGGGCTTCGGCGGCGGCGCGCTGGGCTTCGGCCCGGTCCCTTACCATATTCTCTTCCGTCTGAAGGCGTCTAATCTCTAGACGTATACGATCTTCGTTGCTCCGTTGCTGCGCCTGAAGGCGTTCTCTTTCCATGGAAGAATGTTCGCGCTCACTAAGCGTCTGTGCTTGGAGTCGATCGCGCTCTGTTGAGGCTGCTAGGCTGGCGAGGAATGCCTGTGCCAGCATCTTGTCCGCCTCGCTGGGGGAAGACGCTGGTTGAGGTGATCCGCTCCTGGCAGTACTCGTTGGAGATCTGTTCTCCTGTGGCGAGTCCTGGAGATCCATCTCCGGGGTGCTCTCCTCTTCTTGTAGCGGGTAGAGTTCCATCCCTGGAGAGCTGTCTTTATCCTGGAGCTCTCCGGGGACTACTTCTTCGGTCTTGGCGGGGGGTAAAGTCATGTCGGGTCCCTCCTGGTCCCTACCGTGAGCTTGGTCAATTACGTTAGAACCCACTAGGGCCTCTATTGGCGGGGTAGCCTGGTCGATAGGGTCGGACATAATTTTACTATCTACTTTTTCCGCGTTTACCGTCTGTAGAAAGCTAGGTAGTATATTGGCAACGTAATCCTCTAAGTACTGAGGTGTCTGCCGTCTACGCTGCGGGCGATCTACTTTAGGAGAACCGTTTTGTGGAGTGTTCATCATAGGCCATGTCAATATTAATACCACTATATTAATATTACACTAGTTACCCTCCGGCTCGAAGGACCAATTGTAACTGAGGGGTACAATTCCCTGACTGTATTGATAAGTATGGTATCATTAAACCACTACCGCTTTATGTACTTTAATTACTGGCCATACAGTACATGATATATAAATATGATGAACACTTCCCACAATGAATCGGTTCCACACAAAGTGGTAATTAAGTATTTATTGCAGCAAAAGGTACATAATATACTTCTCTATTTTACTTTGGATGCGCTTATAAGGCAAAGGAATGTGCGTAGGCAAATCAATAATGAATGTCCATTCTCTGGTTACGCAGGAGGTAATTATACAACCTGAATCTTAGGGAATTATATCTATGGTACACTAGTAATATATAGCGGGAGATACTGGAAGGGTCCCCCCGGTTGTAAGCTAGCAGGGGTAGAGGATCTGTCGGTAGTAGAGAGTCTGGTCAACGATGACTAAGGATACTCCAAGTACAGGAGACGGTGCAATAGTCTCTTGATCCACAGACGAATACAGCTGTTCTCCGTAGACTGTAGCTCCACAGTGAAGAAAGCTAGCCGGCCTCAGGCTCTCTGAGGCGCAGACTCGACGTGGCTCCTCACAGGGTAAATCCCACACGTGTAGGCGTCGGCGATTCTCCGCTCCATAAATCACAGGACCAAAACAAATATAATCCAGCCGCAAAGGGCTATGTAGTCGTCGGGTAGATTAATCCAGTGTACATGTCCACACGGTTCTCGTCTAGGTCTCCTCGGGTGAAAGCGCCATGAAAGCAGCCCAGCCTGGATAAGCACTCTAGCTGATACGAGGAAGCGTTGGTGATGCTGGTCACTGTAGAACTTTAGCCGCACGATACACTATACACAAATAGACTATTACTGACTTAATAGAAATATGTCGCACTCGACGGTATAGCGCCAAACTCTGACAATTCAGTTATTAATTCGCACGCGGTCTCAATGCTCTATTTGGGGCCAAACAGGCCATACTTCACCGCACGGAGTATCGTGGGTGAGGCTTCAACTTATTGGGTAACTCTACTTCTGTATTCACCTGCGCCATATTTATATGCACGGCGAACAATCTAGTGCCAACCTCATTTCTGTCTCGTATTCCTGGGCAAGGCCGGGCATGTACAGACATGTCTTGACGGTGGCTTTGAACCTGACTCTGGAGGCACGGCCCTGGCGCCTGTGGACCGCTGTCCAATAGGAGAATGAAATATTATGGTCTGCACTAGGCTAAAGGGATATTCCGTGTATATGTACAAGGAATACACAAGGGATATCAAACGATATACAAATACTATGCAATATATATCAATCAATAAATATATATATTCGGTTTAATCTGATCCTTTGTAACACTTACTAAAACAAAAAAAGAAATCATAGTTAAAAAGAGGCTCCTAAACGACAAGGCTGAATCAAAGTTCATTAATATTATCAGATTACATGAACCACACAATCATGACAGCTCTCTAAATGAAATGGTAGAAAATCTCAATGATGCACTGTCATCTGTATTAGATTCTGTCGCCCCACTAAAAATGAAAAAGAAAAAAACCAGAGCCTCGCCCTGGCTGAACTATAATGCTGTCAAC
The DNA here is from genome assembly GCF_963971535.1 of Notolepis coatsorum. NCBI lineage: Eukaryota > Metazoa > Chordata > Actinopteri > Aulopiformes > Paralepididae > Notolepis > Notolepis coatsorum. The sequence continues at coordinate 60,421,701 of NC_140173.1, read as the reverse complement.
AAAGAAAAAAGGAAATGTCGTGCAGCAGAGCGAAAATGGAGAAAAACAAAAACCACCACATGCTGTGATATATACAAAGATGCTTTAACTGCTTATAATAAAACCACCCGCTTAGCAAAGAAAGACTACTTCTCTAAAATCATTACAGAAAATGCTGGAAACTCCAGAATCCTTTTTTCCACTATTAATCTACTACTCAACACTGCCCCTACACCTCCTCAGTCATCAACGGTTAAGTGTGAAGAACTTGCACTATTCTTTAACAACAAAATAACCTTGATCAGGGCCAGCATTACTCATGATGGAAATAAAGCTGATTGCAGCAAACCGTGCAATGTAACCATGAGAAGTTTCACATGCATCACATTAGATGTACTCTGCAAAACTGTCTCAGAATGTAACTCCTCCACCTCAGACATTGACCCTATACCTACAGCTTTATTCAAACGGGTGTTTAATAGTGTTTCAAGCCCTGTGCTAGATATCAACTGGTATTTTCCCAGATGCCTTTAAAACAGCAGTTGTAAAGCCATTACTAAAAAAACCTAACTTGGATAGTAATGAAATGGCAAATTATCGTCCAATATCCAACCTACCATTCATTAGCAAAGTACTTGAAAAGATAGTTTCAGTTCAAATAAATTCCTTTCTTGAAGAAAACAACATCTTAGAAGAATTTCAGTCGGGATTCAGAAAATATCATAGCACTGAAACTGCCCTCACCAAAATAATCAGTGACCTCAGGCTAAACTCTGACGAGAATAAGATCTCCATCCTTGTCCTGCTAGATCTCAGTGCAGCATTTGATACAATCGATCACGATATTCTAATCGATCGTCTTGAAAACCTTGTCGGTTTCTCAGACCATGTGCTAAGCTGGTTCAAAACATACATCAGAGGGAGGAAATTCTATGTTAGACTAGGAGAGCACATGTCTGATATATACGACAACAACTATGGAGTTGCACAAGGGAGTTGCTTAGGTCCTTTACTCTTCTCCCTTTACATGTTACCGCTGGGTGATCAGAGAACATAATGTAGATTTCCATAGCTATGCGGATGATACACAACTGTACATATCTGCTGAACCAAATGATACAGCGATTAGCTCCATTACAGACTGCTTACTGGCAATAAATAAATGGATGAGTAAGAACTTCCTGAAATTAAATGAGAACAAAACTGAAATTCTAATTATCGGCCCCAAGACTAAAAAAGAAACGTTAATAAAGAACCTAGGAGAACTAACCCCTTGGATCAAATCTGAGGTCACTATTCTCGGGGTTATCATAGATTCAGAACTGAACTTAAATTCTCATATTAGCAAAGTAACGAATCTCTTTGCTCAGGCATTTCAATGACTTACCTGCACTATTCTTACCCTGCCTACTTTTCTATGCTAATGTAGCAGGGTGGATTATCCCTGCTTCGTGGGAACGGGTGGGCACAATCACTGGGTAGCGAGACACAGTAGAGCTCTGTCTGACTGCACCTCCGTCTTTGAGTCTGGAGCTTCGACTGGAGGCTGGTAGTGTGAGTGGATGGGGCCCGGGATTTACCAACCCGGTCTGGTACTCTGGTCTTCCTTCCCTGCAGCAGGGCGGTCAGCAGTACTCCCCAACACGCTCCCACTTCCCCCAATTGCTCCTTAAACCCTCCCACACCTAGTGACTGAATTGTAAATAAATACCCTGAGTTCCCCCCACAAGCAGTACCCTCCCTCAGTGACACTAGAAACCTTACAATGAAAAGGGAAAGGTGGAATAAGAAGGGGTTAATTATGTTAACGTTACCCACACCAAAAGAGTTGCTGAACCACTCATGAATGGACACGCACACAGAACTCCCATCTAATTCTTTAATGTTAGCTATACTGGTCAGTTACAATGATTTAATGCTAATGACCAAATGGACTGAAGTCCCACTATGATTCCGTTTGTGACTCAATACCTCCTAAACCCGTATTTTATACACCCACCTCTGGGTTAGTATCAGGGGTAATATACTGCAATGTGTTTGACTCCTCACCCACGTCTGGGTCGCCCTGTATAATACCTCTGCCAGGCTTTAATTATACGGCAAGAATAATACCTCTCTAGGCTTTACTTGTAATGCAACAGGTCTGTAACCTCCCCACAGGGAAAGGGTTAATTAGATGGGAAAATATTATTAAACACAAACACGTTATCACACTCAAAGAAAATGAAAAGAAATCAAAAGGTGGGCACACAAATACCTAACAAAGTCCTATGCTATGCCGGCATGTATTGTTAATGGGGTACCCCTAGAACTGTGGTTAGCAACGTTAGCTTCGCCCGCGGGCCGCACCACACTGTGTACTGTGTAATAGCTCCGGAGCGTAGATGCTCAATTGTACTCAACCAACATGGCGGCCTCGCCGCACCACCACCGTCCGGGTGGCAAGATGGCGTTGAACGCTCTCGGCGAGGGTGCTAGCAGGCGGAGCTGGAGCAGAGGGGCAGTGCTGGGCTGAGAGCATGTGCTGGGTGATGGCGACCTCTGTTGCTCTGAAGGCAGCCTGGTGCAGATCTGGTTGTATACAGCCGGAGCAGACCGGTTGTAGATGGTTGGTGTTGGGCCGACGCGCATTTATAAGCTCGCCCTCACTAACACTGCAGCTACACTCTGGGTCCCAAACAGCCCTCCTGCTAGACGGGGTATATAATAACGCAGGGTGTTCCTAAACACCGGTCCTCTTCACGACACGCTGACGGGACGCCTCCACAGAGAGGATAGCTTTAACTTAAGCCCAACTCGGCTATACCGCCTTTGTTCTAGGATAACTCGTTTTATATCACTAGGGATATTCAAGGGGGAAACATGCAACACGCTTCTACGTTTGCTGTTATAGGATAACCCGTAATATACTCAAGTTCAATACGGGGCTCGTCCAGACACGACCGAACCGATACAAGTCCAATGTCGAAGAGACTGGTTCCTCGCACTTCCGTCTACTTCCTCCTCCGTCTCTCTCGTACGCTCTCTGCCTGCCACCGCGCCCCCTGCTGTTACCGCCTACTAGCTCCACAGGGAAAAGGATTGTAGAATAGAATCCAGTAATGCTGTTTATAATCCATATTTCGGCCGGTAGAAGAAAGAGAAGCTTGCGTCATTGTTCGTGAGAATATCAATGGAAACTAGTTAGTAGGTCTTGGTGCATCAGGGGAGATGAAAAGGCAAGTCAGCACTTCTGAATAATAGTCCTATTTTCAGGATGCTACATTTCCCCCCACTTTGAACTTGCTAAGTCCTCTGCAAGTTAACACAACGAAACACCAACCAATGCATGCATGAAAACGTCCTGAGACCACAGTTTCACACATAGATCGACAATCACACATTATGCTAACAGTTTCACACACTCCTTCATGAGTTGGACACACTGTTCAACAAACACACTCTTGAGCACGTAGTCCTGGCGATACAGAGCGGGTAGCCGACCTCTGGTGCTCCTCTGGGGCCGGGCGGGCTCCCCTCGGGGGGGTTCCACTTCCCCCACCTCCGACTCCGTGTCGGATTCTTCCATGCCCGTTGGCGGGTCATGGACCACCGCCTCGCCCTCCGGGGCCATCGGTGGACCGCCAGCGGCCTCCTCTTCGACTCCGTCTCCGCCGTCTTCCCCATCCTCTCCTGAGGGGGTCGACTCCACCTCTGACTCGGTGCTCTCGGCCTCTTCAGGGGCGTCCCGCCGGGCCCGGGGTGGTTACATGCCCTAGGATGCGTTTCCCGCCGGGGCCAGAGAGCACCTCCGATGTCTGATTCGGACAAGCTCCGCAGTGCCACCGGGATCTGTCGAGGGGCTCTTGCCCGCACTTCCGGGTCAGAAGCCGGGAAGGGACAGGTCTTGAGCTGGTCTCGATGCACGGTCCTTTCTGGACCCCCTGCTTCGGGCCTGACCGTGAACACGGGCGTCCCTTCGTGGCTCTGATTAACCACCACATACGACGTAGGCTCCCACTTGTCCTGTATCTTATTACGGCCCCGGATTCGGTGGTCGCGTATCAGGACCCGGTCTCCGGCCCGCAGGAGTGCACCTCTGCTCTTCCTGTCATAGATTCTTTTGCGTCGATGAGACGCCTGCTTCGCCGTGGCCTCGGCGGCGGCCTTCAGTCGCTCGTGGTGACTCTGTACCCACTCGTCCAGGTCCGCCGCCCCCTCCTCAATGACGTCTCTGCCCCCCAGGACGTCCCGGGGCATCCTAGCGTCCCTCCCGAAGAGCAGGTAGAAGGGAGAGTATCCCGTGGAGGAGTGCACGTGGCAGTTGTACGTAAGTACCAACTCGGTTAGGTGCTCCTTCCAGTCTCGCTTCTTCTCTGCGGGCAGACTACGCAGCATGTCGTGCATCGTCCGATTGAACCTCTCGCATTGCCCATTCCCCTGGGGATGGTAAGGCATGGTGCGGCTCTTTGAAATTCCGTACAGTCGGCAGAGCTCCTTGATGACGCTCGACTCGAAATTTCGCCCTTGATCGGCATGGAGTCGGGCAGGGCAACCGTAGTACACGAACCAGTACTTGACGATGGCAGCGGCGGTGGTCTTCGCAGTCTGGTCTTTGGTCGGTACGGCAATAGTGAACCTGGTGAACATATCGGTCAGCACCAGTACGTTCTCGTAGCCACCCACCGACCTCTCCAATACGGTGAAGTCCATGGCCAGGACCTCCATGGGTGCCATCACGTTAGTACAGGTCATCTGGGCCTGGGCTTTAGGGAACACATCGCGAGCTAATGCGCATTGCCTGCATTGCTGCACCCATTTCTTCACCTCTTCGGCCATTCCGATCCAGTAATAACCTCGCCTCATCAGGACCACCGTCCCTCGTCCCCCGTAGTGTCCCGCATCTTCGTGCTGGGTCTCGTAGATCCTCCGTCGCAGGACTGTGGGCACCACCAGCTGGAGAACCTCCTCCCCGTCGCGGGGATCGCTGACGCGCCAAAACAGTACTTGTTGCCGCATTTCCTCCCAGTCGTATCCGCTGTTCCCCTTCTGTGCCGCTGACACTCGGGACCTCCCGCGTCTCTGTCGGTCTCCCGGGGCACAGCAGGGCCCGTACTTCCTCCGCTGGGACCACGACGTAGCCATCGCGGGCGACTGGGGCGGGGACGGACAATGGAGCGGTCCGTTCCGGGTGTGGGTGTTGGTGCCGGTCGCGGGTATCGTTAGGAAGTCTTTCTCAGTGTCTTCCACTTCAGGTTCTGATCGCATCGGCATGCGAGACAGGGCGTCCGCGTTCTGGTTGAGTCGACCAGGTTTGTAGTGCACCACGAAGTCGTACTCCGCAAGCTGAGCGTTCCAGCGCTGCTCCACTGCTCCCAGGTTGGCCGTGCCGAGGTGCCTCAGCGGGTTGTGGTCGGTGATCACGGTGAACTGGGCGTACATCAAGAGGTCTCTGAACTTCTCAGTGACCGCCCACTTCAGGGCGAGGAGTTCCAGCTTGAACGCACTATAATTTTGGTCATTCCTTTCGGACCCACGCAGGCCTCGGCTCGCAAAGGCGATGACTCGCTCCACACCCTCTTGTTTCTGACTTAGTACCGCTCCCAGTCCCAAGTAACTCCCGTCTGTGGTCACTATGAAGGGGAGCTGGAGGTCGGGGTAGGCCAGCACCGGAGGTGTCAAGAGGCACTTCCGCAGATGGTCGAAGGCCGTCTGACACTGCGGAGTCCACTTGAAGGCCTCGGGCCAGCCTTTGGCGAACCCCTTCTTTTCTTTCCCCATCAGGGCGTGCAGTGGCTGGGCCACCTGTGCGAAGCGGGGCACGAACCGCCGATAATAGGACAGGAACCCGATCACCTGCCTCACTTCCTTCGCTGAGCGTGGCACCGGCCAGTCCTCCAACGCCTTCACTTTGTCGGTGTCGACCTGTATGCCGGCTGCGGAGACGATGTGTCCCAGAAATTTGACTTCAGTCTTTAGAAGGAAGCACTTCCGGGGATTGAGTTTGAGCCCATGCTCCCGAAGCCGTCCAAACACCAGGTCCAACTTCTGACAGTGGCTCTCGAAGTCACTGGCGAACACCAAGACGTCGTCTAGATAGACGAGTAGGACGTCAAAGGCCAGGTCCCCCAGCATGGCGGTCATCAACCGCTGGAACGTCACTGGTGCGTTACACAGCCCAAAGGGCATACGGGTCCACTGGTAGAGGCCGAAGGGTGTCGTGACGGCCGTCTTCTCTTGGTCTTCTTCTTTCACCGCCACCTGGAAGTAGCCGGCGGTGAGATCGAGCGAGGAGAATATCTTGGCCTGCCCCAAGGCGTCTAGGGACTCCTCGATGCGAGGTAGGGGGTACGCATCCCGGTGCGTCACGTTATTTAGGCGGCGGTAATCGCAGCAGAACCGCACGGAGCCGTCCTTCTTTATGACGATCACGGCTGGTGACGCCCATGGACTGCAGCTCTCTACCAGGACACCTTGGTTCACCAGGTCTTGTACGTGTCTCTTTACTTCTTGGAACACGTGGGGCGGTATTCGGCGGTGTCGTTGCTTGACCGGGTGTGCGTCACCGGTGGGAACGTAGTGAGTGACCGTGGTTGTGTAACCATAGTCCCCGTCGTCAACGGAGAACACCGCCTTGTGTTTCTCCAACACTTGATTTAGCCGGCGCACTTGGGCCGGTGTGAGATCCTGCAGGTTCGCCTGTACGGCCACGGCGAGCCCTCGGGTCTTCCCGTGCGGCTCCACTTCTGGCGGGCTGTCTCGAGTCTCAATCGCCGTCACTCGGACGCCTCCGTCTACTTCTTCCACGGTCACCCTCTCCTTAGGCCGTACCTGACGGGGGCAGTGGAGTTCCGCCAGCCTGGACCGGGGTCGGAGCACCATCTCGACGTTGGTCGGGTTCAACACCCGGACAGGCACTCTTCCCTGTCGGGCGTATGCCACCACGTTCGCCACCAGTAGTCTGGGAGGCAGGTTGGCACTCTGCGTATTCTCTAGCATCACGGGACGCCGCATCCCTGCCGTCATCTCGCAGCGGCCTGAGACGATCACTTCGCTGTGTGGTGGGATGACCACCGGCTCTCGGCCGGCCACCTTGACGTACCCCATCCTTCCCGGGGCGGTACACTCTCGGGCTTCTTGGGCCATGGCGGCGACCACACGGCGGATGGCGATGCTGCTAGCATCGACCCGTCTTCGGCTCGCCGGCCGCATCCCCTTGATGTCATATCTAGACACTTCACTTCGGCGTAGAGACACCCCACCACTGGGATCTCCAACCCGTTGGCGGCGATGAGAGTGATCCAGTTGGAGGGGGTCAACCTCGACCGCGGGAAGTGTCTGCAGAAGTGTCTTTCGTTCATGGTGGTGACTTCGGCGCCGGTGTCGAAGAGGCAGCGGGTCTCGACCCCGTCGATCTGGACGTCTAGGGTGAGGCATTCCCCTTGCACGTCTTGCGTCTCGGTGCCCTCCGCGGCCGAGTCGGCGACTCCGGTTACGACGGCGTCGACTGTCCTTCGTGGTCCGGGTCGGTACCCTGACGGGCCCGGAGCTTCGGGGTTGGGAGTAGAGGCGGGGTGTGGCTCGCCGGCCGAGCGGGGGCAGTCCCTGCTGATGTGGCCCGGCTGATTGCAGGCATAGCAGATCAGCCTGCCGTCTTCGTCTCGGCGGGGCTCTCGCGTGGCGGCGGTTGCGTCGTCTCGGCGTCGCCGTCCGGTGGCGCCTCTCCGGGGCGCGTCACGTTCCTGTGAGAAGGTCTGGGCTAGTTGCTCCTGGCGCGCACCTAGCCGCTCCATTCCCGCCTGGATCTGTCCTCCCTCATGTACTTCCGCATTTCTCTCCTCAGGGCCTCGTCTCTGAGGCCCACCACAAACCGCTCTTGCAGCAGGGCGGTGGCGTCGGCAACCAGCGTAGGCGCCCGACGTCGTAGGCAACGGATCCTCTCCTGCAGGTCATAGGCGAACTGGCGTACGGTCTCGCCGGCGGCCTGTCTTCGGTCAAAGAACTCCCCCAGACGAACGCTGACCGGGACCTTGTCCCCATAGGTTTCTTCGAGGAGCGAGAACAAGGCTTCCGTGTCGGGGATAGTTCCCTCCGTCCGGAAGCGTACCATCTGCTTCGCCTCGCCTTTGAGGTGAAGCTGTACGACCTCCGCTTGTTCCTCCGCGGGAACTCGACTGGCACGGAGATGGGTCCTCATTGCCTGGATCCAGTCTTCCACAGGCAGTTCCCCCCTCTCTTTTTCACCTCCAAATTCGCTGCACTTCCGCTCTCGTTGGACGGGGCGCTGGAGGGAGCTGTAGGATCATGGCCTGTGCCACGGCAAGCGACTCTTGGCGCCTGGCCCGTTCCAGTTGTTCGGCCTGGTGGTCCAGGGCGCCCGCCTGGTCCTGGAGTTGACCCTTTAGGAACTCCACTTCTGCGGCCAAGGTCTGCACCGTCTCGGCTTTCCCTCCTTCCTCTTTGAGAGGGGCCGGTGGGTCATCTCGTCGCTCCGCCCGGGACGGCCCGGCTTTGACCTCCGGCTTCGGGGTGTCGCCCTCCAACATCTTAGGTCTCTTGGTCGTCACGTACGAGGGAGTGGAGTAGGATGTGTATCCTGTTCGTGACGCCAAATGTAGCAGGGTGGATTATCCCTGCTTCGTGGGAACGGGTGGGCACAATCACTGGGTAGCGAGACACAGTAGAGCTCTGTCTGACTGCACCTCCGTCTTTGAGTCTGGAGCTTCGACTGGAGGCTGGTAGTATGAGTGGATGGGGCCCGGGATTTACCAACCCGGTCTGGTACTCTGGTCTTCCTTTCCTGCAGCAGGGTGGTCAGCAGTACTCCCCAACATGCTCCCACTTCCCCCAATTGCTCCTTAAACCCTCCCACACCTAGTGACTGAATTGTAAATAAATACCCTGAGTTCCCCCGCAAGCAGTACCCTCCCTCAGTGACACTAGAAACCTTACAATGAAAAGGGAAAGGTGGAATAAGAAGGGGTTAATTATGTTAACGTTACCCACACCAAAAGAGTTGCTGAACCACTCATGAATGGACACGCACACAGAACTCCCATCTAATTCTTTAATGTTAGCTATACTGGTCAGTTACAATGATTTAATGCTAATGACCAAATGGACTGAAGTCCCACTATGATTCCGTTTGTGACTCAATACCTCCTAAACCCGTATTTTATACACCCACCTCTGGGTTAGTATCAGGGGTAATATACTGCAATGTGTTTGACTCCTCACCCACATCTGGGTCGCCCTGTATAATACCTCTGCCAGGCTTTAATTATACGGCAAGAATAATACCTCTCTAGGCTTTACTTGTAATGCAACAGGTCTGTAACCTCCCCACAGGGAAAGGGTTAATTAGATGGGAAAATATTATTAAACACAAACACGTTATCACACTCAAAGAAAATGAAAAGAAATCAAAAGGTGGGCACACAAATACCTAACAAACTCCTATGCTATGCCGGCATGTATTGTTAATGGGGTACCCCTAGAACTGTGGTTAGCAACGTTAGCTTCGCCCACGGGCCGCACCACACTGTGTACTGTGTAATAGCTCCGGAGCGTAGATGCTCAATTGTACTCAACCAACATGGCGGCCTCGCCGCACCACCACCGTCCGAGTGGCAAGATGGCGTCGAACGCTCTCGGCGAGGGTGCTAGCAGGCAGAGCTGGAGCAGAGGGGCAGTGCTGGGCTGAGAGCGTGTGCTGGGTGATGGCGACCTCTGTTGCTCTGAAGGCAGCCTGGTGCAGATCTGGTTGTATACAGCCGGAGCAGACCGGTTGTAGACGGTTGGTGTTGGGCCGACGCGCATTTATAAGCTCGCCCTCACTAACACTGCAGCTACACTCTGGGTCCCAAACAGCCCTCCTGCTAGACGGGGTATATAATAACGCAGGGTGTTCCTAAACACCAGTCCTCTTCACGCCACGCTGACGGGACGCCTCCACAGAGAGGATAGCTTTAACTTAAGCCCAACTCGGCTATACCGCCTTTGTTCTAGGATAACTCGTTTTATATCACTAGGGATATTCAAGGGGGAAACATGCAACACGCTTCTACGTTTGCTGTTATAGGATAACCCGTAATATACTCAAGTTCAATACGGGGCTCGTCCAGACACGACCGAACCGATACAAGTCCAATGTCGAAGAGACTGGTTCCTCGCACTTCCGTCTACTTCCTCCTCCGTCTCTCTCGTACGCTCTCTGCCTGCCACCGCGCCCCCTGCTGTTACCGCCTACTAGCTCCACAGGGAAAAGGATTGTAGAATAGAATCCAGTAATGCCGTTTATAATCCATATTTCGGCCGGTAGAAGAAAGAGAAGCTCATGTGTCGGTTATCACACTTTTTACTTCTTACTGATGACTATTTTTAAACTGAATCATTTTAAACTATTTTTCACACTTTTTACTGTAACCTTGCTATTTACATTTTTTACTGTTGTTGTATGTCCGTTCTATTTTATAATTTTTTGACTATTTTTAAACTTAATCATTTTAAACTACTTTATTATTTGTATTACTGAATAGAGAGCCTATTAGGATGCTAGATCCTAATGTGAAACACTGTGATTTACCATACCCTGCCTATCAAATTCATGTGTCGGTTATTGCACTTTTTACTTCTTACTGATGACTATTTTTAAACTGAATCATTTTAAACTATTTTTATTATTGCTAGATCCAAATGTGAAACACTGTGATTATTTGTATTACTGAATAGAGAGTCTATTAGGATGCTAGATCCTAATGTTAAACACTGATTTACCATACCTTGCTATGCTCGCTCATGCCTGTATTTTTTTATGTCTGTTCTATTTTATAATTTTTAGACTATTTTTAAACTGAATCATTTTAAACTATTTTTATTATTTGTGTTACTGAAAACTGTAAGCGGAGAGCCTATTGGGATGCTAGATCCTAATGTGAAACACTGTGATTTGCCATACCTTGCTACCTGTCTATCTTTTTTATGCCCGCTTATGCCTGTATTTTTTACTGTTGTGAAGCACTTTGAACTGCAACCTCTGTATGAAAAGTGCTATACAAATAAAGTTATTATTATTATTATTATTATTATTATTATTATTATTATTATTATTATTATTATTATTATTATTATTATTATTATTATTATTATTATTATTATTATTATTATTATTATTATTATTATTATTATTACTTAAAAAAATTTATAATAAAAAAGTGGTCCTCTGTGGCCAACAGGTCTCATCAGAAAACGTAAATAAAGTACTAATCTCGACCACAGCAAAAATAAAGAAATTTATAATGATTGACATACTCACAAAGTTCAATCTAAAGGTATTGTGTATACTGATGTTATGTTTTGGCACATATATTGGTTTTTGGGGGGGATATTTGTTTAAATGTATAATCTGTGGTTAGAAGCTTCCATGTTAATTTTCTTGGAAAGCAGGAAAGACAAAGGTGGAAGAAGAGGGTTCAAGACAAAAAACGAATAGAAATAGACAAGATGGGAGACAGGGCACAGAGGTATCGGAGAAAATATTGGAGAGAGGTCCAGAAAAGGTGCAGACAGAAAAGGTCCTGTGAAGGTACGGTACTGGAGGCAGACACCCCCCCAGATAGTCTGCAAGATCAGGATATTCTAGATAACAATGCCACACAGCGCAGGGAGTCTCTCAGACAGGAAAAGCAACAAAGTAAAACGCGAAAAAGGCATTCAAGAGAAATAAAAACGATGAAAGAGAAGATTACAAATGTAACAAAGCAACGAAACAACCTGATAAAAACAATAATGCGCAGAAAAAAGGCTACAATACCACTGGACTCTTCAGGCACGGAAACAAAGAAGATGCTATCAGGAAGCAAAGTAAGGAATCCGAAAATCAAAAAGGCCCTTCTATTCCACCACATCCTCAGAAGAGAGCTGAAGACAAACAAACAAACTCCTGGCCTACGGCGCCAAAAACCAGCACTGAGTGTGTCATCAGGCACGATTCTTAAAAAGTATTGTTTTTTTTTTTTTTTTTTTATCCACTTTTTCTCCTTATTTTCAATTTTTTCTCCCATCCCAATTTTCGTGTATCCAATTCTCCCCTCCTCTGTCTTGAACGTTGCTCGACTATGCCCCCCACTGGTCAGTTGTAGTGAGGACAGAAGCCTTGCATCACGTGTTCCCTCCGGCACACGAGGAGGCAGCCTGTCACATCTTTTCGCCTGCCAGCACGGACTCTCATTGTCAAGGTGTAACGCATGGGAGTTTCACACTACCCTCGCCACTTCCTGTCTCTGCTGTGCAGGCGTCTCCCAACCGACCTGTAGGGGTCGCTGTCCACAACGTCCAATCCCCACCCATCGACTTCCAGTGTTGGGAAAGTTCACTTTCTACATGAACTAGTTCAGTTCACAGTTCAACATTTTTAAAATGAACTAGTTCAGTTCATAGTTCATAATTCAAAATGTTGAACTAAAGTTCATGGTTTCAAAAATGAACAAATTTAGTTCTTTTTAGTTCTTTTTTTATTATAGATTTTTCACGTACAGTTACTTACATTACAAAAACACACATTGGGACAAGGGGGGGGGGGGGTCCTCCAGTTCATCTCTATGCCATCATCCACACCATAAGCAAGCAAAAACAAAACAAAAAGAAAAACAAGCTAAAAGGAAAGCAGACCAAGACAGGCACTGTACAGTATTGCACTTGCCTTGAGCGCATTCACATGTAGACATACATATATTTATTTTTTCCTATCCTAGGTCTGTCCATACAATGGGGCACTGGGCCTTTAGAAGGATCCGATACATTTCAGCAGGAAAATAGTCTAATAGTGGGGCCCACACATCCTGAAAGGAAGCGTTGTTGACTCTATGCATTGCACAGAGTCTTTCATGGGGTAGGAGCACACACCGAAGATCTCTCTATACCACATTTGTAAAAATGGAGGCTTATCCTTAATCCAGTTTATCAGAATGCATTTCCGGGCTGAAAGTAGAAGTTTATCAAATAGTTTGAATTGTAAACTCTTTTAAATGCATACGCCGACGTGACGTCTAGAGTCTGACTCCGACTGAGCGAGTGCTGCTGCTGCTGCAGCTCTCGGCTTCTGCGCGCAATTCCTGTTTCACTGCTTGTTGTGAGGAGGAGTCTGATGACGTAGCAGGGGGTGACAGGCTGGTTGCCAGATCGGGTGGTTTTACGCATGGTTTTTAAGCCTGTTTACAGTGTTTTAACTGAGTTTTCGGCTAAAAAGCATTATGAAATATGGCACATCTTTGAACGCCGTTATAATAGAGTGCTGAGAATGAACGCACTTTTGAACTCCGTTACACAGGGCTGAGAATGAACGCGTTCTCAATTACGTTCATTTAGCGGATATACAGTACGTTCAGTTCAAGTTCGCCCAAAATACGAACGCGTTCATGAACGATCGTTCATTGAACGCGTTCAGGTACATCACTGTCGACTTCCACCCGCTGACTCTGCCAAATGAGCCAGTACGGCGGCCGGCCCAAGCCGAAGGCAATGCTGAGACTGGGATTCGATACCAGAGTCTCTTGCATTGGTGACGAGCGCAATCTCCGCTACGCCACCCAGCCGCAAAAGTATCGTCTTCTTCAACAAATGAAAGAGTTTGGGTTAACCTACAAGTTAATGAGAGAAAAGGAGCAGCCTCAGAAAAAGCCAACATTCATACAGGGTATAACACAGACTGTTCAGGACACAATCACCAGGAACAAGATCAAGCGGCAGAGAATGATCCTGCCAGACTCCATGCTCAACCTCCACACTGAATTCCAGATTAAGAACCCCACTGTAAAGCTGAGCTATTCTTCATTCTGTGCTCTGAGGCCCTTCTATGTCACAGCACCAAAAGCATCTGATCGGAAGACATGTCTGTGTCAAATACATGAAAATGCATGCTTAATGCTCAAGGTCCTTAAAAATTCTGATGTTGTGAAGTCAAACAAACTGGATGACAGTTTTCAATTAGTTTGTTGCTCTCCAGCAAGTGATGCCTGCCTTCTTCGCGCCTGCTCATGATGTCTAAACAAAGGTACAGTTACAACCCAAGAGCAAGACAAAATCGATGTTCAATGGAGACAGTGGGAGAGAGTTCAAGAAGACACGCAATGGAATCGACATCAACACTAAGCTTGTCAAACACAGAGGCAGTGTCGTGAATTTATCTAAATAAAACAACTAAAAATGTACAAAATGATAAGACAAAATGCTGATTTGCAAGAAGGAGCAGGAAAAACCATGTTGGTTGTAAGAGGTTGAGACAGTGACTCCCCCGACCAGGTGGCAAAGGTCATTAAGGTCATAAACGGACGCCTCCAGGCTATATTGAAATGGGCAGGAAGGAGGGATATGGACTTTAGCTAAAGAGGAACAAAGCTTACTTGGAATGACTCATTTCCCCCACCGGGCGAACCTATTTGGTAAGAGATAAAAGGGGAAACTAATTATCTTAGAAACAAGAAACCAACTGAAAATAACAGTTGAGATCAAAGGTCATATTGACACTAAGCTAAAGCAATTTCAGGTTACGACGGCAGCTGCTGACTAAGGTACAGAGGTCAGAATGGTGACACAGACTATTTGAGAATCTCCCATTTCACATCCAAGTAGAAATGCCACCGGTTAAAACAGTGCAATCAATAATGTACTAACAGGGAGCTGTCATACCAAATTACATTAGATAATAGGTTTAGCAAAACCAGAAAAGTTGACAATAAGTGAACCAAATACTTAGGGATCAAATAGAGATACAACCTAGATTACAGCTTACTTTAGAATAGGAAATACCCCCCGTAGGATGAAACAATCAAATAAAGTTCAATTTCATAAGTAAATGTGGGCATAACTTAAAACTATTAGGATAACGGAAGTCACAATAAAGAATAAAAACTCTTAATGCTAGAAGATAAAACTATACAGTATTGGTCAATGGTTAATCAAGAAACAAAGTATTCTATTGAAGGACGTATATGGTTTATTATCTGGGCATCGAGAGCCAGTCTGTCTCTCCAATCTAGACTGTGTAAACATTGTGTCACAAGAAACGTAGGACGTGTTACTCATTGAGCGGATCCCCTAATAAGGTAATGACTAACTGCTAAAACAGCCCGGCAGATTCTATTGTGGAAATGTTGTGTCAGCAGACCAAGGCTGACGTGTCATGACGTGTCACTCAGCGAGAAGATCCTTTTGGCCAATGGAGAAGCCCGAGCCCTGGGACACACAGGGGGGGGGAGTTCCTTCTTCTTCCCTATAAGCAGGGCTGATGGAGATGGACGAGAGACCGGAGCCTGAGGAGAGCGAGACACACACAGGCGGAGAGAAGGATCCTGGAGAGAGACTGAGACACGGACCTGGAGATGGACTGAGAGACCGGCCTGGAGACCTCGAGAGCCGAGCCGGAGACGCACAGAGCTATGGACCCAGACGATGATAGACGATCGCCTCGCAGCAGGAGAGCCTGCCCCCGAGGATAGACGAAACCAAGCGCTCCCAAGCCGCTGAGGATCCGAAAGCAAGGTTGCCTTGGCGACCACCACAAAGAGAGGCCGCGTGTTGTCATGGGAAACCCGAGAGACAACAAACACCACCACCGGAGAAACGGCTCTGAACGGCCCTAGCTGATCAGCTCATGGACAGAACTGCCACACCAAAGAGACGATTAGATTGAAGTAAAGAGCTTGTGCTTGTTTTGATTCATAAGCTGTGGTTTATTTAGAAATGGAAATAAACACCGCAGTTTGTTTGATTGGACCACCTCGTCAGCTTCTTTCCTTAATAGAACCGAACATCTGAAATACCAAACAATGCAGAGGAGAAGGGTAAAAGACTATACGATCACAGAACTTAGATATAGGTATAAATGAAGATAGTATACTTCAATTTGGTGCCGAGACCCGTGCTGCATTCGACCAAAGCCGGTTGAAGACGACGAAAAGCTACTTCTGGAAAATGGACCGAGAGATTCTCGCCCTCGTCGACGCCTCTGCGACCGAATAACTCTTCACCTCTTCAGTCGGGGACAGCGAGTTTGAAGGTAAGTAATAAAGATGCGTTTAAAATTGGTAGAAGTCGAGCTGTCTCAAATTGGGGTGTTGCTACAGGTAAAAATGAATGATGTAATGGACCAGGATAATGTTGGTGTCGGAAGAGCACCGGGGACCAGGGTTCACAACCTGTCTCTGGTCTCAGCCGCACACCAGCGCTGCACTTAGAAAGGTTAGGGTATAGAGGATGTTCGGTTAGAATGCCTATGATTGGTATAATGCCAGGTGTGGTAAGATTAGTCTGGGTAGGATCGATACTAATGTAATGAAGAAAAGGGGCGCGATCCGAGTGAACGGTACAGGAGTGAGGAAAAAGGGGAAGTGTTTATAAGCCACTGTGGAGCTATAAATAAGGAATTGTTCAGGGAAACAATTGAAGGTCTGGGGATAAGTGACGTTTTTGGTTGATGAACGGGTTAAATGAAGCGCTGTTCGGAGGAACAAGAGTACCATTGTGGATTACAAGCCCTTCATCGAACAGTATGGTGACTACCAGTGAGGAGAGGATATAGATGTCTGTATTTAGTTCAGATTGCGCACAGCAGAGGGTTAGGGATTCGTGCCAGGTTGCTTAACGGGATAGGGGCCCACTTAGAATCGGTACGACTGAGCAATGGACTTTGGAAGACGTTCCATAAGCGAATTGCAGAGACAAATCCGACGTCATTTAGGCTCAGATTGGCTATGGTCCAGATCTGAAGAACATCAAACTCGTGGAGGAATGAGGGAAGTGGAAAATATGGAAATTGTGGTAACGATAGACCACATAAAACTCCGATTCAAGCCGACAAGAGGCGCTACTAAAACTCTCCACGAGCTACTATACATGAATGGAGTGGGTTTCTCGGGGTATAGCAAGGCGAATTTTCTAGAACTCGGTAGATATATGAAGCACTTTGAAGGAAGGACCTGCGCTTGTGATTAGACATAGGAGAGAATTGTGTGAAATGGGCGAGGTAGGAAATGCGCTTAGAATGGATGTGGCCAATTGTATGGTATGCTTATGAATAGGACAATGTTTTGCTTAGTATATATGTTGGGATGGATGTATGTTAGAAGCTATGAGTGAATGCCAATGGATTTTTTGTATTATTATGGAACGCTGGTGAACAAGACGGCAGCGGAGAAACCGTAACACTGTCCATGGGAAGGGGCATTTATTTAGCTGCCGGCGTTAGCCGAGGACGACAGGACAAACGTATGGACGCTGTGTTACGATATCGAGTGAATTGAATGAATGGCAAGAGTGATGGAACTAAAATGATGTGTGAAGTTCGTTGAAATTTTTCAAATCGGTGGTGTTAAGGTCTAAATTTAATGTAGAAGCGATCAAAATAAACTGAGTTTTTGGAGCTGATGACGTCACTGGGAGCGTCTAGGCTTGGGGAGCGTTGGATTTAAAATACTGTGTATTTCGGCCAGGCGGGGCCAAACGGGCGAGCGTACTAGAATAAAGATAATGATATATGTTCTATAAACTGGGGCTAAATAGGATTAAAGTTATGTTGCGGGGTATAACAGGGGTTGTGTAAACGTTGCGATGTGTTGTGCCGCTCGAATCAACAGGATAATGGGTTGTTTAGGAGAAGTTGTGGTAGTGGCTAAGCTAAGCTAATGGAGCTAGCAGTACTGAGCTAACGAAGCTAAAATGCTAAGCTACCTGTGCTAACAATATAGCATGATTGAACTCTCTGGGAATATCGCGTGTTGCTATTCTTGGTGGCTGGCACGAGACCTTAGAGAGGCGTGGACAGGGACTTCCGGTGTAGGGGGTTCTGGGGATTGTGGTTTTATTATTTGACGTCAAGTGGTTGTGCTGCGTGGTGACGCACTTGCGAGGGAGGGTGAGGGCGCCTCCTGCAGGACGTTGTGAATACTGTAGTGCAATGGGGGTGATGAACGAACGTTCCAGCAGAGGGCAGTGTTGCCTCTTTGATTGTTACACCACTCCACACATGTAAACGGGGAGCAGTAGCGGACAGTTTGTGGTTATTATGGGTGTTGGTTTTTAAGTAGCGACCGTCTTTGGGAATTTGTAATTCTTTTTATCGGTTTTTCCAGTTGTTGATGACGAATGTATATGCTTGTTTAGTTATCGATCTGTGTTTGTTGTGGGCCAAGTATAATGGCACTAGTGGGATAGAAATGTGATGGATGGGGGAGCTCCAGTAGCTCACCACGTACCGCGAGCGCTATTTCAGCGCCGTGGACAACCGTGCTCGTCACGGATCTGGGGCTTAGCGAGTTCGAATCCCGACTGCAGCCGTGCCTTTCCCAGAGTGTCTTCCCCCCCATCTGAACTCTTTCAGCCTGTTTCTGTCGGTCATCCTTGACCAGTATAAATGTGATAAACACATAAAAGAGCCAGGGGAATGGCCAAAGTTTAAAAAAAAAAAGAAATGTGATGGATGTGTGAGTTTGTTTGTGACTTTGGATAGGGTAGTTTGTTCCAATGATAGGCAGCTGATGTGGATGACGGGTAGGGACATGTAGACGGTATGTGTCTGTCTGCGCATGCGCGCCGCGTCGGTCGGCGCAAGGGGGATGGACTGTGGGCTTTTGTTATGGCAGTGGACAGTGAAGGGCTATAGGGGGCGATGTTGGTCAGGAATAGTTGAAGTGAAAACAGCGGCGTTGTGTGACGGGTCTTGCGTGACCCCCCCCCCTTTCTCCTCCGTGTCTCTTCCTCCCTCTCTCACTCTCCCCTCCCTCTCTCCCTCCCTCCCTGCCTCCCTCCCTCCCTCCCTCCCTCCCTCCCTCCCTCCCTCCCTCCCTCCCTCCTTCCCTGCCTCCCTTCATCCCTCCCTCCCTCCCTCTCTCCCTCCCTCCCTGCCTGCCTCCCTCCCTCCCTCCCTCCCTCCCTCCCTCCCTCCCTCCCTCCCCGCCCCTCTCCTCTCCATCCCTCTCTCCCAGCTTGACTTTGTTGAAATGACAGGTTCGCAAAGGAGGTTTTGTTCAAGATAGATTGCCTTTATGGTGGGGCTTGGAGTATTGGTTATATTAATGTAGTGTTTACTTTCTAAATTAGGATTACATGAGGATAAATAAGTTAACTCCATGCAGACTCTTTTAGTCTGATTAAAGTTAGGGTTTGATTTAAGTTAAAGTTGGCAGCAGATGATGGAGATAGTGTTTGAAGTCCTGTGGGTTAACTGGACCAGGCGATACGGTGAAGTCTGCTAATTAAGTATAGACGTTTTTTGTTATAGTTGATGTTGAATTGAGAGCCCCCCCCCCTTCCTCCGTCCCTGTATCCCTCCCTCCCTTTTCTCTTCCCTCCGCCCCCCCTCTGTCTCTCCTTGTATTTCTCCCTGTGATTCTCCATCCCTTCCTTTCTCCACGTGTGCCCCCCCTCAATGGCTTGCCTGAGAATGGATTGTGGGGTATGCTGCAGGCCATTGCTGGGTTGAGTGTTGGACCCGTGTTGGGGTCCTTGGAAGCAGGTTTAGCTTTGTGGCATGTTGTGTGTTATTGGTGTGGATGTTTATTTGAGCTGCGTTGTTATTGTGTATGTGAGGTAGGTACCGGATGGGCGCTGGCCTGTCTAGGTGCAGGTGATGGTAGGATGAGTTGTGGTATTCTTTGAAAAAAGGAGCTTGGGGTGTTTCCGTTCAGGTTCGAAACTGAAGGGGAAACGCTTTGGGCTGTGAGTTGACGGTTCTTTGTGTATTCAAGGAACTGGGAGGATATTGCAGTGGTATAGTGCGGGGGTCCGTGAGTTTAATAACATGGACAACTGAGCTGTATGACGGTCAGGGTTTTAGTGATCTAAATTGCTGAAAATTTATTGTTTTCCCTGATTGGTAGTTGGAAGCAGTGACAACACTAAAGGATTTTTTTTAGTGTTGTGAGGGGGAAGTGGTTGTGTGTAAGAATGTAAGTGTGTGTGTGAAGCGGAATGAAATTGATGTTGTATGAAGAGTGTGAAGCGAAAGGTTAATATTACATTTAGTCGATACGCTAAACGGTCATTTAAAGTATGAAATAGGATCAGGATGAACGGATTCATCAAAGCAAAAAGAAATTGGAACAGATGGCTAACCAGGTTTACCAAGATTATTAGACAATTGATAAGCGGGGACTAATGATTATGTTTCCCAGATAATCAGGTGAAAAGAACACACAGAGGATTGGAAACCTCCAGTGTTCCTGTTGGAGGGACGGACAAACACAAGATAAGCTGTATCGTTATATTCAAGCAGATTACACCAAATCTCTCTAAAAACATTAGTATAGTGTTGCCCGACATTTCCAATGCATAACAAATAGTGGAAATTACAAGGGAAATGCCACTGATGTTAAGTTGGATGTTTTTGCTTTCTTTCTGCGCAGGTGCTCGGCCGAACAGTTGGAGCTCTGACGATTTCGATAACCAACTGGGGAAACGGCTATATAAGCCTTGGTATAAGTATGAATGATAAGCCAGTTATCAATCCTTGTCTGCACAGTAAAAGTTTGACAGTGTGAGTGGTTTTAACTCAAGTAAGTAGAAATAGTTTTAGAGACGGAGAAACTTGTTTTTTCAAACGGTTATTGCAGGAGTGTTTGAAAGTGGAGTGAATGACTGTAACATAGGAAGTTCACCTTAGTGGAACATTGATAGGAACAACTGAAGCGTTAGATGCAATAACAATAGAATAACAAAAACGAGAGTAAACAATCAGTCTGTTTCAATAACCTGTAGTATTAAAAAAAAAAAAAAAAAAAAAAATATAGAGAAATGGCCCACAGTAGTCAGGCCATTGGTGGGAGAAAGCCGAGAGCCTCTGCAGACATTTCCCAGATAGACTTTACCAGTGATGATAATCTGATTGATTGGAATAGGATGGACTTCTCTCATGTGACCAGTACGATAGAAGGACTTGAAATGTTGACTTTGGTTCCAATACAGGAGAGAGAACCAGTGACAACGGTATTACTCCAACCAGAACCGATCCATGCTGGGGTGTCCATTGCAGGCGACTGCAGTTTAACCAAGGGACAGATAAAGAGACTGAGAAGAGCGGGGTTGTTACAGCAGTCCCACGAAGTCCACTCTGGCCGTATGGCTGGAACTGGGACCGACAGCAGGTATGGAACTATACACGAACAGTTTCTACAGCCCACCCGTTTCCCATGTCCAGTCGTCCCTCGAGACCAAAGCCGGGATGAGAGGCGTGGGCCGGTGACGAGGGGCCAGCCAGCGAGGGCCAGGGTGGAGGAAGAGGAGAGGATGACGTGCCTCTCTTCAGAAAGACAGAGAGTGTTTGTAGAAGCGTTCGAACGACATGAAAAGGTTCATCGAGACTTGAGGAAGACAGAGCGGGCGTTTGGTCAAGCCGCACACGAGATGCGGGGGCTGGAGCAAAAACTGGCTGAAAAGACTGTACTGTTGAGTGGTACGGTTCGTGATGTCATGTTTCGGGCGTCAGACCTAGGCCGCCGTGATCAAGGAATGCCCTGTGCTCCGTTGCCCGGACAGGGAACTGGGCCGCGACAGGGTGAACAGAACCGCAGGAGGGGTGAGTTTCCAGGCCCCTCCCGACAAGAAAAGGCCAGAGGAGAGGCAGCAGAAAAGGACAGGTATGCCCCTCTCTCCTCCAGGCAACAGGACATGCGACCAGAGGACAGGAGAGGGGTGGACCTGGCGAGAGCTGTGGGATGCCAGCCGAGAGACTGCTGGGGTCGTGGTAAACTGGGACCGCCTGGATGGCCGGCGTCGACTGTGTGCTGGAATTGTGGGGAGATCGGCCATCTTGCTCGGTCATGTGACAAAGGGTGGCGGGCTCAGCAAGGGTCCAATAGACGGCGAGAGTCCAACGGACAGCATGAGTTCATCAGAAAATAGACCTGCTGGACTTGCAGAATGTTGGGTCATTCTCAGAAGGAGTGTAAATAGGTTGTGTCTGCATAGGTCATAGGTTGATTAAGAGCGAAGCAGGAATGCACGAAAACAAAGCTGAAAGTGCTAGAGAAAATGGAGTTATTAATAATTTGAAATGGAAAATGCGGCTGATTAGAATAAGAATAGAGACGAAGATACATAGATAAGGTTAGAAGGTTTGATTAGGTGTGCAAGTTACTAAAACGGTTTGGAAGACTAACAAGGGTAAGTTGGGGCTATAGAGGGATGAAGTGACTGGAAATTGCATGGGCTAATCGTACTAACAAAATTGATGGTTTTGAACAGGAACAATGGAACATTTAATATTAGACGGAGTTAAAAACAAAGGACTATTTATAGTAGTGATTACATACTTGATCCAAGGGTGGTCAATGAGACTTAAAAAAAAAAAAAAAAAAAAAAAAACATTATTATTTCATTACTTATTTTATTTCTTTTTGGATTTTTAATTTTGCTGTCTTAGTTTTTGCGGGAGTATTTATGCCTCTAGCTGATAGTTTAATTCTGTTGATGGGTGTGTTGCATGAAGGCACTCACGGAGTTTTGTTTATGTTTGTTTGCAATTTTCTTTGTTTTTGTTTGACACTTTTTTATGAACTGGCTGGCTGGGAGGGATCTCTCGCCGGTCAGGGATAGCAGGTGGTGGTGACACAGCGAGACTGGTAGGAAGTCTGGGATAATGAGCTGGAAACTGAGAATGGACGGGAGCTGGTTCATGGTTTGTTTTCCGCTCATTAAGGGTCCAGATGTAGAATCTGGGGGGTTGTGTCACGGTTTTGGGATATGGTAAGTGTTGGGGAAACGTGTTTCTCTGTCTATAGGTAAACTCTGTAGGTTTTTGGTCGCCATTGGCCAAATAGTGTTCATGTAGGGTGCAGACATGTGAATTTGATGATTGACTTATGGGAGACTCTGCACCGGCTTGTTGAAGGCTGGCGGAGTATGTGGGATGTGTGTTTAAAGGGACTGTGGTTTGTTGCCATGCACATAGGTTCTGTTGGTGATTGGCCTCGTCTAGAGCTGACTGTCCGGACCGAGGTGGCTGTCTGGAAACGAGGTATTGATAGTGAAATAATGGTTATTCCACTTTCAAGGGTGGAGGTAGTATTGTGTTGAACTTGAGATATTTGATCTAGTAAAATAGTACAGCACAAAAACAAATGAGACAAAGGTGATTTGATTGAATGCTAACTTAAGAAGCCGTGAAATATATAGATAATTAATTTGGAGAAAAATGTATTGTCAAAATGCTGAACAGTAAAGATGTATCTGTGAGAAAAATGAGACCTTCCAATCCATTGTGTGTTTGTAAATAACAATCCAAAATGCAAAAAGGACAGAGGGAAAATCGTTTCCTTCTGTGGAAAATCGGAGCAGTACCAAAAACTGCATACAACAAAGAAGAGGCTGTGGTTAGCACAAAATACAACAAGAAGAAAAAAACTGTCAAAACGAGTTAGCAGTAAAGACCTCAGGAGGTTGGAATAGGGATAAATGACAGGGAGGAAAGTGAAGAATAATTGAGGCCTCAGTGGTCTTTCAAGGAGAAGAAATTATTTATGTTTGCTTGTTTGAATTTCCCGTGATGTTTAGAGTGTTAATCTTTTATTGGTATGATGTATTAATCTTTTCTTGCAGAGTCAATTACACAAAATAGACATATTTGGTTAATTACACGGATAATGTATAGTCATAATTGAAATAAGCTGAGAATGGTACGATGTTCTTTTTGTATAAAGAAACGGACCTAGAACTGGATGTCGTATTAATAACTGATAATGTGTATAACTGTGCAAGGAGGAAAAGGTAGGTGAAATGATGAATTTTGTAACTGTACGGATGGAAATGGGTTTGGTAGTTCGATTTGTGTAAATTTTAGATTTTTTTTAAATTTTAGAAAATATTAGCAAAAATGATAATTATGATTTTAACATGTTTAATTTAGAACATATTGGTGCTATATAGTGGGTTATGAAACCCACTAAGGGTGGATTGTCGTGAATTTATCTAAATAAAACAACTAAAAATGTACAAAATGATAAGACAAAATGCTGATTTGCAAGAAGGAGCAGGAAAAACCATGTTGGTTGTAAGAGGTTGAGACAGTGACTCCCCCGACCAGGTGACAAAGGTCATTAAGGTCATAAACGGACCCCTCCAGGCTATATTGAAATGGGCAGGAAGGAGGGATATGGACTTTAGCTAAAGAGGAACAAAGCTTACTTGGAATGACTCATTTCCCCCACCGGGCAAACCTATTTGGTAAGAGATAAAAGGGGAAACTAATTATCTTAGAAACAAGAAACCAACTGAAAATAACAGTTGAGATCAAAGGTCATATTGACACTAAGCTAAAGCAATTTCAGGTTACGACGGCAGCTGCTGACTAAGGTACAGAGGTCAGAAAGGTGACACAGACTATTTGAGAATCTCCCATTTCACATCCAAGTAGAAATGCCACCGGTTAAAACAGTGCAATCAATAATGTACTAACAGGGAGCTGTCATACCAAATTACATTAGATAATAGGTTTAGCAAAACCAGAAAAGTTGACAATAAGTGAAGCAAATACTTAGGGATCAAATAGAGATACAACCTAGATTACAGCTTACTTTAGAATAGGAAATACCCCCCGTAGGATGAAACAATCAAATAAAGTTCAATTTCATAAGTAAATGTGGGCATAACTTAAAACTATTAGGATAACGGAAGTCACAATAAAGAATAAAAACTCTTAATGCTAGAAGATAAAACTATACAGTATTGGTCAATGGTTAATCAAGAAACAAAGTATTCTATTGAAGGACGTATATGGTTTATTATCTGGGCATCGAGAGCCAGTCTGTCTCTCCAATCTAGACTGTGTAAACATTGTGTCACAAGAAACGTAGGACGTGTTACTCATTGAACGGATCCCCTAATAAGGTAATGACTAACTGCTAAAACAGCCCGGCAGATTCTATTGTGGAAATGTTGTGTCAGCAGACCAAGGCTGACGTGTCATGACGTGTCACTCAGCGAGAAGATCCTTTTGGCCAATGGAGAAGCCCGAGCCCTGGGACACACGGGGGGGGGAGTTCCTTCTTCTTCCCTATAAGCAGGGCTGATGGAGATGGACGAGAGAACGGAGCCT
The DNA here is from genome assembly GCF_963971535.1 of Notolepis coatsorum. NCBI lineage: Eukaryota > Metazoa > Chordata > Actinopteri > Aulopiformes > Paralepididae > Notolepis > Notolepis coatsorum. The sequence goes on along the minus strand of NC_140173.1, from coordinate 60,396,662 downwards.
GAGGAGAGCGAGACACACACAGGCGGAGAGAAGGATCCTGGAGAGAGACTGAGACACGGACCTGGAGATGGACTGAGAGACCGGCCTGGAGACCTCGAGAGCCGAGCCGGAGACGCACAGAGCTATGGACCCAGACGATGATAGACGATCGCCTCGCAGCAGGAGAGCCTGCCCCCGAGGATAGACGAAACCAAGCGCTCCCAACCCGCTGAGGATCCGAAAGCAAGGTTGCCTTGGCGACCACCACAAAGAGAGGCCACGTGTTGTCATGGGAAACCCGAGAGACAACAAACACCACCACCGGAGAAACGGCTCTGATCGGCCCTAGCTGATCAGCTCATGGACAGAACTGCCACACCAAAGAGACGATTAGATTGAAGTAAAGAGCTTGTGCTTGTTTTGATTCATAAGCTGTGGTTTATTTAGAAATGGAAATAAACACAGCAGTTTGTTTGATTGGACCACCTCGTCAGCTTCTTTCCTTAATAGAACCGAACATCTGAAATACCAAACAATGCAGAGGAGAAGGGTAAAAGACTATACGATCACAGAACTTAGATATAGGTATAAATGAAGATAGTATACTTCAGCAGCCTTTCAGAGCTCATCAAACTCTATGAGCAAAAACTCAGAAAGGAAACCACAACACGTGTGTTCAGTGCGAAACCAGTCAAAAGAATACAGCAACACAATTGAGTCCTGTGATGAAAGTACAGCAATCGTCCATGTTGACTTTTCAGAATCCTGGAAATTCAAATATAAAGCTGAAGTTCAGGCGTACCATTTCGGACAAAATCTGCCACAGATAACACTCCATACCGGAATGTATTACACTAAGGGTGGAAAGGCAGGGTTTTGCACACTGTCAGAGTCAAAGAGACAGGATGCTGTGGCAATCTGGACACAAATGGATCCAGTCCTAAAAGATATCGCGACAAAATATCCACAGGTTACCACATGCACTTTTGGTCTGATGGTCCAAGTAAACAAGAACAAACAAGAACAAGAATAACTTTTTTCTTCTGTCTGGTATCCCACCTACACTGGAGTTTGAAAGGACAACGTGGAACTTCTTCCCCACTTCCCATGGTAAGGGCGCACCAGACGGCATTGGTGGAACAGTAAAAAGAACAGCTGACAACCTGGTCCTGAGATGAAATGATGTGACGGATGGACACATATTCTTCAAAAAGGTCTCAAACAGTCTGAATGGTGTTCAGCTGTACCACATTGTGGAAGAAGACATGCAAAGATACGACACACTTCTCATGAATCCTCTCAAACCGGTTCCCTCAACAAGACAAATACACCAGATCATCGCACATAAGGACAGGATCCACCACAGACAACTATCCTGCTTTTGCAGTGAGATGTTGGATTGCCAGTGCTTCTGCCCAGCTACCTCCTATTACCATGGCAACCCAGGAGAACAGCAGAGTGATACACGGAGGGCAAGGAAGAAGAGACCTTTGGCCATGTTGTGGGAGGAGATGTAAAATGTGATGGGAGGGGAGATGGAAGAGGGTATGGAGATGGAAGATGTAATGGAGGAGTTGGACGAAGAACCTTTGAAAGGTCCTGAGGGTACGGTGACAGTAACGACTGTTAGCAGCCTTAGTAATGGAGACTGGTTAGCTGTAGTATATGATGACCACTGGTGGCTAGCCAAGACCATCAATGTGGATAATGAGAAACAAGATGTGAAAGTGGAATTTCTGCATCCCCATGGTCCAACAGAAAAGGTTCAGCCCAAATGTGGCAAGAAGGATGTCTGTTTCTGCCCAGTTCAAGACATCATAGTGAAACTAATCAGAAATGCAGAAGGAAAAGAAGAGGAGAAGTGAGAAAGTGAAGATCAGGAAGTTGTGTAGAAGAGGTAGATGAAAACAGGGACGATAAGAAGGGGTCCTGGTCTCCATTACTGTTTTTGTTGTTGGAAACTGTGCATTTTGTAATAGTTGGAAACGGTGTATGTAAAGTTTGTTGTTTAAGGGGCAGTCGAGTGGCGTAGCGGAGATTGCGCTCGTCACCAATGCAAGATGCTGCGGTCTCGACTCCCGGAGTCAGCATTGCCCTGCGGCTTGGGCCGGTCGTCATACTAACTCGTTTGGCTGAGTTAGGGGGAGGGAAGTCGTGGGTGGTAATCTGGCGTTGTGGACAGCGACACCTACAGGTCAGGTCTGGGCGCCTGCTCAGCGAAAGGCAGGAAATGGTGAAGGCAGCGTGACCTCCCACACAGTCCTCGCTGCCAGGTGAAAAAAGAGCCACTGGCTGTCTCCACATGTGTCGGAGGAAGCATGTGGTGGACTTCAGGGTTCCCTTGTACCGACCAGTAGGAGGAACATGCGCACAACAACCAGGTAGGGGAGGGGGGAAATTGGCATAACGACTAAATTGGGATGGGGAGAAAAATAGAAAATCAGGCGGAGAAAAAGAGGACAACATTTTTTTTGTTTGTTGTTTATTACAATTGAGTTAACAAAATGTTCAGTATAAGACAAGGAGTAGTTCTTATTATTGTCACTTCCATCTGTGTTCCAATGCATGTGTTCATTTATCAGAGATGCAAATCCAATTTTGTCAACTTGTCAGTTTCTCGCCAACACTGTCAGATCTTTGTCAACACAGTCAAATGTTTATTTTTGTAAATTTTGGGGGAAATACAAATTCCTTCTTCAGTTTATGTTGTTTAAGTAATAAAGGAGCATTAGATCTTCATCCTCTTGTGTCTTATTTACTTAATGATCTTTTTTTTATCATATCAAAATTAAAAACAAAGTTTGAAAATGCTAATATTTCTAAATCTGGGTTTTCAGAATAGTGTGAAATTACACCTGAGGTGTATATATTGAGTGCCACAGAACACTGAACTCTCCACACACAAGCACACATGAGCACACACACGACACGCACGCTGTACACGCTCGCACACTAGCAGCCACTTTAACATGAGCAAGCACACACTCATGCTGCACACGCCCACACTTATGGCCACAAGGAAAGGTCACTTTAAAAATAGTATAGCAACAGTAACAGTGTATTGCACTACCAAAGGACCTAACATGTCCTCCATGCTCTGTAAATAACTTATGTACAAATACCGAGATGCCCCACTATGTTACCTGTTTATTGCACAATGTTGTTTTATTGGATTCTATTATATGTTGTACTACTGTATTGCACATCGTTGCGGGCAAGACCACCCGCATTTCATTGTATACTTGTATGCCGTGACAAATAAAACTCTTGACTTGACTTGATATTTGATTGCATACCAGATTAACTAAACACTATTACAACATACTTCAGAACTTTAGATTCTTGTTGGACTGGAATAATTCCAATTATATACTTTTTTGTGTGTCTGACGGAGTTAACACAAATCAAGTTTCAAAGGGAAACATGTGAATTTGTTGAAAATGTTTTTCTATGTAGAGCCCGCACCTTTACATGGTTAAATAGCTCAGACCTTTCTCTACATGAATATATAACTCTAATCAATATAGTGTGCATTCTCAAAATATAATATTTAAAAAGTGTTTTGTCCCGACTCTCAAGAATCAGTGAATGTACATTATGTTATAGCATTAGCCATATATGTAATATATTTACGTATTGAGCCAGATTCGGCTCAAACAAGGGATTAAACATGTTTAGCAATTATGCCACATCAATGTGGAACGCCCTACCCACATCCGTAAAAAAAAAAATGTAATCCCTACCCACCTTTAAAACCGCTCTCAAAGAGCACCTACGGGAGGCTGCAATTCGAAACTGGCCCCCGTAAATGTCCCAAAAGTGTTTAAAGTGGATGTTGAAGCTGAATGTTTAAAGTGAGTGTGTGTATGTGGAAGTTGTGTGCAATGAATGTAGAATGGATGGGTTAGTGTTACATAGAGTCCACATTGAGCACCATGATGGCCTGGGGATAGAAGCTCCTTAGTCTCTTGTGTGCTGGCCATGAGACCCATGGTAGCGCTTGCCTGACCGCAGCAGTGCAAAGAGGCTGTTGTTTGAGTGGCTAGAGTCTTTGACTATTCTCTTGTTTTCCTTTCTCATCACTAACGCTACAGGATAAGAAAAAAGCCCAATGGGGGCCAGACTTGAGGAGAAGGTAGTACTGACATTCACTGGTCAGTAGATAATATTTCCCATATTGAAAGTGCGATATGCTTCTCCTTCACATTTGTAATCTGACTGTGGACACTCTCTAAACCAAGCTGTGTGTCAGTGTGTAGTATATTCCTATAGAATCCTACAATAATCTAAGGTTATTGTACAGTACACTGAGATTGCTATCTGCAAGGAGGAGAAAGGATCATAAGTGATAGAATTGTTGGTCTCCTCATCTGACTTAAGCAGATGAGAAATAAGCGTGTAAGCCAGACAACCAGAACTCTAGTTCAACTCAACTGATTTATTTGACCCAGGGCCAAGAGTGAATAAAAGGTTGCCTTTCACATACAAGGATTATCAGAAAACATTAACATGTCTGCTCTGTACAAAGAATCAACACGGTTTGCATCTCAAACCCCAACAGGTAGGTACATAAAACAGTAATTTGTTAACATAATTTGAACATAGAGAAAATATTGTAAGCCCTTTTTGCATATAAGTAAGCCTGGTTTCTAAGCTAAGTTACATTCTATTCTAACCAAACATAGTGGTTCCATCCAGCTTACTTACATCAAAAGCAGCACAGTCTCTCTGGTGGGGAGGGGTGGAGCCGCAGACCTGGGGTTGGGGTGGTCTGGGCTCCTGAACTACCAATATGTTCGCTCTTATATACTATAATTTCTGGCCAATAATAGCACATTTTACTAATACAGTTGGTCCAATCAGGCGTCTTCTGTGGGCGGTCTCCTGTGGGGGCTGGCAGCCCCCACCTCTGGGTTTCTCTGGGGGGGGGGCCGGCTGCCCCCACCTCCTTGATCTCCTGTGTGGATCTTGACTCAATACCCAGAGGGGGCCGCTAGTGGCCCCCGTCATTGTCTTCCTGTTGGGTCTGTCCCCAACAGGTTCTTGTCCGTGGGTGGGGGTTGGTGTCGTCTTCCCTCAGTGAACAGAAGGGGGGGTCTTGATGGCCCCCCTCCTTGGTGTGTTTTTTTGCTGAGTACAGCGGGGTTTTGCTAGTGGCCCCCGTAGGTGTGGTTGTAATCTGGTCACAGTAGGTGTGACCTTTGTCTGTTCAACTGTCTCGTTCCTCATTTAGCCCTGCAGCCCATTCTGCTAAACAGTATACAAGGCATAATGTTATGGTTTCCTAATTATTCACACATTTTAGTTATGGAATTCAAAGGCAATATTACCACAAGTGTTATGATGATGTTCCTACTGTGGTAGAACTGGATTCCCCCCCACCGCCCCAAATGTTTATTAACCCCTCCCTGACAGACAGCCCATTGTCCCCCAATATCCAAGTTCTATCTAAACCTGTCTAACATTCAACCCCACCCCCCTACCACCACCCCAAGCCCCCCCCCCCCCATTGTATCCAAAGACCCCACAACCTCACCTCTCCTGTCCAACCACCCCACAACCGAAAAATGAGCACATAAAGTGCAGACATATAAAATATAAAAGTTTTAAAACATCCCAACAGGCCACCTAGTTTATGGTTTGATTCAGTTTTAAATATACAATAATAAAAGGAGCAAGATAAAATAGACAGAGTAAAATAGTGCAGTGCAATAAAATTGTAGAATAGAATAGATTAAAAAATATATATATTTTACGGTGCAATAAAATAGTTCTGGATTACTGTTCAACAGTTCAAAGTCGTACAATGGTAAAACTGTTCTGAATTACTGCTTCAACAGTTCAAAGCCGTCCCAAACTTTTGTTCGGTATCCATAGTTCAAAACATGACAGTCTTCTCTTCTGCCTGACACCACAATGCACATTTTAAGGCAAGCCATATCAGACAGTAGTCTCCTGCTCATGACAGTCTATTCTGCTCGATACACACACAGTTCAATACCCGACAGTTTTGAACCTGTAATAAAAAGCAATAGACAGAATAAAATAATAAAGTGCAATAATAGAATAGTAGAATAGAATAGATAGTATAATTAATTATACAATAGAATGGACAGAGTAAAACAGTGCTACAGTACAGCGGAGTGTATTAGAAGGCTAGGGTGAAGAGGTACGTTTTTAGCTTATTTTTGAAAATACTAAGAGATATAGCTTCCCTAATGTCCATAGGTAGTGTGTTCCATAACTTTGGTGCATAGTTTGCAGACTAGAACCCCCTCCACGCCGCTATGAGGGCAACAAGGGATTCTAGCCTGGAGCCGACTTTACGCAAGCTGTATAGTTGTCCCCCCACAACTGACACACCTGAAGCTCGCGTCGCAAAAACATCACCCGCCCAGAGAGGCCGTCAGCCCTCACAGCCGACCGCCTCCCGAAGCATAGTATCCAGCTGCAGAGCCGGAGACAATGCCGGCTGGGATTGCTCAGCGACGTGCGCCCCTAATGCGAAGCGCCGGTGGAGGTCAGAATGATCATCATCTTCTAGACTCAGGTTCCGGTGGTGAAGACATTATCGCTTTATTTTCTCGAAAAATAGTGAGAGAGAAAACAAAGATACAATGTCAACGCAGCTCCTCTTCTCTTCAACAAACTACTTCAGCACTAAACTAAAGTGGTGTATACAGACACTTCTCGTGGTGAAAGTAGGGAAGGAGCTGATTGTGTGGCCACGACCCCACTTATGTAGGAGCGGATGTGGGTGTGGCCAGGCGGAGGTGAATAGGGGTGTGTACATGTGAAAGTTATTTTCAATATTAGATTGGATAAAGGAATAGTTCCACTAAGAGCAGAGCGTAAGCTATACGATCTATAACAGACCTACAGTAAGTTTGGGGGAACTAATGGGATAACTGGGGTTGCAACAAAAGTGCAACTAGGGCTAAAAACACAATGAAATAAAATAATAATAATAATAATAATAAATAATATATCCTTCTTAGCAGACTTCTTAGCTTAACATTCCAGGGAACTAATGGGATAACTGGGGATATTGTTTGCTCCTGACAAGAGTCTCAAAGTCTGGGGTGATGGTAGACAAAGCAACTCTGAGGTCATGCTCAATGTCCAATCTGTTCCTCTGCTTTGTCTTCAGCTGGACCAGAGCTGAGAAGCCACTTCCACTCAAAATGGCCCTGCGACCCACCAGTTGAGAAACACTGTGCTAGAGGGCTTCTCCAAATCTGCACTGCAGTTTGATGTAGGAGCCAAATGACCATTACCGGATCTCCTCTCTGGTAAACAAGAATACCCTGGCAGGAGCACTCATTCAAGGGTAGTACAACTATGCTTGCACCTCATGGTACCAAAGCACCTCAAAGGCGCTAAAAACAAGATTACAAACATCACAAAACAAACTGGTCAGACTACTACTTGACCTTACTCCTAGAACCCACCTCACCCCTGCCCACTTTGACAACCTAGGATGGCTTAGAGTAGACAACAGAGTACAGCAACTTGCAATGGGCCTGGTCTACAAGATACACTACGTCTACACCACACCCATGTACAGTACATGTCAAAATACTTCCCAAAGGTCAGTGAATACCACGCCCAAAACACCAGAGGGAGTTCCACAAATCTTGTGCAACCCAAATTCGGCACAAACAAGGGACTAAACACATTTTGCAACTATGCCACAACAATGTGGAACGCCCTACCCACAGCCGTAAGAAGATGTGAATCCGGGGGGGGGGGGGGGGGGGGGGCGCTCCAGTAGCACACCACATAGCGCGCTGAGTCGCGAAGCGGTCGCCCCGGGTTCAATTCCCAGACCCGGTGGCCATATGCCGCTTGTCTTCCCCTCTTCTCCCCCCGTTTCACCCTCCCTCCTCTGTCGGTCCTGCGTGGCCAAGATAAAGCTGTCGGTCCTGAACGACCAAAAAAAAGCGAATAAAGATAATAAAAAAATGTGAATCCCTACCCACATTCAAAACCGCTCTTAAAGACCACCTACGGGAGGCTGCAATTCGAAACTGGCCACCGTAAATGTCCAAACCTCCCCCCCCCCCCCCAATAGACAGTCTCTCCCCACCGTATGTATATATTCTCTCTCCACCGTATGTATATTTTCTAATCCCACCCACCCCCTCCTAATGTACAGTCTCCTTCCCATCATATATATATCAATCAATGCGGGCATGACCACCCGCATTTCACTGTATGCCCTGGTATGTATGTGACAAATAAACCTGATTCTTGATATATTCTGTTAGGATCTATGGGTAACAGTACTGTATATTTTCATATCGTATGTCACAAATGTAACAGTACTATATACCTGTATGTCATGTATGTCCCTATGCCATAAATGTCATGTATGTTGAGTATGTCATAAATGTCACTATGAATTGAAAATGGGGGACCCTGATGTAAACAAGACAAACGTCTTTCTCTGGTCTGCATCCCCTTAACAATTGTGTATTGAGCCATACTGTATTACCCATTCTGCAATCTGTTAAATAAAGTTTTCATTCATTCATTCATTGAGAATGTAGGGAAAGGGAATCCGCTTATAACATTCTATGTTATATAACAAACTAGTTGCACCAGAATGAGGGAACGGATATTTGTAGTAGAAATAACGTTTTATTTTCAATGGGAACATTAGATGTAAACAAAATAACCTCATGTGCAAATCATCATATATCCAAAGTCAAAAACCAAGTTGCATGTCAATATATATAAATGGAATTGGTATGGTTTTTTGCAGGAAAGTGAAGAAACGTCATTTAGCAAACAGACAAACAGAAAAATAAATCTTCATTGGAACATCAAATGTTTTCTTTTGCAGGAAAGTGAAGAATTGTGTTTAGCAAACAGACGTTAAAAAAAAAAAAAAAAAAAAATCTTCCTTGGAACATGGAAAACAAACATAAAAAAGGGGGCATGCCATCAAAGGGATGCTTAAAATTAAATTAATGGAAGTAGTGAAAGAACGGTGGAACAGCCAACAGTGGTGAAGGGAGGACGGCTTATAGAATATAGAATAGAAATACTTTAATTATCCAGAGGTCAATTTTACAAATAACACAATACGAACGTTAGCAACTGTTATTAACCTCTTAACAATCAAACTTGAACTTAACCAGGGAGAGAAACAAATCTGGAAACAAAATGGTGGTCGACACTGCCAAGAAATAAAATAATCACTTCTCGTCCTCCACATCCATGGGGATGTCTTCAATGTCCTCCTCCTCCCTCTCCATCAGGGGAGAGGCCAATTCCTCCTCCCTCTCCACCTCTTCCTCGTCCTCCATCAGGGGAGAGGCCAATTCCTCCTCCCTCTCCACCTCTTCCTCGTCCTCCATCAGGGGAGAGGCCAATTCCTCCACCATGACGACATCCTCCTCTTCTCCGTCATCTTCCTCCTCCTTCTCCTTCTCCTTCTCCTTCTCCTCCTCCTCCTCCTCCTCCTCCGTTTGGCTGCCACTCACAGTGTCCTCCGGCGGGGGAGTCCAGTAGTCGTACAGCTTACCCTGCATGAGAACAAATACAATCACAATGGAATCATACATACAATCATAAATCAAGGACCACAATGGAAATAAGTGTGAGATTTTATTGTGCTATGCTCGACAATTGTAAGCTGCGATGTAAATGTCCGATTGCCTTATTTATTGTCAAATAAACTAAACCCGACAGAAGAACAAAAACAATCACAATGTTTACATTCTCTAGCCTTGAAGGTGTTATAATCGGAATATATCAGTGTTTATAATATCACAATTTATTGAACTGGGACCCCTGTATTGCGAGGTCTGTTATTGACAAGTTTTTGCCAATACAATGCCCTAATTCACTAACGTGGCTTCTGTGGCTCTGGAAAGGGTAATTTAATCTTTCTAAGAAAACCCCTGATAATGTGCCTATTCTGTGATGACTGTATAAACACATTTTCAAATGACTTCACGTCAGAAGGGACTTGGAACCAGATACAGAGCAGCAGAATGGAGAGTGACAGTGTTGTGAAGGGCCAGATTAAAGCTGAGAATCTACATTTATTGTTTTATATACATTGTATATTATTTATATATACACGGTATATCCCTTTAAACCTGCGTTCGAATCATAGTAATATTCACTTTCCTTATGGATAATGCCCCCGACGGTGGCGCCAGGCAGTCTCCCCCAAAGTCAGGTTCAAAGACAAGCTCAGGCATGTCGAAACATGCCCGGAGACAGCGTATTGATACCAGACAAGAACTGAGGTTTGGGACTAGATAATCACTTAAGTATAAATACGGCGCAGGTGCGCACAGCAGCACTTCGTGTTTGTTCATCCCGAGTCAACGTAACAGTGAAGTGAGCAACCGTGCGTCTAACAGAGCGTTGAGAGCCACGTGCGAATAGAATAGTAAAGTGTCAGAGTTTAATGCAGTAACGTCAAGTTCGACCTAGTTTAAAGTGAAGTAAATAGTCGTTCATTTATTGTATATCGTGCAACCACAGTTCGTTCGTGTGTAGCATTACCTAACGGTTCGTTCGTATTTAGCTAGTGAACCTTAGCCAGGGTGTGTGGCCTAAATACGTCGCCAGCACCCGAGGAGGCCTAGTCGGAGAACCGTTGGACATGTGCATAGGAGAACCAGCGGCGGCGATTGCAGAACCATTACTGGTCGGATTATATTGATTTGGAACGTGTTACCCGGAGAAGAGCCTCGTTGATTTCCACTATCGTTTGTGATTCAACCTCGTGAGGATTACACTCGGGCTGGCCTCATGGACAGAGGCTGGCTAGCTATCATCGTTTGCTATCGAGCATTTGGATTACAGTTATTGCTTTTGCTGCTGATCGTTGGATTTACAAGGACTGACTCCTGTATGTGGGGTCCCTTTATTCTTCATTGAATCAGACTGAGTATCCGAACATTCCTCTACCCTCTAGGCCTTACAACCCCGGAGGGAACCCAGTGTCTCCAGGCGGTACCCGCGTTGCCTTCTATAATTGCTATTATACGCCAGGTGGCGTCAACCTAGTACCCATCGTAGGAATCCTGCTATTCCCAGTGACTCATGCTACTGACTGACTTTATGCATATTCTTCGCCATACAAGCGCAACCCTAATTCTCATTCTGTAACCTAATGTTGCATAATAATAAAATACCCTCAAATACTATTTCTTTGTCAATGCCGTGTTATTATGAGTGTTCACCATCTATATTCGATGTACTGTCTGGCCAGTAATTAAAGTACATACCTAGCAGTGGTTTAATCTATCACATTCTTTAATACAGTCAGGGTATTGTAACCCCTCAGTTACAGACAGTGATGTCAGCTTTCACTCAATCAATCAATCAGATTTATTTATATAGCACATTTCACATGACGCGTGTCAACCAAAGTGCTGTACAGAGGGTAGATACACATAGATACATATCGACAACAATCACACTCCGTTTTATGGGAGGGCACACAGGCAAACACATGAAACACAGGAAAACAGGGCATGAGTCAGTGAACGGGAAAGGCTAGTAGATAGAAGTGGGTTTTGAGCCTCGATTTGAAGGCATCTATCGAGGGGGCGAGCCTAATGGAGGTGGGAATGCTGTTCCACAGTGCAGGGGCTGCGACAGCAAAGGCACGGCCCCCCCTGAGCTTGAGGTTAGACCTCCGGAATGTCAGGAGCATCTGATCGGCTGACCTGAGGGACCTGGTGGGACCTCAACTCCTTTGTTGAGGTTTTTATTTAGGGCCCAGAGTGCAGGATGGGTTAGTGACTAAACATTTACACTTTCTAGGAATAGAGAAGAATGTTTCAGTTTAAACTTTATTTGAATAGGACACACATTAATGAACATAAATGTAAATGTGTGAGACAGTGTTAGCCAAAGCAAATTTTCAACTGAAAGCCGATAAAAAAAGAAAGCATAAAATATATGACATACAGGTAATTAACACATTGAGTGCCAACGACGAGATGTCTCGTTGTTGGCCGCCATGCGTTGAATGCCAATGACGAGAAATCTCGTTATTTAATCGTTATTGCTTTTATTGCACGTTATCATTGGGACTGTCTATGAGCTCGAAAAGGGCAAATACCGCCCCCTATCGTCTCCCAGATGGTATTGCACCCATTGGAATGGACTCAATGAAAATGCATGTGAAAAGAAAACTCCGGATTCCACATTTTACTTCTCAGGCAATGTAACCCAAGACTACTGCATTCATTGGGGACCCTCAGAGCAGCGTGGATTATGTGTTTCGAGTACATAACGTTGGATCAATAAACGCGATCGATATTTGGAATGGCGATCAGGAATTGGAATAATCTTTTTGCAGAACATCCGATCTGAGGTAAGGAATTTATTTTACCAGTCTTGGGGTAATCAGATGTTTTTTTCACATATTTCACAACGTGTGTGTATATGACGTTAGCGCTGACCAGGTCATAGATAATAAATTTTTCAGCCCGCTTCTCTAGCGTGCATAAGTACACATATACCATCGATAATCTAGCGTTTATTTGAAAATGACAACGTGTTGTGTGTATTACACTAAAGGGCGATTCCTGCGGAATCTTTTTCCCCCTAGAAATGTCCAAAAACTTAAACGGTATAACATGGAAATGTACAGATGAAAAAACAATCCGTTTCGTACATGTTGACTGCAAGCAAGTCATTGATAAGCGATGGGCGTATTAGACACATAGCCATAATATAGAATATAGAAATAGCTCCGCGAAAATCATGAAATATCGGAAAATCAGTCCCAAAAGGCTGGCATTCAAGCGATAAATAGTGCGCCCCCTGCTGGCACGCAATGTGTTAAGAACAGGTTTAAAAACACATCATGCAAAATATTTACATCAGACATGTACAGACAATGTACAAACAAACAATAATTCTATGTACAGGCAAGTATATGGGGTTAGAGTTCTGTAGGGCTGTTATGTTCACATGTGTAGTTATTTCTTAACCATGTTTTGAAAGTGTGTTTGAATGATCTGTGTGTTTCTATATTACAGATATAACTTGGAATGGAGTTCCAGGTCTTGGCAGCTCTCACGGAGAGGGCTGATTTGCTAAATGTACTCGTCCAACGACGAGGAGATCTCGTTTTTTTTTATTAGCGATTTCCATTCATATTTCATCAATCTAGCCTCCCGTTACCACTGGAACTCTCTCTGAGCTCCATTGGGAAAATACCGCCCCCTATCGTCTCTCCGTGTGGTACTGCACCCCTTTGGATTGGATTGAATGAAACGCATGAAAAAATAAATCCTGCTTCCACATTTTACTTCTCAGGCATGTAACTCGAGCCGATCGGATTCATTGTGGACCATCAGAACAGCGTGGAATCGTTGTTTCGACCACCCAGCGTTGGATCAATAAACGCAATCGATATTTGGAATGGCGATCAGGAATTGGAATAATCTTTTTGGAGAACATCTGATCTGAGGTAAGGAATTTATTTTACCAGTCTTGGGATAATCAGAGCTTTTTTCACAGATATCAACGTGGGCCCTATGTGTGTGTGTGTGCGTGCTGATCAGGAAATGAATAATCGATTTTTCAGCCGGCTTCTATAGCGTGCATAAGTACACATTATACTATCGATAATCTAGCGTTTATTTGAAAACGATTCATAAATAGGCCGAAAAATGACAACGTTTTGTGTGTATTCCACTAAAGCAGGGGTTCCCAAACTTTTCAGGCCAGGACCCATAAAATAAGGCGTCAGAGAGCCGCGGCCCAATGCACATCGTCAGGCTTTTTTTTTTTTTTTTTTGCAAGGCGACCGATTTTTTAAGTCAAATATCACTTCAATCCTATTAAGTTAGTTCAAGTTAGTTATTCATTTATATGTGCTATTTATGAGAGGGCTAACTTGTTGCAAAATAATAATGATAATAATAATAGCCTCATTAACACTTTGGTTGCCTTGGGTTAAATTAATGATATACCATAGGTTGCCGGCTCTATTTGTCTATGGAGAAGTACCCCTTCTTTGCATGGCTATAACTTTTTAAATTCTATTGCTACATTGCCATTATTAGGGCCCATTCAAAGTCCTAAATGTATTGTTCATTGTGTAGCAACGTTAAACTTTTTCATTCACATATTCATAGTAAAGTATGGTCTAATGTATAAGTATGTTTTCATCTCTTTCTGCAGCTTTCTCCAGAACGTGATCTATAGCCCCAAATGCATTATATTGATGATGCAATACAGTTTTATGGCAATCAGCGCGATATAAAAAATTCCAACTAGACGTACTTTTAGAAGTTACTACACGTCATCTGATGTTGACCGGATGGGCTAGGGGGCGTTTATAATTCCGTGGGCAGCGTTATACCAATCATCTAATGTGGGTCAAATGTTGATAATAGGTTAGTATCGAAGACGGTAACGTTACACGCTGAAACTCACCCCAGTCTCCGCGCGCCGTTGGGCGATCATCGTCGAGTTGAAATCTTATCATTATGGGATGTAAATTTACCCGGTCCATCTCCAGCTTGTATAATGGTATATACGTCCAAATCATGTTGTTTATCGAGTTATTGGCAATCGATCACTGTGTAGTGTGACGAGCCAGAGTCGCGGGACCTATAGCGAGCGCCGGAAGTACTACGGTCGTCTAGGACAACCTCTATTCAACATCCTGTTTGGCGATTGCGCCGATCGGCCACCAGATGGCGCTCCTGAACCGCCAGAGAGCTCAGTGGGTCCTGCTGGTGGATCTCAGGCCAGCGGAGGGGACATATGAATCCGATCGCAGATTTTTTAAATATTGATATAAGGACGCTGTACAGCATCCCCCGGCAACTTGAGCATGGCCAGCAATGACGTGAAAAGACGTTTCATGGCAGTCAAAGTGTTAAATTACTATTGTTGCTTCGGTTGTTTTCAGCGTTTTATGTGCATAATCGGTTATTTAGTTTGAAATGTTCGTTGAAATAAGTAGATTTTTTTGTTTTTGTTTATTTATTAAATTAATATAAAACCATATAGTCACATTTTAGAATACAATAGAATAGAATACAACTAGAAACACTGTCCTGGCCTGCTTCTAAGTTCAGTGGCCTGACAAAATTAAAAAAATTAAAAAAAATAAAATAAAAAATCAATAATTTAAAAAAAAATGTAAATCATCTCGCGGCCCACCCGTGGCTGCTCGCGGCCCACCTTTGGGTCGCGACCCCGACTTTGGGAACCACTGCACTAAAGGGCGATTATCACAGAATCTTTATATTTTCCTGAAACTTTAAAAAAACGAGTTTTTCAAAATGGTATAAAACGGAAATGAACCGATTAACACTTTAATCGCCGAAAACGCAGTAACTCGTCTTTCCTAGCCATGCTCATTCTGCCGAAGACGCCGTAACTCGTCTTTGATGTCAATATTTCAAAAATCTGTCATCGAAATCATATTTCCTTTCCGGAGCCCTGAGACACACTGCAAAGCTCCACTGAACTCTCTAGCGGTTCAAGAGCGCCATCTGGTGGCCGATCGCCAACCGGAAATTAACCTTTGAACTGGTAGTGCTCATCCATATGTGGTCCGGGCACTCGCTATCGTTAGAGAGACTCCGTCTTGATACAGTGAACATCGATCGGTGCAAATAACTCGAAAAAACAACATGATTTGGACGTATATACTATTATACAACCTGGAAATGGATCGGGCATTTCTACATCCCATAATAGAAAAAATTCTGTTCCACGCTCATCTGCCAGCGGCGCGAGGAAGCCACGGTGAGTTTCAACGTTATTTTCTAACGTCTTCTATACTAACTTATCTGATGAACATATGACCCACTCTGGATGAATCATCTAACGCTGCCCACGGAATTATAAACGATCCCCCGCCCATCCGGTCATCATCAGATGATACGTAGAAACTTCTAGAAGCACATCCAGTTGACATTTTTTATCTCGCACAGATTCCTACCAAACTGTATTTGATCATCAATATAATGCATTTAGGGCTATAAATCACGTTCTGAAGAAAGCTGCAGAAAACGATAAAAACATACTTATACTTTAGACCATATTTTAGTATGAATATGTGAATGAAAAAGTTTAACGTTGCTACACCCTGAACAATACATATAGCACATTGAATGGGCCATAATAATGGCAATTTAGCAATAGAATTTAAAAAGTTATAGCCCTGCAAAGAAGGGGAACTTCTCCATGTTAAATAGGGCTGGCGAGGGATGGTAAATTATGAATTTAAGCCCGGCGATTAAAGTGTTAAAAAACAATCAGTTTCGACAATGTTGACTGCAAACAAGTCATTGATAAGCGATGGCCAGATTATACACATAGCCATAATTTAAGATATAGTTTATGCGTTCGCAAATATGAGAGCTCCATCATTGAAGTGGGCGTTGGCACGCAACAGGGGTTCCGGGGCACCGGACCCGTGGCACGGAAAGTGTTAATGGAACAGCCAAGTCACCCGGTACAACAGTTCTGGTGAACCTGCTGCTGGGGGTGAAAAAAAATCAGAAAGTGGGGGTGGGGCTAGACCATGGAGGATTTTGAAGACCAGACTGGCATGGGTTAGTTTGATGATGTTGTCCCAGCTCAAGAGGGCATGCTTGTCCAGGATATTACAGTGGTGGTGACGGATAGGCTTCTGGTCCAGAACCTTCAGAGCCTGTTTGTATGCAGATTGAATGGGTGCTAAAGTTGTTTTGCAGGTCTGGGTCCAGCTGGTAATACAGTATGTAAGGTGTGACATGATGATGGCATTGAAGTACAGTGTTGCTGCTTCAATGTTCAGACAGTTTCTTATGTATCGGAAGTTACCGTAGATATATTGAATTTGACTGTTTGTGACTTTTTTTTACCTGTTTTTTTTAATGCGAGGTTGCGGTCTAGGATGATTCCAAGGTATATATATACTGCTTACTTTATTTGCACGTTGAATGTTTCATTCTTTCTTTTTGACATACATTGATACATACAAGTATGTGTGACTAAACCTGCATGGACTACAATGTATGACCTATATCATGCCAGTTAGGGTACATTGTGTATACTGCTTACTTTTACTCATATATATATATATATATATATATATATATATATATTCAGATTCAAATTCTGTATTGCCTATATTTATTGTAACATAATATAACAGATAGGGCATACATACCTACACCTTGGTTTACACTGTTTATTTTCCTCATATTTTTATATTCAGATCAAGGTACCCAGGTACACGGGGAAACAATCCTCCACTTTATCAGCGTCGGTAGTGTGATAGTAAAGGGTTAACCTTCTGTAGTGTGGCAGTGAAAGGGTTAACCTGCTGTCATGTGGCAGTGAAAGGGTTAATAAGGGCTAGACTACCTGTAGGGGTCTCGTCCTCAGAAGGAGCTTATGCCATGTGGTGTGGATCCTGGCCACCAAGTCCTTAACCTGGAGAGGGAAGGAAGGGGTTAAAACTGGTGATGCACGATATATCGGCCGCCGATATAATATCGGTCGATATGGTAATTTCTTTTACACCATCGGTATCGTTCAGATATCAAGATGGGGCCTATGTAAAAATATATATATATATTATTTTTTTAATATGTTTTGGTCTTAAATAGTTTAAAAATATCAGTCATTTCTGAAAATAATTTACAAAAGTAAAAAAAAATAGCCCTTTATTTGATTATCATAAAAAAGTATTTTCTATACAGAGATATCGACATCGGTAAATATCGGTATCGGCCAGAACAGCAATATTAATATCGGTATCGGCCACAATTTTCACATCGGTGCATCACTAGTTAAAACGTACAACATAGCTAATATTCTGCAGTGCATTTAGATTCTAGGGAGTGTATCCCAAACCAACAGATCAACTCTACAAGGTGGGGTCTTGGAAATGACTTGCCACTAGTCACCGACATACTGGTACATAGTACTAAGCCACTTTAGCTTCAACAGGCCTTTTTGTGAAAATGACTTTGGCTGCAGAGAAATGAATTGGCAGAAAACATTCCGACAAGAGGCTGGTGGGCTTGGGTCTCACCATGCTCCTGTACAGACACTTGACGCCCTCTCTGATGTCACACGCGATGTGTCTCTCCAGCACAAAGCACAGTGACATGAGCTGCTTCTGGGGGGGGGGGGGGAGAGAACAGGATAATAAATAAAAATGTGCTCATCTATTTCATCACTCAAATCAAAGCTTAAATACACATTGTTAAATGAATAGCTTCAATCTCATAAAACCATTAATGTCACTTTGATTTAGTTTCATGTTAATTTGTTTAGACTAATTATTAATGTTGTTGTTTTTGTTATTATTATTACTTTGATTATTGTTATCTTATTATTATCTTAATATTATGAAAGTTGTTTTACGAACTTATTTCACTTTACTTTTGTTTGTGTTTTTTTTTTATCCAATCATTTAATGAGTTGAGGCCCTGTATAGGCCCATCTGGGTCTCTTGCCTCTACTCAGCACCGTTATACACTTTCTGTCATGGTCAATGTTTTTACTGTTTTGCTGAAATGGTGTGAAATAAAGAAATAAGTGAGAGAAACAGCTGTATACAGCCTCCTGGGGGGGGGAACAGGATAAGAGTGAGAGTGAGAGAAACAGCTGTATACGGCCTCCTGGGGGGGGGGGGGGGGGACAGGATAAGAGGGAGAGTGAGAGAAACAGCTGTATACGGCCTCCTGGGGGGGGGGGGGGGAGAACAGGATAAGAGGGAGAGTGAGAGAAACGGCTGTATACGGCCTCCTGGGGGGGGGGGGGGAGAACAGGATAAGAGGGAGAGTGAGAGAAACAGCTGTATACGGCCTCCTGGGGGGGAGAACAGGATAAGAGTGAGAGAAACAGCTGTATACGGTGCAGAAACATCACCCTTCCAGTAGGGCTGAGCCCAAACGTTCAAAGCTTCGTTCGTTACGTTGGCATTCAAATTCTAAATCAACATTAATTTTTTTTTTTTTTTTTTACTATTTTTTTCCCATTCATTGTTTAAACCAATGGGGTTTTTCTTCACAGTTGCAGATAATTACCGTAGGCTACACTAATATTATAGTATTCATCTCATTTATCTCAGACTCATTTAATCAGATTAATCACTTTATTCAACTTGAACTTTTAAAAAATCTTTTTTTTATTATTATTTTTTTTAAATGTCCCATGCATTATAAATGGCCTTTTCCAATGTTTAGCATTGTTTCCTAGCAATGGGGGATTATATCAATGTGGTCTGTGTCTCTAATTATCATATTGACTCATCAGTCTAGTCTCGAGTTCACGAGATCTTCCCTCACTCAACTAAGCCGAGAGAGGGAGGGAGGGAGATAGAGAGGGAGAGGGGGAGAGGAGCTTCTGTCGGGGAAAAACGCATTTTACACACAACCTGACCGCACGCGTGGAGGGACTTCTCCCGGAGCACGCTCATAACACACACGCATTTTACACACAACCTGACCGCGTGCGTGGAGGGACTTCTCCCGGAGCACGCTCATAAACACACACGCATTTTACACACAACCTGACCACGCGAGTGGAGGGACTTCTCCCGGAGCACGCTCATAAACACACACGCATTTTACACACAACCTGACCCTCATCTGCACCTTTGTTTACACCGTTTACTTTTCTCATATCTTTATATTCAGAGTTAATTATATTGTTTACACAAGAATTCGCTTTTTTTTGTGAACCAATATACCGTAGTTCAGTCAACATTTGGGAACATTCACCACTCTCAAGACATTAGACTGCATTTAAGTTAGATAGGCCACAAAGTCAGTGCCACACTTAACGTCTTAATGTCTGGGGAGAAGCCCCCGGATTTCCATTTGGCGGCTGTATTCACAAAGCCACAACATTTTTATCCTAGTGGAGAAATTCAGGTGCATTCCACGTGGGGAACTGGGAAGTAGGGAGGGACCTGCAAACATTTCTATATATAATATAAAATAAAAAGTATGATAAATGCATTAAAGGGGAACTATTTTGCTATTTCTTTCACTAGTATTTGGGCAATTTTACACTATTCCTGTGAGTCTATGGAACACATCTGTAAGTTTTTTTTCAATAAAATTCATTGTTTTGTATTTTTAATCAAGTACTTTGGTGCACCACTTTCTCCCCTTACAAAATCCAAGCTGTTTTTGGCTGGGCTCTGCCCATACTCTCAATGCGCTTTGAGTGAGTCACCCACCTGCACTGGCAGATACCTTTGGGGGAGAGAGAGATATAGAGGGAGAGAGAGACAGAGACGAGAGCACCTGTGTGCTCCTCTCTCTCGCTCTCCCGCTCTGTTTTGATCATAATTTCAACGTATCACAGTTGATTGTTGGCGGGCAGTGGCAGATCAGCGCCATAACACTTCAGAGAGCGAGTCAATTCAGAATGGCTTGGTGCAGTGGGGGAGGACCTTGTCTCAGCTGAACTGGAAGAATGGGACTGAATGAGAATTTCACATCTAGTCAGTGTGTTGGTACAACCCACTGGAAAAGGCCATTTATAAGATAGTTCCCCTATAGTATTCAATCATTTTTGGGGGGGAAATTATAATTTTATTCTGCATCTTTCTAAAATCTCTGGATGTATTATTTATTTTTTTGATCCACTTTTTCTCCTTATTTTTCTATTTTTCTCCCATCCCAATTTCACCTTGCCAATTCTCCCCTCCCCTGTCTCGAACGTTGCTAGACTGTGCCTCCCACTGGTCGGCTGCAGTGAGGACCAAGCCTTGCATCACGTGTCCGCTCCGGCTGTCGCATCTTTTCACCTGTACAGCGCAATCTCTCAGCGGCGGAGTAACGCGTTGCTTCCTGATTCTGCTGTACAGGCGCACCAACCGACCTGTAGGAGTCGCTGTCCACAACGTCCGATCCCCACCCACCGGCTTTCCCACCCCTAACACTGCCAATTGTGTTAGTATGAACGACCAGCCAAGCTGGTAGCAACGCCGAGAGCTGGGCTCGAACCCAGCATCTCCTGCGTTAGTGGCGAGTGCCTTGCCCACTGCGCCACTTGGCCGCCCTCTGGATGTATTATTAAAATAAATAATAAGTCATCCTTTGACAGCATTAGAGTTTAGGAAGAACATTACATGATATGGGATGTACCTTCTGATGAGGTGCAAAGGACTTTGTCGCTTCATTTGCCAATGTCAAAAGGCTGTAGCAGAGATAGTAGGCCTGAAAGAAATGGAAAGCGAGCATAAGACTCATTAAAGATGTAAGAGTAACATTTCTGATCTTTTGAAAAAATTTGAATGTTAACCTAGTTAGGAAAGGTAGTGTGGTAGTGAAAGCTTAACCTTCTGTAGTGTGGTAGTGAAGGGTTAACCGTCTGTAGTGTGGTAGTGAAAGGTTAACCTTCTGTAGTGTGGTAGTGAAAGTTTAACCTTCTGTAGTGTGGTAGTGAAAGGGTTAACCTTCTGTAGTGTGGTAGTGAAAGGGTTAACCTTCTGTAGTGTGGTAGTGAAAAGGTTAACCTTCTGTAGTGTGGTAGTGAAAGGGTTAACCTTCTGTAGTGTGTTAGTGAAAGGGTTAACCTTCTGTAGTGTGGTAGTGAAAAGGTTAACCTTCTGTAGTGTGGTAGTGAAAGGGTTAACCTTCTGTAGTGTGGTAGTGAAAAGGTTAACCTTCTGTAGTGTGGTAGTTAAAAGGTTAACCTTCTGTAGTGTGGTAGTGAAAAGGTTAACCTTCTGTAGTGTAGTAGTGAAAGGGTTAACCTTCTGTAGTGTGGTAGTGAAAGGTTAACCTTCTGTAGTGTGGTAGTGAAAGGGTTAACCTTCTGTAGTGTGGTAGTGAAAGGGTTAAACAAAACATGAAATCCTTTTGGTGAAACACAATTTTCCCATTAACCCCACATGCGGCATCAATGACAAAATGACAGTAAACTGTAAAGGAAAAGGCTGCTCATTTCATGCACCAGGGCGTGTGTATATTTTCCCCAATGGAGTTTCACTTCCGCGTTCGGTTTGCGCGATCTGATTGGCCACTGATGTTTTTTTCAGCGCCAATCGCGTTACTCCTAACAATCGCGCCAGCAGGCTGTTACCCTAACCCTAACCTTAACCAACAAACCCTAACCCTAACCTTAACCAACTAACCCTAACCTTACCACGTAACTACGTCTACGAACATTGTACATATGTCTAAACTGAACACTGTGACCTCTTTTTTACTCTTTTTTACTTCTAATTTTTACTATGTTTTTATTTCATACTTATCTTGTCATGCACAGTCTCTGGAGCGCAACAGTAAGAAGAATTTTGTACAAAAGTATTCTGTACTTCTGTATGACAACTATTAAAGAAACTTGAAACTTGAAACTTGAAACTACCAACTAACCCTAACCTTAACCAACTAACCCTAACCTTAACCAACTAACCCTAACCTTACCAACTAACCCTAACCAAATAACCCTAACCTTAACCAACTTCGAAGTTAGGCGCGATTGTTAGGAGTAACACGATTGGCGCTGAGAAAAACATCAGTGGCCAATCAGATCGCGCAAACGGAACGCGGAAGTGAAACTCCGTTGGGGAAAATATACAGGCCACCAGGGCTCATCATAATAATGTATATTGTCTCAAACCCCCAAGCCGTCAGGAGGAGGCCTCTCACTAGGAGAGCAATTACTCCTCACCCACCAGCAGGGGACAGGGGGGGACACAGGGACCCCCCGAACGCCTTGGGAGCACTTTATGTAAAGTTTATGTTTTTTATTTATGTTAATCATTATATGTATTCGGTGAAGAGAGCGGAGGCTACAACCGGAGGGGGGAATGAATGTGACATGGGGGGGACTGACAGACGAAAGAAGAAGAAAGATGACAATGGTTAAAGGTATAAAAATGATGTCGTTAAATGTTAATGGAATGAATAATGCGATAAAGAGGGGCAAAGTGATGTTGAAATGTAAAAAAAGTGAGATGGAAGTGATTTTTCTGCAGGAGACACATTTGGTAGCACAGGATCATGAGAAACTGAAGAGATTTGGATATGAAAATGCATACTATAGTTCCTTTAAACGGAACCTGAGGAGAGGAGTAATCACGTTAATCAAAAACAGTCAAATTTGAATTGATCAAGGAAGTAAGAGACAAGGAGGGAAGGTTTGTTCTGGTGAAGGGAAAAATGGAGGGTCAAATGATTACGTTAGTGAATGTTTATGCACCCCCAGAGAGTGAGAGGGATTTATATGAGACCATTTTTGATATGATAGTGATGGAACTAGAAGGGATATTGATATGCGCGGGAGATTTTAATGTAGTACTAAATCACGACCTAGACACCACGAGTACTAGAAAAGGACGGGCACCAATCAGTAGATATATGAATATTCAGATGACGGAAATGGGAATTACAGATGTTTGGAGGGGGATGCACGCCATGGACAGGGAATACACACATTACTCACACCCGCACGTGACATATGCGAGAATAGACTACTTTTTGATGACGACGGGGGACAGTTACAGGGTACGGGAGAGCAGAATAGGAGTAGCGGACATATCGGATCACAGTGCCATATATCTGACAGTAGATCTAGAAGGGAGACGGAGGAACACGATCTGGAGACTAAATGTAGGAATATTAAATAACAAGGGGGTGGTGAGTCAGATCAAGGAGGAGATAGCCAGGTATAAGGAAGAAAATGACAATGGGGCGGTAGATCCGAACATTCTATGGGACACACTGAAGGTGGTGATAAGGGGGAAATTGATGGAGAAGACAGCAATGCTGAAGAAGGCCAGAACGGAGACATATCACAATCTGATAGGGAAGCTGAAGAAGCTAGAGGGGAGACACCAGATATCAAAAGAACAGGAAACGCTCTGAGAAATCAAAGAAGTAAAGGCCAGGATAAATAGGGAATTATTGACGGAAATAGAAAAGAAAGCGAGGTTCATGAAACAAACGTACTATGAAGGGGGACCAAAAGCGACCAGACTGTTGGCTAGGAGAATTAGGACGCAACAGAAGTTAAACACGATACACACAATAAGGGATACAAAGACTAATGAAATATTGAGAGACCCAGCTGAAATAGAGAGGACATTTAGAGAATACTATGAGAAACTATACACACAGCCAAAAGCAGCGGGAGAAGAGGAAATAGAAGCATATCTGGAGAAGCTAGAGTTACCATCGATAGGGAAAGAACAGAATGAAGAATTAAATAAAATAATTACGGAACGAGAACTGGAAGAGGCAATTAGTAGAGCTAAAAACAACAAATCTCCGGGGAGCGACGGATTCCCATCGGAATTCTACAAGACATTTAGAACGGAATTAGCACCCATGTTAGGGGCGGCGTTCAGACACACGATGGAGGGCAAAATGCCCCCCTCGTGGAAGGAAGCCATAATCACCACGATACCGAAGGAAGGGAAGGATAGAGAATTGTGTAGTAGTTTCAGACCTGTGTCCATACTCAACGTGGATTACAAGATGTATACATCGATAATATCAAAGAGATTTGAGACGTTTATGCCAGACATTATAGATGAAGATCAAACTGGATTTATTAAAGGGAGACAGACACAGGACAACGTGAGAAAGACATTACACATAGTAGAGGAGATACAAAAACAAGGGGGTAGCGCGGTACTGTTTAGCCTAGATGCAGAAAAAGCATTAGACAGTGTGAGCTGGACATTTTTATATAAAACATTGATGAGGTTCGGACTGAACGAGAGGGCGATGAAGATGATCAAGGCGCTATATCAAGAACCGACAGCGAGGGTTAAGGTGAATGGCAGCCTGACGGATAGAATCAGATTAGAGAGGGCTACCAGACAGGGATGTTGTCTCTCACCAACGCTCTTCGCCGTTTTCATAGAACCACTGGCACAACTGATCAGACAGACCGAGGACATTAAGGGAGTAAGGATAAAGGGAACGGAATATAAACTAGGCCTATTTGCGGACGACGTGATAGTATACATGAGGCAACCAGACAAGAGCTTCCCGGCACTGATGGATCTACTGAAGGAATATGGCCACTACTCAGGATACAAACAAAACGTGACAAAGACACAGACCTTAGCATGGAACTATACCCCAACGACGGAAATTAGGGAACAGTACGGGATAAGATGGAACATGGACAAGATTAAATACTTAGGGGTGAACATCACGAGAGGGGTGTGAAAATTGTTTGAGGCGAACTATACACAGATAAATCAGAACATCAAGAGAGACTTAGAGAGATGGACAGTAATGCCCTTGGACTTCAATTCAAGAATAGAGGTCATTAAAATGAACATACTATCAAGGTTACTTTACCTATTCCAGTCACTACCGATACAAATACCACAGAATCAATTCAGGGAGTGGGACAGACTGATATCGAGGTTCATATGGGCGGGGAGAAGACCACGGGTCAGATATAAAACACTACAACTACCAAAGGAAGAGGGAGGGATGGCAGTACCCAGCCTACAAGATTATTACTATGCAGCACAACTGAGAGCAGTGACGTGCTGGTGTAACGACAGATATGAGGCAAGATGGAAAGACATTGAAAAAGAAGGGGAGGGATACAAGGTACAAGCTCTGGTGGGAGATAGGGAACTATTTAAAGAAAAAGAGGGACTATTAGATCCAATCACCAAATGCACCTTGACCATATGGAACAGAGTAGTAAAAACACACAAATTGGAGAAGCAGTCAGGGGTTCTGAGATGGGTAGCACATGACAAGAGATTCAAACCAGGGAGGTTAGACCATGGATTCAGAAGGTGGGAGAGGGGGGGGCAACAGCGACATGCAAAATGATAGAGAAGGGGGAAATGCAGACACTACAAAAATTTAAGGAGAAATTTGGACTAGAAAACAGGGACCACTTCAGATATCTACAGGTTAGAGACTACTACAACAAAGAAATAAGGGGGGCCAAAGACGAAGAACAGAATGGAATAATCAAGATGATAGTATGGGCATACGAAGGGGGGCAAGGAAGAGTAATATCAGCAATATACCGAGCTATAATGAACAGCAAGGGACACACGACCGATTACATAAGGGAGAAATGGGAGAGAGAACTAGAGATAGAAATAACAGGGAAGGAATGGGGGAACATATGCGAGGTGCAACATTCAACAACAGGATCGAGGATATGGAAAGAGTTTGGATGGAAAAACATAATCAGATTCTTTATAACCCCAGAGCTGAAGGGAAAATATGCACCAACACAAATAGCATGCTGGAGGATGTGTGGGAAGGAGGGGGCAAATCAAACGCACATATTCTGGGGATGTCAGAAGCTGAAGGGGTATTGGGAGGAGATAGGGGAGGCAATGATCAGAATATTAGGATACGGGTTACCACAAACAGGACTGGTGCTTTACTTAGGAGACCTGACACACGAGGGAATACAAGGGGGGGACAAATATTTTATAAAGATAATGTTGATAGCGGTAGATCTGCCGCGGTATTGATTATTTCCTTACCGCACAAATTTGCAAAATATTTCCTACCGCCGCGGTTATTACCGCATGCACACAAAAAATTAAAAAAAAAAGTTTGAATGCATTTTTTTTTTAGTAGTAGTCTACTCTTTATAGCATATAGCCTGCCTCTAGTCTAAATGTCTATTTTTAGAGGATGACTTTGCAGCATGAATATTGTTTGGGATTCGGCAAGCACGCATTAGTTATTGAAAGTGAAACACGGATTCGAAGTTTACCCTCTGGTCGTGCGCCGTTCACTCGGTGTCGCGGGCAGGGGTGGTTACCCCTAACCCCCCCGACCCTTTCTTATTATTATTACTATAAAGTTACTACTTTATAATAAAGGCATTCGTTTTGTGGCATTAACATTATATAGTTATACGTTCAATAACATCAGCGTATTTACCGGACAATAGCAAGGCAAGCAATACTCTATTCATATCTCAGTTCCTTTCTTTGCTCAGAGCGTGCCGAGTTGTCCCATTCTGCGGTCTGTTAATAAAGTTTTCAATCAGACAAGTGTATAGAACGAAGGGCTTTTATTATAACATTCGTTGCAGACAGTAAAATCATTATGTCTCGTTTAGTACTCCTTAGGAGCGATCGTAGTCCACTCCGGCGGAGAGTTAAAGCTAACGTTATTAGCCGTGTTGTGATGATCTGACATTCAGGAAGTAAAAACCTAATACTCGCTTGCCGATTGGTGGTAACACACTGCATGACGCTACAACGTGTGACGCGACTCTCTTCTGACCAATCAGTGGTCTGCAATGTTTCACGTGACTTTTCTGGTACCCAATAGGGTCGCTTGGAACCTCGAGAGAGGAGTAGGGTATATCTGCAGAGCCGCAAGCCCAACGAGAGGAGGATAATTTATTATTATTATTATAAAAAACAGCGGTGACGCGGTATTCAGCCTACTCTGCGGTGGCCGTGATGTAACAGCGATACCGCGGTAATGCGGTAATCGCGGCAGCTCTAGATAGCGGCCAGAAAAGCAATAACAAGACTGTGGTACAAAGAAGACCCACCGACAATAGCACAATGGGTAGGAATAGTGGAAGAGATACAGGATATGGAGAGGATAACACACATGCTGAGGTTACAGGAAGAGAAATTTGGAGAAAGATGGGGAAAGTGGGAGGATTACAAGGGGAACGAAAACGACATCACAGAGGAAGAACCAAATACATCACAAGAGGGCGAAGGGTAAAGGAGGAAAGAGGTTCAAAGAGGGTCTCTGAACCCATGTCACACACTTAATGTTTTACAGTTGTTTTATGTTTTTTTAAGTCAGTATTTTTATTTTTCGTCTTTTGGGCATTACATTTTTTCTTTATTATTTATGTCTGTTTAATAGTGTTGTTGAAGTTATTGTATATGTTGTGTTGTTTGTCTCAATAAAAATGTAAGTTTAAAAAAATAAAAATAAAAAATAATGTATATTGTCTTCTGACCCGTTGGTCTAGCAGTGAGAGGTCCTCCTCTTCCTCCTTCTGTTCCCTGCTGGAGGTCCGCAGGCCTCGGAGGAGGGCGGAGGGCTTCATGCGGGGCAAGTACAGCCGTAGTTCAGACAGCTGGGCCGAGACGAACGCCAAAAAACACAGCAGGATAGGGGAGAGTTCTACCAGTTATTTTCAGTCAATCAAGACACAACATTCAGGGATTTGTAAGGTAGTACAGGTGTTGTACTGTACATACATACTGCTAATTGCACTGTTGTGGCTCTTGTATTTTCTTGTTTGTATGTCACTGTCCCTCCACTGAACCAGCTCCATCACAGCTGTCCTACATGTTTGTATTTACAGAGTGATTCGCGCAACCGAAGTCACATGAATTCCAAGATGACTGTTCAGGTCTCATTGCAAAAAAATCAGACCTGTATCTGATTCAGGACCACATATGAAAGTGGCCCAAATCAGAATAGAAAAGTTCAGACGCCATGTGATTTGTGTCGTTCACACTATTGTGAATAAAACAGAACAGTCACATATGAGCAAAGAAATGTGATTCAGGCTACTTTTGTCTGCAGTCTGAACATAGCCAAAGGCCTCTCAGCAAAGTACTTGTTGTGTGCAGTGAATTATACACACATTACAGTGAAACGAGACAAAAACATCTTTCCATTTGGAAAGTAATGGCGCACCTGGGCTATGTTCACACTGCAAGCCTTAGTGCTCAATTCTGATTCATTGCTCAGATCAGAATTTTTTTTTGTTCACATTCTTTTTTAAATATGGCCAATATCAGATTCCAGTGTGAACTGACCCCACATAATCAAATGAACAATATGGAAGATGGACGTAAAAAACATTGTGACAAATGTCAATCTAGAGTGACGTAAAAGTTGCATGAAAGTCGCACGACTGTTCAGACTGAGGTCACATTGCAAAATATCAGACCTGTATCCGATTTAGGACCACATTATGAAAGTGGCCCAAATTAGAATTGATTCGATGTAGTTTGTGCTGCTGTTCACACTGTCGTGAACAAATCAGATCAGAGTTACATCTGATTTTGCCTGCAGTGTGAGCAGTCTCAGCAAAGTACTTGTTGTGTGCAGTGAATTATAAGATATTAAAAGATATTCCGATATTTTTTTATTTTTTTTTAATCATTCTTTCCAAAAGCAAAGAGGCCTAGAAGCGTAGCTACCGCTAATGGCACACATACCAGCGAGGCTAACTGCCTAAGAAAACGGGCACAGAGGCACTGAAAGAGGATTTCACCCGTCTAATGAACACACTAGACTAGACAAATATCAAGATGTATCCATCAAAGGCCCAATTGCATGCTTTTGCAGAGGACAAGAAGCCTTCAGTCGACTCCTTCAGACATTAAGCACCCCCACAGACCAAATGGAATGATAACAAATATATATACCGGTATATACTTACCGTAATTTTCAGACTATAAGCCGGGCCTTTTTCGCCCATTTTTCGACCCTGCGGCTTATATAACGGTGCAGCTTATATGTGACTCGACGTGACCAAACCCGAAAATGTAAAAATCGAAATATTGCTTTTTTGACTGCATTGAAAATGGTATTTATCTGTTCCCTTATTTGCTAAACTTAATACAACTTGTAAATGAGTTAATTCTTGTTATTTGCCCGACAGTATTGTGTCCCAATGCTGGTGGGAAGACTGTACTTAAACATTAAAACACCTGCGGCTTATAGTCCAGTGCGGCTTATATATGTACACATCATTCAATTTAGCTGCTGCGGCTTATATTCAGGTGTGGCTTATAGTGCGAAAATTTCGGTATTTTTATTGCATTCGGGGGGGCCAATCAAAGTCGACTATACAAACTAGTGCACTGCAACCCTGCCCAAGCCCGACGGGGCCCTACCCGGCCCGACGGGTTCGGGCTGGGTAGGGCTTTTTTTTTTTTATAAATAATTCGGGCTCGGCCGGGCCGGGCAGCCCCTCCCCTTTTTTTCCAATTTCGATTTTGCGCCGTGACGATTTAATAATAAACTCGAGGAGAGTAGAACAGTGCTGGCTGCTGAAGGACGGTAGCCATGGAAGAATTGAAGCAGAAACTAGCTAAGGGGGAGCTTCTAAAAGTTGCTAATGTGACTGGGAAGTCTAGTTTGTGGAAGCACTTCGACCTGATTGTAAGTAGTACAACTAAGGAGCCTATTGGAAGTGTGCAGTGTTGCCAGACTCGCACGCTCTGTGTTCAGCATTCCCGAAAGTAGCAGCAGCAGCGAGAGAAATTTCAGTGCCGCGGGGAGAGTAGTGGATAAAAGGAGAACCACGCTGAAGCCATCTACGGTGGACTCTATTCTTCTCCTCCACGACGCATATAAATTCTAAAGGAATTAAATGACTAATGTAAATAGTTCAAGAGAGAGAGGCAAGGTTGGCCAAATAGGCATTATGCCCTGAAAGGTCGATTATAATTTATTATTAGCCTATATGTTAAAGTTCTTTGTTATTGGATTTTGGACAGCTGGATTTTATGAAAGCGGTAGGCCAATGCCATAAGCCAAATATTGCATTATTATTTTCTGATTTATTATTATAAGTTATTATTATCTGATTTATTTGCTGGTGTGTAGTCACGCTGCCCTGTTCTGTTGTGCTTTCATATATAAATGTTGCTCTGCTCGAAATCTGATTTCTGTTTTCTGTTTGTTTGTATAGTGACGTGACTAAAGGCCTCTGCATGCTACAGAAACTTCAAAGCAACTGCAACACAACATCGACAAAGCAACAGTGTTTTAGACACTCTGCCTTTATGCTTCTGCAACATCGACGCACAAAGTTAGTTTAACTAAAGTTAGTTTAGGTTCGTGTTAACGTTAGATAATGTACAAAATAAACGTATTTCCGGTGATTTTAGACGTCGCTCTTTTATTTTGAAATCCCCCGACCGGAAGTGTTATAGTGTCTGTTGCTAGCAGCTTAACTTTCTGTGCTTTTCGAGCCAACGTTACCGTAACGTCATTCGTTTCCAATGGAGAGGACCTCGGCTCACATGCAGCTCAAACTACCTATTGGAATAAATTAATTGATTGATGTTTAACTTGTCCCTGTGTGTGTCCAGTCATTTAGACTAGCAAACGTTGTATTTAACGTTAAAGTTACCTCAGGATACCATTGTATTTAGTTGGTTAGCTATGTAGCTAATGTGGATAGCATTTTGTATAGCACCAATGCTAGCTGGCTGGCTACAGCTTTATTTACTAAATTATGGAGGCTTTTTAATCGTCAAGGTAAGAGAGGATTTGTCATGATCAACTGAAGGCATATGCTATGGAACAATATGTGCTTGGGTTTTCAGAAAAAGGCCAGCTATGTGACGCTAATTATTTAGCATCAATGCTGGCTGGCTACAACAATGGCGGATGGTATTCTCTGCGAGACCAATATTATTCTATGACAGCCCCGCCCCCATTCGCTAACCAACCAATCACTGCTACGCAATATCAACGCAACGGTTGTTTAGGTTAGATTTTGGAGACATGTACGCAGCATCCTTGCAACACAGTCTACAAGACCCTAAACAACAACCGTGCTGAAATCGTGCTGATGTTGTGTTGAAGTTGCTTTGAAGTTGCTGTAGCATGTAGAGGCCTTAAGGCTATTGTGTCGTGTGTGTGCGTCAAAGATTCCATATAGCCTTCAATACGTTTTAAATGTTTTATTGACCATAGTTAATTAATTGACTTCCCATATTTGCGACACAAAGCTTTATGCAATGCAGCATATCTCGCCATGCGTGTGTGTAACATTTAGCTCATGTGTATTGTAAATCTAAAATAAAATAAGCCAGGCTGGCAAAGGTGGCAAAGCTGGCACGCCAGTACCTCTGTATACTCGCAACATCGGATTCGGTAGCATCCTAGCAGTGATTTTGGACTGATTGTGTGACGAGGCACCGTGTCAGTCTAAAGGCCTCTACATGCTACAGCAACTTCAAAGCAACTGCAACACAACATCGGCGCGATTTCAACGCGGTTGTTGCAGAGGGTCTTGTAGACTGTGTTGCGAGGATGTTGCGTACCTGTCTCCAAAATCTAATCTAAACAACCGTTGCGTTGATATTGCGTAGCAGTGATTGGTTGGTAGTGAATGGGGGCGGGGCTGTCATAGAATAATATTGGTCACGCAGCGAGGAATACCATCCTCCATTGTTGTAGCCAGCAAGCTATGCTATCAATATTAGCTAAATAATTAGCGTCATAGCTGGCCTTTTTCTGAAAACCCAAGCACATATTGTTCCATAGCATACGCCTTCAGTTGATCATGACAAATCCTCTCTTACCTTGACGATTAAAAAGCCTCCATAATTTAGTAAATAAAGCTGTAGCCAGCCAGCTAGCATTGATGCTATACAAAATGCTATCCACATTAGCTACATAGCTAACCAACTAAATACAATGGTATCCTGAGGTAACGTTAAATACAACGTTTGCTAGTCGAAATGACTGGATACAGGGACAAGTTAAACAATCAATTAATTTATTCCAACAGGTAGTTTGAGCTGCATGTGAGCCGAGGTCTTTCTCTCCTCTCCATTGGAAACTAATGACGTTACGTTAGCTCGAAAAAGCACAGAACCGGCCGACAAAAGTTAAGCTGCTAGCAACAGACACTATAATACTTCCGGTCGGGGGATTTCAAAATAAAAGAGCGACGTCTAAAAGCACCGGAAATACGTTTATTTTGTACATTATCTAACGTTAACACGAACCTAAACTAACTTTAGATTAGTTTAGGTTCGTGTAACGTTAGATATTGTAAAAAATAAACGTATTTACGGTGCTTTTAGACGTTGCTCTTTTATTTTGAAACCCCCCGCCCAGAAGTAAAAATGATGCTTATTTTTCTGCTTGTTATCAATGGGTTGGTTGAGAAGGGAAGTGTCATCTATCTAGGGAACCTAGCTACATACGGGGTACAATGTTACATAGGCTGTGCGTCGATGTTGCAGAAGCATAAAGGCAGAGTGTCTGCAACACCGTTGCTTTGTCGATGTTGTGGTGCAGTTGCTTTGAAGTTGCTGTAGCATGTAGAGGCCTTAATGCTAGCGCTGGGAAATAGCGGCATTTGCGAAACAGGCTATAGAATGATTGTTAGTTTTCAGCGTGATATGTGTTATTTAGTTAGACATATTGGACATTTTCGTTTTTGTTTATTTATTAACACTTTAATCGCCGGGAACGCCGTAACTCGTCTTTGCTCGCCATGCTCATTCTGCCGAAGACGCTGTAACTCGTCTTTGATATCAATATTTCAAAAATCTGTGATCGAAATCATATTTCTCCTCCGGAGACATGAGATGTACTGGTGAGCTCCACTCAACTGTCTAACGGTTCAAGAGCGCCATCTGGTGGCCGATCAGCAGATCGGCCAACAGGACGTGACGCGCCAAACAGGAAGTGCTCATCCATATTTCGTCCGGGCACTCGCGATCGTTAGCCGGACTCCATCTCAACACACTGGATAATCAATCGCTCGCCCTAACTCAATAAACAACGTTATTTGGACGTATATAGTATTATACAACCTGGAAATGGTTCATCTATATCAACATCCCATAATCGAAAACTGTCTACTCCAAGCTGATCGTCCAACGGCGCAAGGAAGATATGGTAAGATCCAGCGTTATTTTCTAACGTGTTCCATATAAACTGCTCTGATGACCATATGACCCACACTAGACGAATGATATAACGTTGCCCACGGAATTATAAACGACCCCCCGCCCATCCGGTCAATATCAGATGATAAGTAGTAACTTCTAGAAGTACCTCCAGTTGAAATTTTTCATCTGGCACCGATCGCTACCAAACTGTATTTGATCATCAATATAATGCATTTGGGGCTATAAATCAAGTTCTGGAGAAAGCTGCAGAAAATGATAAAAACATACTTATACTTTAGACCATATTTTAGTATGAATATGTGAATGAAAAAGTATAACGTTGCTACACCCTGAACAATGGATATAGGACATTGAATGGGCCATAATAATGTCAATTTAGCAATAGAATTTAAAAAGTTATAGCCCTGCAAAGAAGGGGAACTTCTCCATAGACAAATAGAGCTGGCTAGGGATGGTAAATTATGAATTTAACCATGGCGATCAAAGTGTTAAGTTAATATATAAACAGTGTTTAGAATATTTAATAAAAAAAAAAAAAAAAAAAAAAAAATATTTGGCTATATATATTAATGCTTCTTTTTTTGTATTTTATTTTTTTATTATTTTTTAAACAAACACATAAACAAACATGACAACACACGATTAGATATACAAGCATTGTAAAACAGTGTACATCAGTTAACCCATCGTTTGGATAAATGTCTTACACAAGATATACCCCTAATACCTGCTATCTATTCCCCTACACACATTATGCTCCTGCTCGCACCCCCCGCCCTGGACCCCCCCATGGATAATCCATCCATTATCCTTCGCTCCTAACCAAACACTACCATTAAATGCTAGCTTTTATTCTCTCCACCACTTCTAACCACATTGTCAATTTGGATTCATTGAGACCCAAAATTCTTGCTGTACATATTTCTAGATAAATCACATCGAGATATGTAAGAATCCAGACCTTTCGGCAATTTTTTTCCGGTTGAAACCATCGTGATGCTATCAGTTTTTTAGCCACTGTAATACCAGATAAAACCAATCTCTTTTGTTGTATAGGTACTGCATATTCAAAAACATCATTCAGCAGTAATATAGAGAGGTGTACAGGTATATTCAGAATTAAGAGATTTGATAATTGCTGGGTCACTTCTTCCCAGAATATCTTAACTGGTGGGCAGTCCCAATACATGTGCATAAATGTCCCCTCGTCCCCATTTGTACATAAGGAGCATTTGGAGTCTTGTTTAAGACCCATTCTGTTCAGTCTTATAGGAGTCAAGTATGTCCTATGAATATAGTTAAGATTGATTTGTTGATGGTCCGGGTTCCTTGATGCAAGTCGAACATTTGCCCAGGCTTCTTGCCAATCCAAATCTTTTTCTAGGTCTGGTATATCCCTCCTCCAAACAGAGTCTAGGTGGAGGGTTTCATACGAAGCCGTTAGTAATTGATGATAAAAATCTGATACAAAACCTCTCGATGTCTCTCTTTCATAGAAAAAGTTGTGGCATCTGTGGTGTGCAATTGGTATCTTTAATGGAACACTGTGAGTCTTCAAACATAACAATAATTGTGCGTAAAAAAGATATGTGGAACCGGTGAGATTAAACTTTTTTTCTATTTCATCATAGCTACAAATACCCTGTTTGTTGAAAACATCTCCTAATGTATGTATGCCTTGCTTTTCCCATCTAGGGAATCTTATAGGTCGTTTTCTAATCAGGAGTGCATTGTTATTGAATAAGGGAGTATGATTATGCCATTTATGTGGATTAGAATATTTTTTTTGTGTTTCACGCCATATCCGGATCGCATGTGTAATTATGGGGCCAAATTTCAGTTTGCATTGCTTAATTGATATTTTGGTGTATACTATCAATCAATCAATCAAATGTATTTGTATAGCACGTTTAAACATGACGCTTGTCAACCAAAGTGCTTCACATGGCTAAGCTAAGTACAAAGAAAAGTATAAAATAAACAGAGAAACAAAATAAAATCAATGGATAGACAAAGGAAAAACAGAACAACACGTCAACAAGTACGGCAAGAGTCAAAGTGAGTCAGGGAAGGCCAGGCGATATAGGTGGGTTTTGAGTTTTGATTTAAAAGACTCGATGGAGGGGGCAGATTTGATGGACATGGGGATGCTGTTCCAGAGGTCAGGGGCTGCGACCGCAAAAGCACGTCCCCCCCTAGACTTGAAGTTGGACCTACGAGTGGTTAGGAGACCCTTATCAGCCGATCTGAGGGCCCTGGCGTTGGTATAGGGGGTGAGGAGGTCTGCTAGGTAAGCAGGGGCCTGCAGTCTCTGTGGTGCTACTATATTTACTTCTAAATTTCTCCAGGATACTGATGCTTGGGGTTCAAACCAGGTTGTCAGTGGTCTTAAAGTGTACGCCTTAAAATAGTGGAAAGAATTTGGGATTGCCATCCCTCCCGTCGGCTTTGTTTCTCTGTGCGGTGGATCTTTTTATACGTGGTGGTTTGTTATTCCAAATAAATTTATATGCGGAAGAGTGTAATTTTTTCCAGTAACCATCTGGAGGGGGTAACGGAAGCATTGAGCTGATGAAGTTGATTCTAGGTAAGACATCCATCTTAACTATTGAAACCCGTGCCTGTACTGAGTTTTTAAGTTTTGACCACCTGTCAAGGTCGCATTTGATTTTATTTTGGATTTCTATGTAATTGTGTTTCACCGTTTGGCTTATGGTAGGGAATACTTCAACTCCCAAGCATCTAAAGTGTTTAACCATTGGTATTTCTTCTGGAAGACTCGTATTCTTTGCAGGGGCGTTCAGTGGAAGGAAAGCCGACTTTGGCCAGTTTATTTTAAATCCCGATAGGTCGCCAAAGTCATTAATCAACTTGAGAAGATAAGGCATTGCGGTGTTAGGGTTTTGCATGAACAGTATTACGTCGTCCGCATATAGACTAATTTTGTGTTGTGTGCCCTTGATTACAATTGGTTCTATGAGTTGGGATTGTCTTATATATTGTGCTAAAGGTTCTAGTGATAAATCGAATAGTCAGGGACTAAGAGGGCAACCCTGTCTAGAAGAGCGTGATACCGGAAATATTCCGGGGGTGATTATACCAGTTGTAATCATGGCCGATGGGTCTTTGTATAATACTTTAATCATATCAATGAATCCTTTTCCTAACCCCATCCTTTCTAATACCGCCCATAGATACGACCATTCCAGCCTATCAAAAGCTTTCATTGCATCCAGGGACAGCATCGCCTTGGGTGTGGTGTCGTCCTTGCTGGCATCTAGTACGTATAGTAATCGTCTTATGTTGTCAGTGATCAAACGGTTTCTTATGAAGCCAGTTTGATCCGGATGAACTAAAGACGTCATATGCTTTTGAAGTCTGATGGCTAATACCTTAGAGCAGGGGTTCCCAACCTTTTTTCCCCCAGGGACCCCCAAACATCTGATGAAATTCCTGGACCCCCCTCCTAATAAAATACCATAAAATACTTTTTTATTTTTTTACATTTTAATACTTTTTTTTGTCATTTTAATAACAAACTGCTTATACACGGGCATATGCATCATAATTAGACCCACTATGCTTCTTTGACTTGTGCTTTCAATCAACAAATCTCATCTTGCACCATATGTATTTCAAAATGTTGGCCAATATTCAAATCCTGTATTCATCCTCTCAAATCAGGCCCTAATGGTGAACGGTTTGCATTTATGTTGAATGAAGTAAGAATCCACTGCAGTAAAAATATCCTCACCTCGAGTGGTGGTAGTAAGGTTGACTGACATGAGAATGTCCTGCTTCAGATCCTCATTTTCGATATACTGCACATAAACGATGAGCACAGCCTCGTCTGCGACAGTTGTAGTTTAATCAAGTTGTATGGCAAATGGACCCTTTCTAAGCTTTTCTGACAGCTGCTGCTCGCAATCACTTGACATCTTATCAATTCGGTCTTTCACTACATTGTTCGAGAGTGGTACTGATTTTAGTTTATACGCCACCTGTGGGCCGCACAGTTTCTAAACCATTTTGATGCAGGCTGGTTTGATGAGCTGCTCGCCAATATTGTGCGGTTTCTTTGCTTTTGCAATTAAAAGCGAACACTCAAAGGAGGCTTCGGTAGCCTTCTGTAAATCACTGCCACCCCTGCTCCACGCTACTCTAACATCAACGGGCTTGTTCGCCTTGAGAGACTGTTCTTTCCTCCGAAAAAAGTCTGGATCCTTCCCAACGGTTTCTGGGTGCTTAGACGCCTGATGTCTCTTCAGCTTGCTGGGCTTCAGGCTCGAGTTTGCCAACTTTTCTCCACAAATCACACACTCAGGTCGTTTGTCTGGTCCCTCAGTGAAGCCCATGGTGATGTAATTGTCGCGATTGCTGTAGGTCCTAACTTTTTTTGCAGATGAGCTGCCGTCATCTCCTTTTCGTTTGTCACACATTTTCGCCTCTGGCGGAAAGTGATACAGTCAACTGATTCGCGTTTTAGCGGCTACCCGGTAGCCTACTGTTTTTTTTTTATCCACTTTTTCTCCCATTTTCTATATTTTCTCCCATCCCAATTTCGTATCATCCAATTCAACCCTCCCCTGTCACGAACGCTGTTTCTTGCCTCCCACAAGCCGGCTGCAATGTGGACTAAGTCATACATAGCACAAGTCCCCTCCGGTACTTGAGGTAACAGCAGTCGCATCTTTTCACCTGCGCAGCTCGATCTCTGTGGCGAGGAGTAACGCGTGGGAGGCGCACGCTGCCCCCGACACTTCCTGATTCTACTGCGCAGGCGCACCAACCGACCTGTAGGAGTCGCTGTCCACAACGCCCGATCCCAACCCATCAGTTTCCCACCCCCTAATCAATGTGTATTAGTATGAACGACCAGCTAAACTGAAAGCAATGTGGAGCGCTGGGCTCGAACAGGCGAGCCCAGCGTCTCCGCATTCGTGGCGAGCGCCTTGCCCACTACGTTCAAAAATCATGTCTAGATGTTTATTTATTTATCTTTATTTTTTATTGTAGTGGAGAGACTATTCATGCTTCTGATGATAAAAATATGCTAATTAAATATTTCTCTGATTTTTTTTTTTTTATAATAATCTGTGGTCTGGCGGACCCCCTGCGCCCCCTGCCCAGGTTGGGAATCACTGCCTTAGAGAACAGTTTGATATCGGTTCTGAGGAGGCTTACGGGTCTATAACTACAGCACTCGGTGGGGTCTTTGTCTTTTTTAAGGAGAACTGTTATGAGTGCAATATTGTCGTTCTTATGAAAGTTCCCCTCCTTGACTGAGTATAAAATCATATTAAGTAATAGGGGTCCAATTATGTCCCAGCATGAGAGGTACATTTCTGGTGGGATACCGTCTCTTCCAGGAGCCCTACCACTTTGCATTTCGGATATGGCCTTCCTGAGTTCCTCTAGTGTGATTGGTGTTTCTAACTGTTTAGCATTATCCTCTGAAAGTTTGGGGAGGTTAATTTGATTAAGATATGTGTCCATTTTGTTTTGATCGAAGGTCGTTTCTGATTTATACAAGTTGGAGTACAATTCTTTGAATGTCGTGTTTATTTCTTTGGTGTCTGTTACAAGTCCTTGTTGTGCTTTAATGGAGGTTATATCTGCAAATTTTGCGTTAACTCTTAATCGCGTAGCTAGTAGGTGACTTGGTTTGGAACCTTGAGAGTAATGCTGTTGTCTTGTGCTACGTATTTGTACTTCAGATTGCAGTCTGTAAATGGCGTTAATCTCTATTTTTTGTAAATTAACTCGAGATTCCAGTCGAGCCGAGTCGTTATATTGTAAAGAAGTAAATAATGTAGAGTAGAGCGTTTCTAATTCCGCCAGTTTTGAGCATCGATTCTTGCGTATTTTGGATGAAAAGCTATCCGTGAAATCCTTTATCATTCCCTTTACCGACATCCATAATATTCTAGGGTCCGGCACCGAGTTCACATTCTCTGGTAGGAATACTGAAAGAGCTTCTTTGAGTTGTGTAATGAATTCCTTGTTATTCAGCAGTGTTGTGTTAAAGCGCCATCTTGGGGCTCGGGATGATAGTACACCAAATGATCCTTTTAGGAGTAAATAACAATGATCTGATAATGCATTGGGTACCATCTCCACTTCATAGTTATCAAATAATTAATAATAATTATCAAATGAATGCTTCTTTAGTTTTCACTATCTGTTATTTAGGTAGACCTATTGAACATTTGTTTTTGTTTATTTCATATATAAAACAGTGTTTCGAATATTTAAAACAAATAATAAAAACTAAATTTTAATAATAATAATAATAATAATAATAATAATAATAATAATAATAATAATAATAATAATAATAATTTAAAAAAAAAACTGGTTTTCACACGGTCTAGGGCTTAAAATATTATTTACAGTCAGGCTTATTTTCGGGCAGGGCCTGAAGTTCACAGGCTCGGGCTGGGCACGGGCTTCATTTCAAGGCCCTTGCAGACCACTAATACAAACCCTTAGTCGGGGACAGGCCTACTCACCAGTAGCTCCATGTTGGTCGGCCTGTAAGTACTGGTTCCGTTCAGCAGCTTGGAGATCAGGGAGAGGCTCAGGTGGCGACGCAGCTGTCTGTGCACAGAAATGTGATTGTTTTTCTGTCTCCATCAAAAACACGATGAGATCAACCAAAGAACAAAAACACGCCTGTTTTTAGATGAGACACTAGCTATAGAAACTAGTTCCAGACACTAGCTATAGAATCCCTGTTACGGTCTAAAATGGAACATGGTTCAGATTATTTTATTGTCGCAGTTTTTTTTTTTTTTATAAATGTACCGGTACATACATTTACATTTAGTCATTTAGCTGACGCTTTTATCCAAAGCCACTTACAAGTTCTGTACGACAAGCCATCAGGAAGGGCACAACTCTATCAGCTGAGTAACAATGTTCATCAAAGTGTTGAGTGCTACAGTGTAGGTTAGTTTATTAGGACAAGTGCATGACAGTATGGTTAGTTAGGGTTAGATTTTTTTAATTTTTTTTTTAATTCAGATAATGGTTGAAGAAGTGAGTCTTTAGTCGACGGCGAAAGATTGGACGTGTTTTGGCTGTCCTAACTGGGGTGGGTAGTTCATTCCACCATTGTGGGGCAAGGACTGAGAATAGGCGACTTCTCTTTGATGACCCTCCCGGAGCTTGGATAGGAGTAGGTCTGAGGCGGCCAGAAGATGCAGAGCGTAGGGGTCTTGAGGGTGTGTAGTTAGAGACCATTTACCGGAGGTAGGCGGGAGCAGTTCCCTTCGCCGCACGGTATGCTAGGTCGAGGGCCATGAAGGGGATTCGTGCAGCAATGGGGAGCCAGTGCAGGTCCCTAAGAAGTGGGGTGACATGGGCCGACTTCGGTAGGTTTGAGATAAGGCGGGCCGCTGCGTTCTGAATGAGTTGAAGAGGCTTAGTGGCAGTGGCCGGGAGGCCAGCGAGCAGTGCGTTGCAGTAGTCGAGGCGGGAGATTACTGTTGATTGGACAAGGAGTTGGGTGGCTTCTTTTGGCAGGAAGGGGCGGATCCTTCTGACGTTGCTCAGGAGGAATCGGCAGGTTCTGGTTGTCGCTGCGATGTGAGCAGAGAAGTTCAACTGGTCGTCGAGGACAACACCAAGGTTCTTGGCGGTCGGGGACGTGGTCACAGCTGCATTCTCGACTGTGATGGAAAGGTCGGTCAGGGGGGAGGATTTGGCCGGCAGGTGGAGCAATTCTGTTTTGCTTAGGTTCAGTTTGAGGTGGTTGGTCGTCATCCAGGCGGAGATGTCGGACATACATTCAGAAAAACGTGATACGCTCGTTATTCCCGGCTCCTCAACCGTAGTAGATTTGTAAACACAATGATTTATACAAACTAGGGATGCACGATAATTATCGGGCCGATATCAGCAATTATGACGTCATCTAGATAAAAGTATTGATAGCGCCGATAATATTATATTATTTTTTTTACACTTTTTTCTTTTTATGTCAACGTTCACACGCACAATATATGCTTACTTAGGATTTGACTTGATTCAACAACAAAACAGTCGGGGCAATGGCAAGCCGAAAACGGTCGAAAATGTGGTTACCGTAATTCCTCTAATAGTAACCCCGGCTTGTATTTGTTTCAACTGTAGCGGGTACCAGGCTTGTATTAGGAGGAGGCCTGTATAAGAGGGAGGCCTATATTTCAAATTTTCAAACGGATCATAATGAATAAATCAACATTTTGTGTCGGTTTGAACCCAGTAAAATGTACTGGGTTCATTTATTGAAACCAAGTACTGTATGAAACACGGTAGTAAACAGTGCAATTACAGGTGGTCAAAAAAAGTTAAATAAAGTAAAATAGTGTAATCACAATACTGGTATAATAATAATAATAATAACTTCGTTTTATACAATTCTGAGGTAGGCTTACTCTCTTGGTAAACATTAACACCATACCATTATATGGTATTTACTGCACAGCCAGGCCAGCATATAACAACAATAACAAAATATATTGCCTATGGTAAATCCGTTGAGGGAAATACCGTAATTCCTCTAATATACATGAAACCCGGCTTGTATTAGGTTTATAATTGCTTAGCTCAACAGCGCACCCGGTCATTAATAGAGACCCGGTTTTTAATTGAATACCGGTTACTATTAGAGGAATTACGGTATTTGAAGTTTGGATTTTTTTTTTTTTTTTTACAACTGAGGTACAGTAGGTTAAAATGTGAACGGTACCCATCCCTACTGACAAAGCACAATACCTGTTGGTTTTTAGTTCACTCATTGTTCAGGGAAACACATTGTTAATGACATTGACGGATTGTGAATTTTGTGATTGACTCAAATTATATAAATATAGTCACTTTATTTGAAGAGTCAAAACTGTTCTCTTGGCTTTGTTTTGTTCATAGTAGTAACGCTCATGTCATGATAAATCTGGTTAGGTCAAAACTACAGGATTATACATAAAAAATATATATATATTATAATACAATAAATATATATATACATCGGTTATCGGTATCGACCTTGAGGAGCAGAAAGTTATCGGTATAGATATCGGGGTCAAAAAATCAATATTGTGCACCCCTAATACAAACTATACAATACAAGGTAAAAGAACAGTGGATACATAAAAGAATGCATCTTGACATTACACAAACATCCCGTTCATAAGAGTTGTATCGAGATGTGACCTTTGTGATGGAGGGGATAGGACCTCACGTCACGCCATCCGACACTTGAACTCTCAACTCTGACCTCCATTGCCTATACCCTAGGCTCCGTTACCCATACTGTACGAACTTTGAACCCTGTTGCCTATACTCAATTTATACCTACCTACTGCTTTCACGGTCTACAACTGCCCTACACTGTAATCATAACTGCCTACCTCATCTACCCAAATAACTCTGATAGCATGTACAATAGTGCTATATATACAGTATATATATATATATATATATATATATATATATATATATATACATTTATATATATACTAGATGTAACTGCAGGAGTGTCATAGTGTAATTCTAGTTAGCTGGAGTGTGATGTCATAATAGATCGCCCTGTGTGTACGGTCCTGCTGCCTTGTGATGTCATAATAGATCGCCACTAGTGTATAAATATTGAGACCCTATAAGGTTCGTCCCTTCACTTCTTCACCATCTTCAGACAAGCCACATCGACACCAAGCTCCATAACAGTCCTCTCATATTGCATGCAGTCAATAAGGTACGTTTGGGGCCGTACTGCGCTTGTAGTTAAGTTCAGTGGGTTAACAACCACCCTTGTAACGACCGATAAATTGTATGTATGTTGTTATGGTTTGATCCGTGATTGATTGTATTTCATGTATGTTTTCACAGTTTTACGGTTCGGAATAAAGATGTTCTCTTCGAACGGAAATAAAGCCAATCAGTAAACATCAAAGACGAGTTGCTTCATCATTGCAAGAGGGACAGTTACAGTAAAACTTATATGCACCGCCGCCATCACACACATAATAAACCTCTCCATAAAACAGGGACACGTCCCCAAGGACTTCAAAATTGCGAGGGTGACCCCTCTGCACAAAAAGGGCAGCAAATTAGACCCAGGCAACTACCGCCCTGTTTCTATTCTCACCTCCATCTCGAAAGTCATGGAAAAAATAGTCTACGAACAGGTCGAAAAGTACCTAGCGGAAAAAAATCTAATCTACGAATTCCAATCTGGCTTCAGAACATCCCACTCCACTGACACATGCCTTCTCTATTTGAATGACCACATCAAACAAGAGGTGGACGCAGGCAAATACTGCGGCATGGTCATGCTGGACCTACAAAAGGCCTTTGACACGGTCAATCACTCCATTCTGAT
The DNA here is from genome assembly GCF_963971535.1 of Notolepis coatsorum. Lineage (NCBI taxonomy): Eukaryota > Metazoa > Chordata > Actinopteri > Aulopiformes > Paralepididae > Notolepis > Notolepis coatsorum. The sequence goes on along the minus strand of NC_140173.1, from coordinate 60,352,749 downwards.
TGACAAGCTAAAAGCAATTGGTTTTGATAGTCTATCAGTGAGCTGGATGCAATCCTACCTTGAGGGGAGGGAACAGATGGTGGAGGTAAACGGTACCCTATCCCCCCCCCTCACAGTGAGCTGTGGTGTTCCACAAGGAAGCATACTAGGACCGCTACTGTTCCTAATTTATGCAAATGACATGTCGTCAGCTTGTGACTGCAACTTGTTCCTGTTTGCGGACGACTCAGCCCTGCTGGTCTCTGACAAGAACAAGTTACAGGTTGAAAAAACCCTCAGCTCGGAACTAGGCAGAATCTGCATATGGCTCGCTGATAACAAACTATCATTACACATGGGCAAAACAGAGTCCATTCTCTTCGGTTCAAATAACAAACTCAGCAAGACCGACGGCTTCTCAGTTACAGTGGGTGACAATATTGTCACAAGGAAAGATGAAATTACCTACCTGGGTTCCATCCTAGAGGCTAATCTCTCCTGTGACAAAATGGCATCCAATGTAATAAAAAAAGTCAACCAACGAACTCGATTCTTGTACCGGATCTCCTCTCTGGTAAACAAGAACACCCTGAAGACTCTGGCAGGAGCACTCATTCAGGGGTACTACGACTATGCTTGCACCTCATGGTACCAAAGCACCTCAAAGGCGCTAAAAACAAAATTACAAACATCTCAAAACAAACTGGTCAGACTACTGCTTGACCTTACTCCTAGAACCCACCTCACCCCTGCCCACTTCGACAACCTAGGATGGCTTAGAGTAGACGACAGAGTACAACAACTTGCAATGGGCCTGGTCTACAAGATACACTACACGACCAAGGTACCCATGTACATGTCAAAATACTTCCCAAAGGTCAGTGAATACCACGATCACAACACCAGAGGGAGCTCCACAAATCATGTTAAACCCAGATTCGGCTCAAATAAGGGACTAAACACGTTTCGCAATTATGCCACATCAATGTGGAACGCCCTACCCAAAGCTGTAAAGGAATGTGGATCACTACCCACTTTCAAAACCTCTCTCAAGGGACACCTACGGGAGACTGCAATTCAACACTGGCCCCTGTAAATATCCTAACCCAACCCCCTCCAATGTACAGTCATTTACCTAGTATGGTTTTGTCAATAGTTCAATGTACAATTGTGTTTGTTTGTACAGTGTCTCCTCCCCCCCCCCCTCAATGTACAGTGTTACTTGTTTATACAGTGTGCCCCCCGCCCCCCCCCCCCAACCACCTCCAGTGTAAATTACCCAGTATGGTTGTCAATATCCCAATGTACCCAACCCCCCCCACCCAACCTCCTCCAATGTACAGTTTCTACGTCAAATGTATATACTCCCTTTTCTTGACTCCTTCTGTATCACAAACAGTACTGTATTTGCAAATCTGGTATGTCATAAATGTATAGATGTAGCAGTACTGACTATCTGTATGTCATGTATGTCATATATGTCTATATGAATTGAAAATGGGGGACCCTGATGGAAACAAGACAAACGTCTTTCTCAGGTCTGCATCCCCTTAACAATTGTATGTATTGAGCCGTACTGTATTGTACCCATTCTGCAATCTGTTAAATAAAGTTTTCATTCATTCATTCATTCATTCATTCATTTCATTCATTCATTCACCACGATGACCGTGCAATTCTAGAACATCGAACATCCACAACCTTCCGGAACATTCTAGAACATCGAACATCCACAACCTTCCGGAACATTCTAGAACATCGAACATCCTGGCATTACATCAAGATGTCTGATAGTGGCAGCCAGTCCAAGACGGTGGTGGAGGAGGAGAACACATCCGTGGCAGAGGGCCGAGCACGCAGGCGGACGGCCGCGGCTCAAGAACTGAAGGATGGGCAAAGGACAAAGGTTGCACGGCGGTTCGATAAGTGCAAGAAAGGATGGCAGGCGGCGATGCAGGAGGCCGAGAACGCGCTGATTACCCCGGGCGCACTCGACGTAATGCAACAAGTCTCTACAATAGGCAGTGCCGCTGAGAAGCTGGGTGCAGCCTATGAGGCTTGGAAGAGCATTGAAGCGCCTGAAAGTAACGCACGGCGCACCATCAACCGCTGCAACCAAGACACAGAGAGACTTGCAAGGAGACTGTTCGAGGCGCAAGAGGAGCACCTTGAAGCAATGCGGAAACTGGTAGCCGAAGATGCACAGTTAAAGGCACAAGTGGCGGCCGACAACGCGGAAAGAAAGGTCAAACGAAGGGCCGAAACCGCGGAAAGACAAGGAAGGCTAGAGGCTAAACGCAGAGAAGGAACGCTATTGGAAGCCCTGCAGAAGCTACATGCAGCTCAAGCAGCTGAAAGAGAAGCCGCGGACAGACAAAGGGTGCTAGAAGCTGCACAGAGAAAGGTTCAGCAGGATGCTGAAACCGCAGAAGAAGAAGAAGTAGTAGAAGTAGAAGAAGAAGAAGTAAAGCGATTGGAAACTAGGAAGACGCTAAGGGCTGCCACGGCACGACCGCAAGTATACGATCAGCCCAAAGGTGCAGCGCAAGCAGCCAGCCAAAGTGGCTACCCAGCTGGAGAAATAAAGGTGTCGCAAGAGCGAGGCGTCGCTGTGAAAGAGGAAGTCACGTCTCAGGCAAGCGTAGGGCAGCACCATTTTTCACGGCCAGCTGCAGCACCACCACGGCAACCCCAACTGCAAGCTGCACCACAAGCAGGGCAAGACCGGTACCAGGCGCCACTGCCAGCGGAAGCACAACCAAGGCAAAACCAGCAGCGGTCTCCACTGCTAGCTGTAGCAGAAACAAGGCAAGAAGACAGATGTATCGCACTCCGCGATACACAAAGTGACCCAACCTTGATCCGCGAAATGACAGCAAAGGCTCTCAACACAGAGGTTCTCCAGGAGACAGACCAGAGGTTCTTCAGGAGACAGACCAGAGGTTCTTCAGGAGACAGACCAGAGGTTCTCCAGGAGACAGACCACAGGTTCTTCAGGAGACAGACCAGAGGTTCTTCAGGAGACAGACCAGAGGTTATTACAGCAGATGACATAAAGATGCTGGAGCCTGACGTTGCTGAAAGAACGGCAGAGGCCACCCCCATCCCCCAAGAGAATCTAAGGTTCCAGTCGAAAATGGAACGCATCAAGCAAAGCACAGAGTCTACACAATGGAGGTATGTGGCGGCGGAAGAGAATCCAGCCGACCATGCCTCAAGAGGTCTCACAGCAGAGCCACTGATAGCCTCTAACTGGGTCACCGGCCCAGACTTGCTTTGGCAGAAAGGGTTACCAAGTGGAGAAGGCAAGGTGGGAGAGATCGCAAGCGACGACCCTGAACTTAGGAAGGCCCAGGTGCTCACCGCACGGGTGAAAGAAGGCTGGCCGCTGCTAGCGCGCGTACACAAGTTGCCTTCTCCAAGTGGAGAAGGCAAGGTGGGAGAGATCGCAAGCGACGACCCTGAACTTAGGAAGGCCCAGGTGCTCACCACACGGGTGAAAGAAGTCTGGCCGCTGCTAGCGCGCGTACACAAGTTCTCAGACTGGTCCAGACTGGTGAAAGCTATCGCCAGACTCCAGCGCCATGTGAAAGAAAGGAAAGGTCACCAGCCAAAGTCCTGTGAAGCCACCAGTCTAGAGGAAAGGAGAGAAGCGGAGCTAACCATAATCAAGATGGTGCAAGAAGCAACCTTTTCACAAGACATACAGTTACTCCAGAGTCACCAGGAGACACCAGTCAAAGGCAGAGCCACTAATCTGCACCGGTTAGGTCCATTCCTGGATGACCAAGGCATCCTCAGAGTTGGCGGCCGCCTAACGCATGCCGCCTTACCGCCACAGGGGAAGCATCCAGCGGTCCTTCCAAAGGACAGTCATGTGTCTGGGTTACTCGTCAAGCACTATCATGAGAGAGTGCACCATCAGGGACGAGGGATGACCATGAATGCACTCCGATCCAATGGCATATGGATACTAGGCTGCAGCAAGGCAGTATCAGCCCATATCTACAAGTGCACTACGTGCAGGAAGTTCAGACGATGCACGGAACAGCAAAGAATGGCAGACCTCCCCGAGGAACGAATGGAAACTGCTCCGCCATGCACCTACTACGGGATGGAACGATTTGGACCACGTGGAGAAATCAAGGTGGGAGGGAGCGGTGTGTCTCTGGCTGCCGTAACGAATGCTCTAGCTGTCGGTGGCTATGACGGGGACAAGAACCCTGGTCCAGGAACCCTGTTCCAGGTCAAGGGTACCGGAGCCTCCGGCGCTCTCAAGATCAACCAGGCTGAGGGTAAAGCCAACAAGCCCGCCAAGAAGCCAGCAGCCAAGAAACCTGTGGAAGCCAAAGGACCCACGAAGGCGGCAACGAAGAAGCCTGCTGCTTTCTGGGAAAGACAAAGACGCACCATCATAAGGAGCTTGACAGGGCTTGTCTTGACCATCTTCCCATATGAAGTCATAGCGGTTGTAAACCGCAGACCCCTGACCACGGATTGGCTCAATGATTCATCTAGTCCAGAGCCCCGGACACCAAGCCACATCCTGACCACGAAGGCCACAATCCTCGCTCCACCTCCTGGACAGTTCGTCAAGGAAGATCTGTACATCGGCAAAGGATGGCGTCGAGTTCAAATCTTATCCACCCACTGCTGGACAAGATGGAAGAAGAAGTACCTCCTGCACCTCCAACCGAGACAGAAGTGGACCAAGGATCGTAGGAACGCAAGGGTCGACGACATTGTACTCCTACAGCATGAGTCCACACCACGTAACCAGTGGAGGATGGCGAAGGTTATCGAGGTGTACCCAGGGAGAGACGGGAGAGTGCGCCACCTTAAGTTGTTTATCAGCGACCCCAATCTTGATAAGAAAGGCAAGCGCATCTCCACACCAGTCGTCCTGGAGAGGCCCATCCATAAGACGGTGACGTTGGTGGAAGCAGAATGAAGCCTCTTGCGCCCTCTAGCTTTGTCTATATCTCTATCATTCTATCTTTTTCTCTCCCTCAGGCTGAGGTGATTCGTCCGGTGGCGGCCAAGGACCATAGTTATTGTAGTTATTTGTAGTAGTGTTGTCAAAAATATCGAAGTATCGATAAATATCGATACTGAATATTTAAAACAGTTACGATACTCATTTCCCGAAATACCGATACTTTCTGTAGTATCGGTACCCGCTGGCAGTGTTCTACCGGAAGTTTGTTGACACGCTGTTCAGAGCACGCTTGCCCCTCCAGCTGTTCAGAGCACGCTTCCCCCTCCAGCCCTCCCCCTCACAGAGCGAGCCGTCGGCGTCTTCACTCTTCAGTAAACATTTTAGCTGAGTGAACTAAGATGGCAGATGCAGCGCCTCCACAACTTAAAGATAAAGAAAACAGCAGAAGTGCTGTTTGGAAGTACTTCGGTTTTGAAGTAAACACAGAAGGGAAAGTTAAAGATGTCACAATGCCCATTTGCAAGCGGTGTTACAGGGCAGTGCCAACGAAAGGTGCCAACACCTCAAATATGGCAAAACACCTGAAGGACCGGCACGCGGATCTCCACAAAGAAATGAAAGAGGTTTGTGACTGAAGCATTAAACCACTAACTCTAGTTTAATACAAGATACGTTGTCTACTGATGGCGCATCATATCAACAGCTGATTCGTTGTACGTTACAGCTATTAGCTAACGTTAGATAGCTACTGCTAGTCGTTCCTCTGTCAGCTTATGCTAGCTAGCCGGCTACCGCATGGAAACGGAGTAAAATTACGTTTAAACGTTATGTCGAGGTCATACAATACTACACTCGACACGAGGTTGGTTAACGTTACCAGCCCCGGAGAGATCTATCTATCTATCTATCTATCTATCTATATCTATATCTATATCTATATCTATATCTATATCGTCTTATTAACTAAAATATTTTAACCAAATAAAAAGCAGCAGCACTATTGCATAACTAAGTCATGTTTGCTATGTATTTCTTTCTTTAGAGAGAAACAACGGGTTTTAAAAGTCTTATATTTCTCTTTTCTTATAGTACCAGAGAGAAGCTGAGGAGAATCGACCAGCAACAGCACAGCAGCCTACCCTACCAGCATTACTTGAACAACAAAGGAAGTATCATGCAAACTCAAAGGAAGCCAAGAAACTTAACAGGGCTGTAGCAGAGTACATATGCATGGATCAGGTCCCTGTCTATACTGTTGAGAAACATGGGTTCAGACAACTGCTTGGACAGTTAAATAACAAGTATTCCCTTCCTTCACGGAACCACTTCATGTCAACTGAAATCCCTGCCCTATATAATGAAACAAAAGACAAAATCATGGAGAGCCTTAGGGGGAAACCCTTATTTTCATGCACCACTGACTTGTGGACCAGCAGGGCCACGTCCACATTCATGGCAGTAACTCTGCAGTTTATTACAGAATCCTGGGACATGCAGAGCTGGTGTTTGGGCTGTGTTGGGCTGCACTCAGAGCACACGGGGGACAGTTTGAGAGAGGCGTTGGAGGAGATGGTACATGAAACATGGAAGCTGGACATGTCAAATATGGCTGGCAGTGGCATCACCACTGATAATGCCTCAAATAACAAGAAAGCATTTAAGCAGGACTTCACATGGGTCCCCTGCTTTGGGCACAACCTTCACCTAGCCATTAGCAAGGGTCTGGATATAGGCTGTGTGTCTGCAGCACTGTCGAGGCTGAGAAAGACAGTGTCTGCCTTCAGCAGGTCACCAAAGATGTCCCGACAGCTGAAGCAGAAGCAAAAAGAGTTGCAACTGCCTGAACACAAACTGATCCATGATGAGCCGACACGCTGGGACTCAGCGTATCAAATGGTGGCGAGATTTCTGGAACAGCAGCAAGCGGTCTGTTCAGTTCTAGCCGACGATCGGAAGAAATGGCACCTCATGCCTAAAGATTCAGACATTACAATTCTTGAGACTGTAAAAGATATATTGAGCCCTGTCAGCTCTTTCACTGATGCCCTTAGTGGTGAAAAGCACACCACACTCTCCTCTGTCCTGCCCCTAATTTGGAAGTTATCTTCAACTTTGACCATTGAGGAAAATGACAGCCTCCTCAAATGTGAACTTAAAGAAAATATTGGTACAGATCTCAACGAACGATATAACGACGTCGACGGGGCTCTGCAGCTGGTGTTGAACACAGCCACGTTTCTCGACCCAAGGTTCAAGGACAGTTTTGTTATGTTAAGAGACGAGGTCAAACGAAATCTGATGGACACTCGCACTGAAACAGGAAGACAAACACCCGCTCCTCCTCCTCCATGTGCCACTGCCATGCAACCACTACCACTACCAGGCGTACCAGCGAAGAAAAGTAGAACGGATCTGAAGGGACTGTTAACCAGCATACAGGGGGAAAAGAAGGGTCAACATGGTGGTGGCGAGGATGCAGAGGACGCAGAGGCTGAACTAAAAAACGAGTTCACAATATATGAAAAGATGCCTGAACTCAGCGCAGGAGACGACCCACTCGCATGGTGGAGGACACATGAGAGAACTTTACCTCACCTTGCCCAGCTGGCGAAAAAGTATTTGTGCATCTCTGCTTCAAGCTCAGCTTCAGAACGTGTATTTAGTACGTCAGGGCTCATTTGCAGTCCAAGAAGGGCACGGCTTACAGAGGAGCACATTGACATGCTGGTGTTCCTAGCAAAAAATCTGAAAGTTGTAAAGAAACTTTAGGCTAGTACATTATTACACTACTTGCACCACCTTATGTGTGATTAGTCTGAGGCCGTTGAATAAGTGCACTACCTATTTAAAAAAAAATTTACTTGAAAATGCACTTTTTTTTTGTACTTGCACTTTAGTGCCTTTTGAATGTGTGCTTAATGCAAAAAAGTTTGAATTATTGTTTTAGTCATTCTGCTGTCTAAATGCCCTACCTCAAGAAGAATATTGTTTAATTTGCTAGTTGCTGGCTGCTACTTGAAAATGCATAAGATTGCAGTTTTTTTTTTTTTACTTGAGGCCTTTATATAAGGTATGATAAGGTATAAGTACTAAGTAGGTATTGTGCATCGTTCGGTTAGAGTCCTACAGTTATCAGTACCCCCATCGTTCCTGACGTTATCTGGACGCTTATCCAGGCTGGTCAGACCCCTAGTGGTGATTGCATCCGAGGAGCTCCGGGTCAAGAGCGACTGGACCTGTATATTGGATTACTCTACCCGACGACGGCGAGCCTTCCACGGCTCTTATGCTTTATGTGTATCACTAGGTAATGTAGAAGGTATGAGAAGGTGGTATGAGAAGGTATTAGAAGGTGGTATGAGAAGGTATTAGTAGGTGGTATGAAGGTATTAGAAGTTGGTATGAGAAGGTATTAGTAGGTGTAGGTGGTATGAGAAGGTATGAGAAGGTGGTATGAGAAGGTATTAGAAGGTGGTATGAGAAGGTATTAGTAGGTGGTATGAGAAGGTATGAGAAGGTGGTATGAGAAGGTATTAGTAGGTGTAATGAGAAGGTATTAGAAGGTATTAGAAGGTGGTATGAGAAGGTATTAGAAGGTGGTATGAGAAGGTATTAGTAGGTGTAATGAGAAGGTATTAGAAGGTGGTATGAGAAGGTATTAGTAGGTGGTATGAGAAGGTGGTATGAGAAGGTATTAGAAGGTTGTATGAGAAGGTATGAGAAGGTGGTATTAGTAGGTGTAATGGTATGAGAAGGTAATGCACTACCTAAGAAGAACTTGACTTGAAAATGCATAAGATTGCACTTTTTTCTTACCCTGCCTTTTGAATGTGTCCTTATTGTTTTCACTAATGCAAAAAAAAGTTTTAATTATTGTTTACTACTACTAGTACTAGTAATTTTGCTGTTGTGAAGTTATATATGTTACACATATAGCCCTCGCCCTGTTATCTTTATCAAAACTGTTACCAACTGTAATACAAACAGTTCAGTTTGTCAGGTACATGCAACACAGATTACAGTGAGTGTTTACATCTGTCTGCTTGAGAAAATACTATGTTCTAACTTCTGCATCTGCAATAAAAATGATTGAAGTGAGATGAACAGTTCTTTTTAAATGTGTGATCTAAAGATAAACAAAGGGTTTTAAAAGTGTTATATTTATCTTATCTTATAGTACCAGAGAGAAGCTGAGGAGAATCAACCAGCAACAAAAGCTAAATTTGTTTAAAAAAAAAAAAAAATATATATATATATATATATAATTTTTTTTTTTTTTTTTTTTGATATCGAAATGGTATCGAAGTATCGATACTTTTCAAGGTATCGTATCGAAGTCGAAATTCCAGTATCGTGACAACACTAATTTGTAGTTATGGCGTTACGTTTAGGCATTATGTGGGCAGTTATCGTAAGAATCATATACAATGCTTATATATGCTTGGTGGGAGTGTAACTGCAGGAGTGTCATAGTGTAATTCTAGTTAGCTGCAGTGTGATGTCATAATAGATCGCCCTGTGTGTACGGTCCTGCTGCCTTGTGATGTCATAATAGATCGCCACTAGTGTATAAATATTGAGACCCTATAAGGTTCGTCCCTTCACTTCTTCACCATCTTCAGACAAGCCACATCGACACCAAGCTCCATAACAGTCCTCTCATATTGCATGCAGTCAATAAGGTACGTTTGGGGCCGTACTGCGCTTGTAGTTAAGTTCAGTGGGTTAACAACCACCCTTGTAACGACCGATAAATTGTATGTATGTTGTTATGGTTTGATCCGTGATTGATTGTATTTCATGTATGTTTTCACAGTTTTACGGTTCGGAATAAAGATGTTCTCTTCGAACGGAAATAAAGCCAATCAGTAAACATCAAAGACGAGTTGCTTCATCATTGCAAGAGGGACAGTTACACTAGACAATACATTTGAATGCAATCTAATCCCCGATATAGTAAATGGGACATGGCGTTTACATGTGCCAAATGAAAGGGAATAATCTAGCTAACCTAAGTAACATTGGATGATTAATATGCATGTTAAAGGGGAAAGGCCAGGGGTGAAAAGTAATCCATTCAGTTACAAAGAGCAGAGAGAACCTACTTCCCACGTGTTTGCTCAGGCAGCAGTTGGACCAGCCAGCACATGTTGTGGTGGTCCGCTGTCAGGTCAGTGAGGGCCAGACAGATCCTGGGCAGCTGGGGAGGACAGAAGCATATCGTAGATGCATGTGAACACATACCAGGAGCCATGTGCATCATAGCAAAACCCCTGACTTTCTGCAATTTGAGAAAGAAGTAGGATGTCGCCCATGGAGAAAATTAACTAGGCTTATATATATATATATAATAAAAAAAATTATATATAAATAAAACCCATTTAGTAAATGTTGGCATATCAGTGCCCACATTCACATAAAAAAACAAAAATGTGTGTTATCAAGTGTTACATGTGTTAACATTATAAACTCACACAGCAGCTATTTTTAGGTTTCACTTTCACTTAAGTTTTAACTTCACATGGGGGAGAAAGGAGGCTCTAGAGATTATACATGTTACACAACTCTTGTCTGTCCAACAAATGGATACTAGTCATTGAAAATGTATTAAAGGGGGGGGGGGGGGCAGGTGGCGCACGGAGATTACGTTCGTCACCAACACCGGGAGACACTGGATTTGCCTGTTCGAATCCAGCTCCCGGCGTTGCTATCAGCTTGGCTGGCCTCTCACACTGATACAATTGGCTGTATCAGGGGGTGGGTCCTGGGCGTTGTGGACAGCGACCCCTACAGTTCGGTCGGGGCGCCTGCTCAGCAAGGGTTGGAACTAAGGAGAGATAGTGTGGCCTCCCACACGCTACACTCTCCCCGGTGAGAACCTGCGCGGCCAGGTTGGCCTGCCCCAGGCTGCACATGCGTCGGAGGAAAGCATGCAACAGTCTCCGGTCTCCCGGACCAACAGTAGGGGAAAGTACGCAACAACCAGGAAGGGTGGGATGGGAGAAAAATCGGGAAAAAGGGGGGGAGAAAGATAAAATAAAAAAAAATAAAAAGTATTAAAACAGACGTAGACAGACAGACACAGTGGATCAATGTAGCCGCATAACGTTCAAGATCAAAGTAACTGCACTAGTCCTTACTGGAACTCTGCACTTATATATGTATATATATATACCGGTATATATATTTAAATGATTAATCCTCCACTGCACTGTTTTGTTTGTTTGTTTATTTACACATATAAAAACAATTACATATATAATACAATATAATCCACAAGGGATGTGTAGGAGAATTGCGTAAAAACCCTCTAGGGGCTTGCATGTGGCATTCACCAGAAAGCAAAATTACACTGGTATTATATCAAGATAAAATATAAAAATATAAAATCGCCCCCCTGTGTCTGTGTTTGTCGTTACTGTGAAAAAAGAAATGAAAAATGCATACACTGTAATGCTGCAACAATTACCAATGTGTTTTTACACAAATGGCTTAATAAAGGAATTTGAATCTGAATCTAAGTAAGCGCTCTACAGATATTGAGCGTCATTTTGTAAAACGTCCGGTGTCACCGGAGTCATCATGAGTTTATTAATCAAAGATTCAGTGGTAAGTAACCCCTAGTGCTGAGCCTGCCTCGTCCTCTGACCACTAGGGGGCGGCGATACTGCATCCGAGGGGGCTGAGGTTGAACCCATCTGTTTAAAAAGGCCTTTGACTGTTAGCTTTTAATTTTTATTTTCTTGTGATATTATTATTTAATTTCTTGTGCCGTTGTTTTTAATTTTCTGTTTATACTATGTTTTTAACTATGTTCTATTTGTATCTTATTTTTATTCAGTTTTTTTTTTTTACTAATAATTATTTTATTTTTTAACTAACCCTGTAGCACTTTGGGATCCCAGCGAGCAAAAAGTGCAATACAAATTCAATTTATTATTATTATTATAATTATTAATAACTGACCATGGCGTCCCACTCCCGGATGTTGTTGATGATGTTGTGCTGCAGAGCGCCGAGGTCCACGCTGGGCCTGAGGGCGAGCTGCGTGGCCAGGCCCACCCGGCTGCTCACGGTGAGCAGCAGCAGCAGCTCGGTGTCGCTGTAGGCCCGCGGACACACCGCCATGCAGTACGCCAGGTACTGCGGACCGGGACAGAGGAGGAGGAGCAGCGCGTTAAAGTGACACTCCTGCACTGGGTTGCTGCACCAGATATAGGGTGGAACTATTCAGATAAGTTTGTTACTTATCTCCACGGTGCAACCACTTTTATTTTCAGGGTATTTGCCGGTTTCAACAAGTTCAATTTAAGACTTTTTTAAATACCAATGTCACGACCATACTAGCAAAAAAAAAGAAAAAAAACAGATAGCGCTTGCAAGGCTATTTAAATCCTTGCGTGTTCCATACAAGCTTTCACCAGAGGCACCAGGCTCCCGGTAGCCCAGCAAAAAAGTATTTGAATACAAAAACATTTAATATACGGTAATATCTCCTGATATCTCAATAAAGTTATATATCACAATATAGTATGTTTTCTGTAAATTCAATAGAACATTGGTCTACAAAATAACCACATACTTCATGAATACTTTTTGATAATCCTGAGTGTGAACTAAATGGAAATGAAAGGCACGCACACACACACACACACAGAACACATCTCTCACCTCAGCATCTCTTTCGATCACAGCTTTCACCCATCTTAAGCAAAACCAATAATTTCCACAGATGTGATTTCAGAGTGGGTGATGAATTAGCAATAATCCTCTCGATAAAGTAAAATCAGATGCAACCGAATAACACCTCAGCTTGAGTCGAGTGAAAACGGATGACTGATGAGCTTTTAACACTTTGACTGCCACTCACGGCTAATCTCGGGTTTACGATAGTTACGTTGAAAGCCACTCACGAGATTTCTCGTAATAATTTTTTTTTAGCATCCGAAATCATCACGTGAGCCTACCCTAGCCTACCCAAGGGCCGCCGGCGATCAGATGTGAAAAAAGTGCCCCCTATCGTCTCCCAGATGGTAAATGGTCAATGGAATGGACTCAATGAAAATGGATGGGGAAAAGAAATATTCCAGTCCACATTTTCCAGTCCACTGATGCAGCCGGGGTTACCAGAGTTCATTCTGGATCCTCTGAGCCCCGCTGATCATGAGTTCTACTGTATACACGTTAGATCTATACACTTATGGATTTTTTTTTTTCAAGTACAATCATACATTTTATTGTAGAATCAATATGCTACTGTCCATCCAGTATATTTAGAAAGCAAAAGATACATGCTGATAGATCAGAACAAAAACCAAAACAAACGAATACAAGACAAGTCATTAATTTCAATGAATTGTGTGAAAGAGTTCATCATATGAAGAGTCCCCTCACTCCTCCTCTAAAGACACGCCCACCACCGCCAAACTCACCCCACCCCCACTCCACCCCTGCCCCTCCTCCCAATGGGTGTTTTCTGTTTGTGTTCCGTGGATGTTTTTTTTGGCTTGTTTGGGACAATGGGGGCCCCGCAACTTACAACAATGGCACTCGCGTCAGAGCCAGCTTACTACACAGCAGCCCTTTTGGGACACTTTCCCGGAAACGGAGAGAGAGGGCTTCTGGCCTGGTTCCCATTTCCTGAATGTGGGAGACGAGGGCTGGGAGAAAAGGCCATGAGGGAGGGAAGGGAGGCGTGGGGGTGGAGAGGATCTCCCAGAGAGAAGGCAGGGTCTGGGAGAGTTTCACAATGTTTCCCAGAATGTGCGAAGAGTCTTATGCGAGGTGTCCTCGGAGTGAAAACAAACCTTAAGTCAAAATAGATTGGATACTCAGAGAAAGAAGAGTGAATAGTTTCCTTTCCTTAAAAACACAAGTAACACTTACTACTTTAGTAGGCACAAATAATTACCTACACAAAACAAAACAAAGCATAGGGAACTTTTAGAGTTAGATGTTGGCAGGTAGAAGTTGGGGATTTGAAAGTCAAATATATTTCCTAATGTAGTCATTAGGAAGAAGTAGAAGCCATTCTGGAAGGGTTTCCCTGCACTGAGACATGAATAACTATTTAGTTTATATAGTTCCTCATTAGTTCCTACTTAATCATTATTATTGCGCCCCCCCCCCTGTAAAGTTGATTGTTAATAAATGAAGCTGTTGTGATAGACGTTCATGTCATGCATTTTTTAAGTCATTGGAGCACTACGTCAAGACTAGGTAAACAGGAATATTAGATCTATACACTTATCGATTTTTTCGAATGGTGATCAGGAATTGGAATATACCATTTGGATACCATCTGATGTCAGGTAAGGAATCTATGTTATCAGTGTTAGGATAATCACTCGTTTTCGAGGAGATATAAGCTTTTTTCTGATATGTGCTCTATCGGTTTCACTGTAAAATCCATGAGGAAATGAAAACGGCTATTATCAGTGCGCGCCTCGAACGTGCGTGTGTGTATACTATTGATCATCTAGCTTTTATTTGAAAACGATTCATAAATAAGCCGACAAATATCAACGTTCTGGAATATTCCAGTAAAAGGCGATTATCACAGAATGGGCTGTTTTTCACCTGAAAACGGGCGCTTTTCAAAACGCTCTCAAACGGAAATGAAGCGATAAAAAACCAATCTGCCTTGACAACACTGACTGGAAAATGATTATTTGATAAGCGACGGGCAGATTAGACACATAGCCATAATTTAAAACATAGATTAGGCGATATTAACTAACTGAGGGGTACAATTCCCTGACTGTATTGATAAGTATGGTATTATTAAACCACTACCGCTTGTACTTTAACTTCTGGCCATCCAGTACATGATATAGATATGATGAACACTTTCCCACCTGATGAAACGAAGTCCACACAAATGTATAAATCGAATATTTTATATAGCAAAGGGTATATACAACGTTCACTTGATGACATTTATGATTTGAAATGCACTTGTATGGCAAATGAGTATTCGTAGGTAAATCAACATTGAATGTCCAATCTCTGGTTACGCAGGGAGCAAATATACAACCTGGTTCTTTAGGGAACTATAGCGATGGTACTTAAATGATTATAGCTGGATACACTAAAGGGGGGGGGGTCCCGCTGGTTGTAAGACAGTAGGGGGGGGGGGTTAGAAGAGCCGCTGGCGGTATCCCATCTGGCCGACGATTTCTTGGGAGAATTCAAAGTCTTGAACACGGTGCCCACAGAACCTCGGTCCGCAGATGAATACAGCTGGACCCTCTGGTGGACGGTATCTGCCGGTCCACAGATGAAGAGACGTGAGGCGACCTCACTCGGGGTAGAGCGCCGTCTCACCTGGACTCCTCTCCGGGGGGTAGTTCCAACACTCAGCAGTGTTGGCCGTTATCCATGGAATAATCAAAGCACCCAAAGCATGTAGATAATCCAAGCCGTGGAAGGCTCGCCGTCGTCCGGGTAAAGTAATCCAATGTACAGGTCCACTCGTCCTGGCCCGGAGCTCCTCGGATGCAAGCACCACACGTGGTCTGCCCAGCCTGGTTAAGACTCCAGATAACGTCAGGAACGATGGGGGTACTGCTCACTTTATAACTCTAACCGAACGATGCACCATACATAATAGACTATTATTAGCTCAATAGAAATACGTCCAACTCGACGGTATAGTGCCAAACTATGACAATTCAACTATTAATCCACACGATGTCTCAATGCCTATTCTGAGGCCAAGTAGGCCTTACTGCACCACACGTGCGTCGTGGGTGAGGCTTCGCGTCTGTTACTAGGTTGGAGGGTAAAGAACTAATGGACTAAAAGGAAGTTCTACTTTACTTGCGCCATATATATATGCGCTGTGAACAAATAGTACCATTCGTATTTCGCCAGACGTATTCCTACGCGGAACCGGGCTTGCCACGACATGTTGGTCGGCACGATTGAACTTGAACCTAGGGGTATGGCTGCTGGCGCCAGGTTCTCGTCCAATGGTAGAATGAAACTATTATGGGCTGTTTAGTAGACTAAAGGGATATTCAGTGCATATTGTACAAGGAATATACAGGGGATATCAAACGATATACAAATACTATTAAATATATATCCATAAATAAATATATATATATTCGGTTTAATCTGATCCTTCACAACATTAACGTTAACATTGGCGCCGATGGTGGCATTCAAGCACTAAGTCGTGCGCCCCCTGGTGGCACTGAAAGTGTTAAAAGCGAAATAAAATAAAAACACAAGTTACAACTGAAGGCTAAATAGTAGGGGTGTAACGATGCGACCTCACAACGATTCATTTCGATTACGATTATTCAGGCAACGATTCAATGCATCATGAAATCTCATTTGACCACGATTCGATTGGATACATTTTCTATTCATTTTCTATCAGTTAATTCCCCCCAAAAATTTGAATACACAAATGTGGCTGGGGGAACTGATTCACTCAGCATGAATGGACTATAGGTCACTAAAAACAATACACACAAAAAAAAAACATTAAAAAAAAAATATTTCTTTTATTTAGATTAATTTAGATTATAATCGATTCTAACATTTTCAAATCGATGCAGTTGAATCGTCACATTAGAATCGATGCATTTCGATGAATCGATGCATCGTTACACCCCTACTAAATAGTGGGTCCTCCTCTAATGGGCCATGAAAGCAGATTTTAATCAATAATAAAAACACGACGTTAGGTGCAGAGCGCTCTGTGCGTTTGCTTGACAAGTCGAGTGGTGAAGTGGTGCGCTTGATCTCCACCACAGGCCAGCTGTTCTGTGGAGTTTCGCTCTGTGTCACGCTGCGCTCGTTTGTTATTCCAGCACATGTGCGTGGGGTCAGGAATGAAGTAAAATACTGACGTATATAGCAATTCTGCAGCTGATTTTGTGACAATAGTGATAGAAACAATAGGAGGAAAATATCTACCAATAGACATTTTTCTCTCGTCTCACGATATATCTCACATCAAACAACTCTAGTTGCCGTCTATTATGGACAAATCCTATGTTCACCCTCTTACAGTCCTAATGTGATATTCCTATACAATAAACCAGTTTACTATGGAACTGAGACTGAGAATAAACTATGCAAAGTAGAGCGATATATGGCTGACTGTATGTATGCCCCTGCCCCCCCCCCCCCCGCCCGCCCCATCTCACCTTTTCTAGAGCGATATATGGCTGACTGTATGTATGCCCCTGCCCCCCCCCCCCCCCGCCCGCCCCATCTCACCTTTTCTTTTTTTGTATTTTCTTTTTTTATTATTTTTTAAACAAACACATAAACAAACATGACAACACACGATAAGATATACAAGCATTAATTGTCAGAGCACATCCAATGAGATCACATTTTAGTTAATTGTCTTATATAAGATATACCCCTAATACCTGTTATCTAAAAAACCTACACACATATGCTCCAGCTCGAACCCCCCCCTCCCGGACCCCACCTTGAGAAGTACCTCCACTATCCCTCGCACCTAACCAGACACTACCATTATAAGCTAGCTTTTATTCTCTCCACCACTTCTAACCACATTGACATTTTGGATTCATTGAGACCCAGAATTCTTGCTGTAGATATTTCTTGATAAATCACATCGAGATATGTAAGAAACCAAACTTTACGGCAAATTTTTTCCGGTTGAAACCAGCGTGATGCGATCAGCTTTTTAGCTACTGTGATACCCGATAAAACCAATCTCTTTAGCTGTGGATTCACTGCAAACTCAAAAACATCATTCAATAGTAATACCGAGGGGTGTACAGGTATATTCCAAGATACGAGTTTTGATAATTGTTGGGTCACATCTTTCCAGAATGCCTTAACTGGTGGGCAGTCCCAATACATGTGCATAAATGTCCCTTCGTCCCCATTTGTACATTGGGAGCATTTGGAGTCTTGTTTAAGCCCCATTCGGCACAGTCTTATAGGAGTCAAGTATGTCCTGTGAATATAGTTAAGATTGATTTGTTGATGATCCGGGTTCCTTGATGTAAGTCGGACATTTGCCCAGGCTCCTTGCCAATCAAAGTCATTTTCCAGGTCTGGTATATCCCTCCTCCAGACAGAGTCTAGTTGGAGGGTTTCATACGAGGACGTTAGTAATTGATGATAAAATTCTGAAACAAAACCTCTTGATGTCTCTCTTTCGTAGAAGAATTTGTGGTATCTGTGGTGTTCAATTGGTCTGTCTAATGGAACACCGTGAGACTTCAAACATAGCTGTAACCGTTTGTAAAAAAGCCATGTGGACTTGGTGAGATTAAATTTTTTGCGTATTTCTTTATCACTACAAAAACCCTGTTTGTTAAAAACATCCCCTAATGAGTGTATGCCTTGCTCTTCCCATATAGGGAATCTTATAGGTCGTTTTTCAATTAAGAGTGCATTGTTATTGAATAAGGGAGTATGATTGTGCCATTTATGTGGGTTAGGATTTTTTTTTTGTGATTCACGCCATATCCGGATCGCATGAGTAATTATGGGGCCAAATTTTCGTTCACAGTGCTTGATTGGTAGTTTAGTGTATGCTATGTCCTTCAGTCTATGTGGGGCTACTATGTTTTCTTCTAATTTTCTCCAGGATACTAATGCTTGGGGTCAAACCATGTTGTCAATGGTCTTAATGTGTACGCCTTAAAATATTGGAAAAAATCTGGAAATGCCATGCCACCATCTGCTATATTTCTCTGTGTGGTGGATCTTTTTATACGTGGTGGTTTGTTATTCCAAATAAATTTGTATGTGGAGGAGTGTAATCTTTTCCAGTAACCCTCTGGAGGGGGTAACGGTAGCATTGAACTGAAGAAGTTGATTCTAGGTAGTACATCCATCTTAACTATTGATATCCGTGCTTGTACTGTGTTTTTAAGTTTTGCCCATCTATCAAGGTCGTCTTTGATTTTGTTTTGGATTTTTGTGTAATTGTGCTTCACCGTTTGTCTTATGGTGGGGAATATTTCCACTCCCAAGCATCTGAAATGTTTTACCATCGGTATCTCTCCTGGGAGGGTTATATCTTTTTTTGCAGGGGTGTTAAGTGGAAGGAAAGCCAACTTCGGCCAATTTATCTTAAATCCCGATAAATCACCAAAGTCCTCAATCAACTTGAGCAGATGAGGCAATGTGGTGTTGGGGTTTTGCATGAACAATATTACGTTGTCCGCATATAAACTAATTTTTTGTTGTGTGCCCTTGATTACGATTGGTTCTATGGATTGGGATTGTCTTATATATTGTGCTAAAGGCTCTAATGATAGATTGAATAGTCCGGGACTAAGAGGACAACCCTGTCTGGCAGAGCGTGATACCGGAAAGATTTTGGAGATGATTGTGCCTGTTGTAATCATGGCCGATGGGTCTTTGTATAATACTTTAATCATATCAATTAATCCTTTTCCTAACCCCATCCTTTCTAATACTGCCCATAGATACGACCATTCCAGCCTGTCAAAGGCTTTCATAGCATCCAGGGATAATAATAATAATAACTTTATTTGTATAGCACTTTTCATACAGAGGTTGCAGTTCAAAGTGCTTCACAACAGTAAAAAATACAGGCATAAGCGAGCATAAAAAGATAGACAGGTAGAATCACAGTGTTTCACATTAGGATCTAGCATCCCAATAGGCTCTCTGCTTATAGTTTTCAGTAACACAAATAGTAAAAATAGTTTAAAATGATTCAGTTTAAAAATAGTAAAATAAAAATAAAATAAAATAAAAATAAAAATTATAAAATAGAACGGACATAAAAAATACAGGCATGAGCGAGCATAGCAAGATATGGCAAGTGACAACAATGCATAAAGTTTACAGACAATCCATGCTGATTGATCTGCCATAAGCAAGTGAAAGTTTACAGACAATCCATGCTGATTGATCTGCCATAAGCAAGTGAAGATTACAGTCTGTTCTAACAAACCAAACTGCCATGTATTAAAGTTTACAGACAATCCATGCTGATTGATCTGCCATAAGCATAAGATTACAGTCTGTTCTAACAAACCAAACTGCTACAGCCAGGACACAGTTAACCTGGTTCTACTAACAGCCAGGACACAGTTAACCTGGTTCTACTACAGCCAGGACACAGTTAACCTGGTTCTACAACAGCCAGGACACAGTTAACCTGGTTCTACTACAGCCAGGACACAGTTAACCTGGTTCTACAATGCTACAGCCAGGACACAGTTAACCTGGTTCTACTACTACAGCCAGGACACAGTTAACCTGGTTCTACAACAGCCAGGACACAGTTAACCTGGTTCTACTACAGCCAGGACACAGTTAACCTGGTTCTACAATGCTACAGCTAGGACACAGTTAACCTGGTTCTACTACTACAGCCAGGACACAGTTAACCTGGTTCTACTAACAGCTACTAAGATAGCATCGCCTTAGGTATGGTGTCATCCTTGTCGGCATCTAGTACGTGCAGTATTCGTCTTATGTTATCAGTGATCAGGCGGCCTCTTATGAAGCCAGTTTGGTCCGGGTGAACTAAAGACGTCATATGCTTTTGTAATCTGATGGCTAATACCTTAGAGTACAGTTTGATATCGGTTCCGAGGAGGCTTAAAGGTCTATAACTACCGCACTCGTTGGGGTCTTTGTCTTTTTTAAGGAGGACTGTTATGAGTGCAATATTGTCATTCTTATGGAAGTTCCCCTCCTTGACTGAGTATAAGATCATATTTAGTAATAAGGGACCAATTATGTCCCAACAAGAAAGGTACATTTCTGATGGGAAACCGTCTCTTCCAGGAGCCTTACCACTTTGCATTGCGGTTATGGCCTTCTTGAGTTCCTCTAGTGTGATCGGTGTTTCTAACAGTTTAGCGTCATCCTCTGAAAGTTTAGGGAGAATAATTTGATTAAGATATGTGTCCATTTTGTTTTGATCGAAGGTCGTTTCTGATTTATATAAGTCGGAGTAGAATTCTTTGAATGTATCGTTTATTTTTACAGGGTCTGTTACAAGTACCTGTTGTGCTCTAATGGTAGTTATATCTGCAAATTTTGCATTAATTCTTAATCGCATGGCTAATAGGTGACTAGGTTTGGAACCATGGGAGTACTGCTGTTGTCTTGTGCTGCGTATTTGTATTTCCGATTGTTGTCTGTAAATGGCATTGATCTCTATTTTTAGTACGTTAACTTGATTCTCTAGTCGAGTTGAGTTGTTGTATTTTAGAGAATTAAATAACGTTGAGTAAAGCGTTTCCAGCTCAGCCAGTTTTGTGCATTGATTCTTGCGCATTTTGGAGGAAAAGCTATCCGTGAAATCTTTGATCATTCCCTTTACCGACATCCATAATATTCTGGGGTCTTGCACCGAGTTTGCATTCTCCCGTTGGAATACTATAAGAGCTTCTTTGAGTTGTGTAATGAATTCCTTGTTATTAAGCAGCAACGAGTTAAATCGCCATCTTGGGGCTCGGGAGGATAGTATACCAAATGTACCTTTAAGGAGTAAATAACAGTGATCTGGGTATCATTTCCACTTCATAATTATCAAATAGTCTCTGTGATGCAAAGACATAATCCATTCTGGATAATGTATTATGTCTCGCAGATCGACGAGAGTACTTTCGGGTCGTGGGATTAAGTAACCGCCATAAGTCATTTACACCTGTAATCTTCGACCAATCCTTTAATGCCTTCGATGAATTCTTTTGTTCGCTGGAAAAGGCGAGGTAAGATTTGTCCATCCTTGGGTTCCAGATGGCATTAAAATCCGCACCTATTATAAATGAGTAATCGGGAATGTCTAACATTGCATTGGTTAGTGTAGTGAAGAAATCTTCTTCGTACAAATTTGGGGCGTATACCGCTACCAACGCTATTTTCCTGTTCTTATGTTCAATCTTAGCTATAGTTATCCGACCTTCTACATCAGACCATACTCCCTTTAGTACAATATTCAACTTACGTTTAACGACTATGGCTACACCCCGAGTTCTCGTACCAATAGAAGAGTGACTAATATTATGGTATGTGTTGTCCGCTAATTTATCTATGTCTTTCTCTAGAATGTGCGTTTCGCTTAGCAGAGCAATGTCCACATGTTCTTTTTTCATCAGTGTGAGCACGCTTTTGCGTTTGAGTTAGTTATTTATTCCCCCGGTGTTCCATATCATTATATTCAAACTAGCCATAATCTATACATGTTGTAGTGTAATTTTTGGTAATGCTTCTAGAGTGCGAGGCAATAATAGATATACATCCCACTAGTGAGGTCCCGTTGAGAGCCGAGCTTAAAAACATACATATATACAAATAAAAATCCCCTACCCTTCCCTCCCACCGAGAGTCGTACAGGATTGTGTTCCATGAACACAACCTTTGCGTATGACTCCCTCCCTTGCACCACCGGATATCCCAGAATGATCCAATTATCCTTAACATTCCTATGTATACCATAGGATCTAACACTCTAAATTCTACCATAAGTAGAATGTCGACTGTGGCTTGGCCACTTTCCCGTAAAATAAAAATGTAAATAAGATAAAAATAAAAATAAAGACCAAAAATAAGCTTCAATTATCATGCCCTAATCACTTACATTTTATATGAACTTGTGTAATTTATAGTAACCCATGAATAATATGGAGGTATTGAACTGAAGAGAGAGCCTCAATAAATCAGAGAAAACGGATGAAAAAAACAAGTAAAAGGAAGAGAACATTAACTTAGATCTTAAAAGAGCTTTGCTATGCTTAAACATCTAAAGTATAAATTGGAGAAGTAGTGGAAATATTTCCAATTAATAAAAAGCTGTTTTTAAATACGTATATGCAGCATTTCCCTGACCGGGGTGGGCGATGATCCGTTGTGTAGAATGATATTTCAGCCGGCCGCTGCTATGATGGTTCTGTGGTTCTGCATCTAGATGCTGTTGATTATTCCCCCGAGGGGCTTCTGGTAGAATGACTGACCACGTATTGCTGTTATTCCAGAATGTTCCCTATATCAAAGAATGCTTTAGATGTTCTAGATTATTCCAATATGTCGTCTTTACATTGTTCGAATGTTCCAGTATGTTCTGGAGTGTTCCAATTTTGAATCCAATATGTCCGCAATAATAGAATCCCGACGGGGAAAGCATTCAATAACTCTGAGCACGTAGGTCTCTCTGTCCCAAATCCTCGGTTCATTACTATATGGTGACCTTGCATAACAGAGATTAAAAGGCCATTTATACACTATCCTGCGTGTTGTGCAGACAAGTATTTGGCTGCATCTTCAGGCGAGTTGAGGAAAACCCTTGCTCCTTTTTTATCGACAATGCGAAGTATTGCAGGGTATGTTAATAGGGGTCTGTATTCCTCCAGATAGAGTTGAGACATCACCGTCTTGAACTTGGCACGCAGGTCCACTACATCACGACAATAATCTTCAAAGCAGTGTATTGGTACATCCATGTATTTCAGATTGCCTTTCATCCTGCGAGTTTCACGAATAATAATTTCTTTTATTCTGACTTGGCGCAGGATAACCAATATCACTCTGGGCTTAGCGTTATTGTCACTGGATCGGGTCCCCAATCTGTAGCACTGTTCCACCTCTGGTACTTTAGGAAGGATCTCTGTTCCCAAGATTTTCTGTAATTCTGTGGCAAACTCTTCAGGGTGAGCACATCTCACTGACTCGTCCAGACCGACTATACGAATATTCAGCTTGCGTTTTTGATATTCCATCTCGAATATTTTGGCTTTCTGTTCTTCATTGATTCGCTTAAGCTCCATCGTTATATCGCTGAGCTCCGTCTTGATTTCTTTGTAGTTTCCCTTCATATCAGCAGTTAGGTTAACATTGATGTCCTCTACTTCTTTGTAGATTCGAACGAATTTTTTTTGGTGGGCTTCCATACCTGTTTCCAGAGCCTCGGTGCGTTTAATATGTGCGTCGGCGTCCGCTCTCAGCGCTTCTATTTTGCCTTCAATAGATTCTTTAATAGCATCTACTTTTTGGGTTATCGTCTTCTCCATTTCCTCCATTCTCCGGATGATATATTCGGTGTCTGCGGAGGTATTTGAAGGGGTTGAACTTGAAGCGGCCACTGTCAAGTCTATATTTTCTGCTGTTTGCCGCACGAATCCTGCTTCCAGCGGCGGGACCTCTGCGACTGTTTTTGGTCTCGCTGTGTCTTTCCTTGTGTTTGGCATCTCGATTCTTTTGGTCAATATAGTTAGTTAATAATCTCAGTAGATATATACGTCAAGTTTTAGACGCATTAATGGTTTATAAATATGTTTTTAAAACGAAAAAAAAATAACGGGTGAGCAGCTGTGTCACATGCGACTTACTCCATTCTAACGCTAAACCGGTCACCCCCCATCTCACCTTGAGGCTGTTCTCAACGTTGTGTTCAGGGAGAGAAGTCAACTCCGTCTTAGTGAAGGGACTGCTGCTGCTCATCTCGATGTCCTTCCTACACACACACACAACGAGCATCGTTAGTTCAACTCCCGATCGTGCCGCTTTTTATTTATTATCATCATTTTTTGTATGTAATATAATTTTTTTTCGCAGATACGAAACAAATATATGACGTATACAATGGGCCTCCTTGACGAAGCGATCTAAGAACAGATTTCCTCTTATTTTGTTCTTAACTAGCATTTTTTCTTATTTTGTTCTTACCTGGGATTCAGCAATGTTTTCTTATTTTTGCTTTTCTCTTAGCCAAGACCAAATTTTAAGAGTGGTCGAGAGCACTCTTACCCAGATAAAGAAACTCTTACCCAGACAAGAAAAAGAAGGAAAAAAAAGTCTACCATTGGTCAATTGGTCCCAAATACGACTTTAAAAACTCAGAACTTATGGCGTACGTTCTGCTTCTGAAATGGATATTTTTGCCGTTAGATCGATCCATTCAACAGGAAGCGATTTGTGACCGATCTCAAATGAGATTAGATTAAATAAAATAAATGTATTATTATACAGCACAAGTATAATACACCATCCAACCAGAGTGGATAAATAAATGCTCCAGAAATAAATAAATGCATAAACGATTGTTGAATGGATCAGCATGGTGCAGATGCCATGCCGAACCTCTGCTGTTTTGCACACCGCCCTTGCCGTTTTGCAAACGCCTCATTCGCCTTATAAGGAGCTGGCAGTCTGTATGCAAATGTATTGAGCGAGAACGCACATTTCAGTTTAAGAATGAGTGGGATTCATCATTCAACACACCTGGGTAAGAACAGATTTGGACGTTGTGCCGGGTTAACTCGCCATGCGTTGGGCGCCAGACCCGAGATTTCTCGGGTTTTGGTTGTTTATTCCTTTATTCGATATTTGTATTCATTATTCATCCAGGGACCTCTGTGTTACAATAGGGAATGAGTCTGAGGTCGCCAAAGTGCAATATCGGCCGCATCAAGCTAGACTGCGGTATCGAGCACCCTTTGTAACCTTGTACCTTGGCCTGTGTAATGGCCAAACGTAACCTTGTACCGACCAGTAGGAGAACATGCGCACAACAACCAGGTAGGGGAGGGGGGGAATTGGCACAACGACTAAATTGGGACAGGGAGAAAACAGAGAAAAATAGAGATACAAAGAGAGATTAAACATATCTTTTTTTTTAAAGAAATCTGAAACGACCCCCCCCCCCCCCCCCCCCCCCTCTCATGCATTCATGATGGAATATAATACCTATGATATAGATTTGATTTCGGAATAATAGCATGTACAGGCAAGAAACGGCAACATCTATAGTGGAATTGATGTATAGGGCTATAACTCAGCATTTCATGAATGACCCTAGACCGCTCTAAAACCATACTTATATTCACCACGGTATAACACGAGAACGTATGGATGGATAAATTAATTCTTTTTCACATATTGAACGATAGATAGGTGATGTCAAATGGGCCAAATGGGCCATACTATTGTATCCATAGCTATAATATAGCATATAGTTATAGCTCTACAAACAAGGTGACGCACTCCTATCGTTTAAAGCAGGGGTGGGCAATTATTTTTCCCGGGGGGCCGAATGAGCAACTGAAAATATGTTGGGGGGCCGGGCCAAAATTCCAAACTCAATTATGCATAATATACATTTTATTTCTATATAAAAAGCAGTAAATGGCATTGTTTTGACCCCTGGTAAGAGTGTATGTTATTATTTGGCAATTAAAAGGTGAGGTTAGCTTTCAAAAATATCATTTATTCAAATAGAATTTATTTCCAAAATGATAAACAAAATGTGAAACATTAATAACAAAGGGCATTTTGAGTTTCATATACTATTGAAACAAGGATTTTCTTAGCTTTCTAAAGACATCACATCATCTTATAGCAAAAATAAACAAGACATGTCACTGAACTAAGAAAAGTGTCCCAGTTTTGTAGCCTTTTTTACTTTACATGCCTATATTAAACATTTAATGTTTTCAGAACTGTGCAAAAAAAAGAAAAAAAAAGATCAAGTGTCCCATTTCACTTGTTATATTTCCACATTTTAGTGTTCTTCAGTTCTTTTTTTTTCATTCAGTGTGAGAAATCCAGTCTCTGTTGAGCTTTAACAAGTCCATCAAAGTCTCTTGACTTGACTTGACTTGAAAGTCAGGTTGCATGTCTGAGGTGGAGATGCGAAGCACAGCTGCCAGATGTTCATCAGTGAGAGAGGATCTGTACCTGGACTTGGTAAACGTCATGACTGAGAATGTCTGTTCACATATGTAGGTGGATCCAAAGAGAACCAACATCTTCTGAGCATGTCTCCTAAGCGTATACTGTGCGTGTGAACGTTGACCCAAAAAAAAAAGTAAAAAAAAAAAAAAAAAAAAAATGTTTTTTTATTTTTTTTAAATTTTTTTTATTATCATGTAATCTTTCGCGGGCCGGTCAGAATCATCCCGCGGGCCGGATCCGGCCCGCGGGCCGTACAATGCCCAGGTCTGGTTTAAAGCGTGGCCTAGCTACAGCGGGCCCTGACTAATAGCTGGCGCCGAATGAGTTAAGAAGGGGTTGATGAATGCGGCAGTGGTTTTTCTTATTTTTCTCTTAATCTCTTAACACATTGGTTGCCGTTCACATAGATTTAAGTTTCTGTGGCCCAGCGGTTGAGTGCCAGAAACGTAGATCTACTTTTTGTCTCGGTTTTCCTTTTATTCGCTATTGCCATTCATAATCCATCGAGGCACCTTGTGCATGCTGTACTGAATGTGTCTGAGATCGCAGACGGTCAATACCGCCGCCTAACGCCTTGCGGCCGGTATTGCACTCCATTTGAAACGATGTAGTTTGTTTTCTCGGCCGAGCTGCGGTGTGGGGTCTGAACACTCCGGCAAAACAAGCGGTCACCACGGTTGCCTTGACGAGTTCATCCGCCCGCCCGTCCATGTGCAATGCTGGATAACGTGGGACAGACTACCGCAACCAGTATTTGAAATGGCGATCAGATAATTGGATTATTCTTTTTGCAGTACATCAGATACACGGTAAGGACTATATATTACCAATCTTGTGTTGATCCGATATTATTTTGCCCACGATCGAAGCGTGTCGGTGTGTTATGTGTGTGTGCTGTGTCCCGTTGGTCACATCACGGCACGGAGGTGCACCCCGCTCCAACCCCCCTTTCATGCGCGCATGATGAAAGATAATACCGATAATCTAGCGTCGATTTCAGATTGATTGTTGATCCAAGCGAGGAATGGCAACGTGTTTATTGAATTACACAAAAAGGCTGTTTTTGCGTCTTTTTCTGGGATTACTCAGAATCACTCAAACTATACTCATATTCACCACGGTATAAAACGGAAATGTATAGATGAAAAAAGTATCTGTTTTTTGCACGTTGACCGGAAGAAACCCACTGACAATCGACGGCGTTATTAGATCCATAGAAATATAGGTTTAGCTCTACAAACAAGGTGAGCGCTTACATGGGGTTAATGGGCGGCAAGGCCTATGCACTTCCCGGAAGGGGCATGGCACCCAATGTGTTAACAGACAGTTAAGAAAAAATATAAGAAAAATTATTGATTATTAAAGAGTATTGGTGAATGAGGCCCAATGTGTAAATATATTACGTACTGTATGGCCTATTTTATATTGTAATTATATTTATATTATGCTTTTGTTTCAATTTAGCTTATATTCCATTTTATACTACCTTTTTATTTTATTCTACCGAAATTGTCTGTCCATTAATGTCACACCAAAAATGACCAATTCAAATTCTTGTATGTGTGAACTACCTTTCTGATTCTGATAACATAACGTACATTATGTACCTTTTCCTTGTGGTTGATAAGTACTTTATTTACATGTTTTAAGCGAGATCGGGCTGAGCAGGACACAGAACTTTTGTCATGACCAATATGTCAGCGTTTAGATTTACATTTTTAAATCAATATCTTTTTTTAATGCTTCTAGTCTGAATTTTGGCTCACTAGAAATGTGATATTTGGGTTATTATTGCCAAAATCAACTAGCGACTCAGTTGAATGTTGAGCACTTGACTGGTTGAAAGAAGAAAATTAACACATTTCCACAAGATCTCCATTAGTAGGTGAATTCTACACAGCTGACAATATCATAATTATATGTTTTAAACTTTTTATATTATATCCATAATAATTTATACATTGTGTACATGGCCAGGCCTTGGTTTGAGAGTGGACTGAAGCTTTAACTGGTCAACTTAGTTTATTGCATCAACGATTGCTATATTGAGGAACATCTGGCATCCTGCAATCTTATCTTAATGTCAGAGAATGTTCTTGTTGACCAGTGCATCCCTAAATGGAATGACAGTGTTCCTGCTTTTATTTGTGTAAGGAGGCTAAATGAGGTCACTCTGACCTTGTGTCTTCACTTCTCACTAACTCTTTAACTCATTGACCGCCGGGGACTAGCCTCATCCTGTTCTAGCCAGGCCACGCTAAAATAGGAGTGAGTCACCTTGTTTGTAGAGCTATATCTATATTATAGCTATGGATACAATACTATGGTCATTTGACAGTAACCATCTTCTGTCCAAGATGCAAAAAATACATTTTTTTTTTTTTTTTATTATTGCAAAACAAAAATTATTAAAAGTCAGTACTCAACACACAATGCATAATGAAACTAACAATCAAGGTGGCTAAAATGACATGCAAGTACAGAAACAGAAAACAAACAAAAAAGTCTATAATAATATTTTACCGTATACAGTATATATCCAACGAAATTACCAATTATACCAATGCCTTATACAGGATATACCCCTAATACCTATTTTCTAAAACCCTACACACATATGCTCCAGCTCGAACCCCCCCCTCCCGGACCCCTCCTTGGATAGTACCTCCATTATCCCTCACTCCTAACCAGACACTACCATTATAAGCTAGCTTTTATTCTCTCCACCACTTGAATGAATGAATGAATGACTTTATTTGACAATATAAAAAATAAACATGTGATAGAAGAGCACAGTCGGGATATACTGCCAAGGATGTAACACAAAAAAGCTCAGAGCTTATTTCCATTGTGGTCCTTGTAGGGGGGTGGGGGAATGTGATGCTTAACACATGCATCATACAAAACGTGACATCACAACACATCACATACCATTCAACATTTATATACATACAGACTCACACAACATGCAAGGGTGCCTTAAGCTAAGTGTCTAGGTATAGTCCCTTTTGAGCCATGTCTTCAGGCTGGACTTGAATCTAACGGCACTGTCTATGGTTTTCAGTTCACTGGGCAGACTATTCCAATAGACAGCTGCTGAATATAAAAATGACTCCTTCCCCATACAGCTCCTGAATCTGACTGGCACAAAGTCAGTTGAGCTGCGCCTTGTTTGGTAAGCATGGGTGTCTCTGATTCGGTTGAAGTAATTGTTAAAGTACACTGGCACTACCCCATGCACTATTCTGTGAACTAGGCACATCCCTATCTGGTTTACTCTGTCTTCCACCTTAAGCCATCTCATGACCTCAAAGTGAGATGGGTCAAGGTGGGTTCGAGCAGGTAGCCTTAGTATTACCCTGATTAGCTTGTTTTGTGATGTCTGTAGTTTTATTTTCTGACTTTTGGGGGCACTGTTGTACCAGGAGCCACACGCATAGTCATAGTGACACTGTATGAGAGCTCCAGCAAGAATCTTCATCGCTGACTGATCTAAAAAATTAGAGATTCTGGCTGGGTATATAGTCCTGTTATTTATCTTTGTAAGTGCTTGGTGAGCCATGCTTTCCCCTGATAAGCTGTTTTCCAGGACGCAACCGAGATATTTCACAGATGTTTTGTCTGTGAGAACAGTATCTCCTATTCTAATGTTAAAACCTGGCGATTTTCTGAGCCTGACCTTTGACGCGAATAAAATTGACTCAGTCTTCCCCACGTGGAGGGACAGCTTGTTGTGGCCTAGCCAGTCGCTAACCTTCTCTAGTTCTGCACTCAATGTCTGCTCAACCACTTTTTTGTCTTTGTGAGACACTAGTAGGGCGGAGTCATCTGCGTATAAAAAAAGGTCACATGAGCAAGCTGCTTTCAGGTCATTTATATACAGTAGAAAGAGGAGCGGACCCAAAACACTCCCTTGTGGGACCCCGCACTCTACTGTCCGAGGACTGGAGAGTACTCCGTTTATATCTACCACCTGTTGTCTCCCTGTTAGGTAGGAACCAATCAATTTCTGAGCTGCCTCATTAAAGCTTCTAACCACATTGACATTTTGGATTCGTTGAGACCCAGAATTCTTGCTGTAGATATTTCTTGATAAATCACATCGAGATATGTAAGAAACCAAACCTTCCGGCACATTTTTTCTGGTTGAAACCAGCGTGATGCGATCAGTTTTTTTAGCTACTGTGATACCCGATAAAACCAATCTCTTTAGCTGTGGATTTACTGCAAACTCAAAAACATCATTCAATAGTAATACAGAGGGGTGTACTGGTATATTCCAAGATACGAGTTTTGATAATTGATGGGTCACATCTTTCCAGAATGCCTTAACTGGTGGGCAGTCCCAATACATGTGCATAAATGTCCCTTCGTCTCCATTTGTACATTGGGAGCATTTTGAGTCTTGTTTAAGACCCATTCTGTTCAGTCTTATAGGAGTCAAGTATGTCCTGTGAATATAGTTAAGATTGATTTGTTGATGGTCCGGGTTCCTTGATGTAAGACGGACATTTGCCCATGCTTCTTGCCAATCAAAGTCACTTTCCAGGTCTGGTATATCCCTCCTCCAGACAGAGTCTAGTTGGAGGGTTTCATACGAGGACGTTAGTAATTGATAATAAAAACCTGATACAAAACCTCTCGATGTTTCTCTTTCATAGAAGAATTTGTGGTATCTGTGGTGTTCAACTGGTATGTGTAATGGAACACCGTGAGTCTTCAAACATAGGCGTAACTATGTAAAAAAGCCATGTGGACTCGGTGAGGTTAAACTTTGTGCATATTTCTCCATAACTACAAAAACCTTGGTTATTAAAAATATCCCCTAATGAGTGTATGCCTTGCTCTTCCCATATAGGGAATCTTATAGGACGTTTTTCAATTAAGAGTGCATTGTTATTGAATAAGGGAGTGTGATTATGCCATTTTTGAGGGTTAGGATATTTTTTTTGTGTTTCTCGCCATATCCGGATTGCATGGGTAATTATGGGGCCAAATTTCCGCTCACAGTGCTTGATTGGTAGTTTAGTGTGTGCTAAGTCCTTCAGTCTATGTGGGGCTACTATGTTTTCTTCCAATTTTCTCCAGGATACCAATGCCTGGGGATCAAACCATATTGTCAATGGTCTTAATGTGTATGCCTTAAAATATTGTAAAAAATCTGGAACTGCCATGCCACCGTCTGCTTTAGACAAAGACCCCACCGAGTGCGGTAGTTACAGACCCTTAAGCCTCCTCGGAACCGATGTCAAACTGTACTCTAAGGTATTAGCCATCAGATTACAAAAAATAATACATTTTATATATACAGGCAGCTGGGTAGCGCAGTGGAGAATGCACTCGCCTACCACCGCGGAGACTCTGGGATCTAATCCAGCTGTCAGCGGTACCTCCGGCTTGGTCAGTCGTCCCTACTAACACAATTGGCAGTGTTAGCGGGTGGGAAGCCGGCGGGGTATGTGTCCTGGTCATTGTAAACTGCGGTTCCTACTGGCCGGTCGGGGCGCCTGTTCAGCAGGGAAGGGATCGGGGGGAAATAGCGTGGTGCATTCCTCCAGTGAGAGTCCTCGCTGTCAGGTGAAAAGAAGCGTCTGACTATTGGAGGAGGCATGTGGTAGTTCTACACCCTCCCTAGGCTGACAGTGGGGAAATGCGAGCAACGACCAGTAAGGGAATTGGCATAACGACTAAATTGGGATGGGAACAAAATACAGAAAAAGTGAAAACAAAATAAAGAATACATTTTCTCATGCATACGTTCGCGCGTTATCCCATGGTGAATATAAGTATAGTTTCGGAATGATCCGGGCTAATTCCTGGGAAACTGAGTTATAGGGCTCTACGTGAATTCTACTAAAAGCATTGGCGTTTCATCCCTGGACACGCTACTATTTCCAATTCAACTGTATATAATAGGTATTATGTTTAATCATGAATGCATGAAGGGGGGGGGGTCGTTTCTGATGCTTTGATTGCCAGTAACGGCATTCGTTATGAACACCACACACGCCGATCAGCACGAAATCCTTGCAGGATCAAGCTGGAATTGATGTCAGATAGTCCTTACCTGAGGTCGGGGGTACTCCAAAAAGAATATTCCAATTGTTTGATCGCCATCTGGTCCACGACATAATACGGCACAACACATGCATCGAGGGGCCCGGACCCGTTTCAATGCGACAGAGTGAATCTCTAGGCTTCCCTGTACTAAAAAACTGCGCCCGGAGCGGTTTAAACTTAACACCCGGTCTGGAACAGGGTTTACTGCACTCTCGATACTGCCAACTGGCAGGATCTGGCCGGTACTGCACCCTCGGCGCCCCAGTATGCCTTTTAACGGCAACATACAGGTCCGTGACATTGAATAGAATATAAAAAAAAAGGAAAAACGATCAAATAACGAGTATACTCATTGTTGGCGTTCAAAGGATGGCGCCCAATAATGAGTATAAACGTTGTTGGCGGGGAATGAGTTAAGCTTTTTAGACTAATCTCGATGGGACTAACTATCTTTTGACTATTGTTTTTTGTATGGATCCATACTTGTAATGAACAATAATATTGAACTTTAGAAACCTTCTCCTGATCTTTATAATTTGACCGCAATTAAATATTCCTTATTTTGATCAATTAATACGTCGAGGATATAAATTATTCATCATTACAATCTCCAAGCTTTTTAGTCTTTGGGTTTGTCTCTTACAGTAAGTCTCCCTCTGTGAAGAGTGGCTGCAGGCTCATTACATTCTCTTACAGTAAGTCTCCCTCCGTCAGGGCTCGGAATTGTGACAGTTTTGGTCGCATATGCTCCCGAAATTTTATCTGTGCGACCTCAAAATATAATTGGGAGCATTTGTGCGAGTGCAAATAATTGTTCTGGTGAGACCTCCTCCCACCCTCCCGAACGTACATTAGCTAGTTTGTACACAGAGTTAACAGTGACAATTCTAACCAATCAAACGTGAGCTTGATGTTCTTACCTTTAATGCTGATTTTAGATTGGTTAAGATTAGCCATGTAAAATAATTAAAACTGCAGTGTTTTGGTATTACGATAGATGGGGCTTGTGGCTTGTTTACAGACATCACATCTGCTACTCTTCTGTCCTGACTGCCCGTCGTTAGCTGTTATAACGATTAGCTAACGTTAGCTTAATAACATTAAATGGGTTACAAATATGTGGGACTATAAAAGGAGTAAGCCGACCGCTAAAAAGAAAACCCACCGCAGCAGCGAGAGCGGGACCACCTAACAAAAGAAAGTTTCAAGAGGAATGGTAGTTTGGAGATAGCGGTGTTTCAAGAGACTGGCTACAGTATGATGCTGGGCTGTAGCGATGAGTTGTTCCGTGTGACGCAAGTATGTAAAAAAAAAAAAAAAAAAAAAAACAGAAACAACACGTTTGTCATCGGTAGTAAATCAATGAAGCTGGAATCCATTCGTGACCATGAACAGAGCCATTGTCACATTGGCTGCATGTCTGTGTCGCAGATTCAATCGGAGCCTCTCCTCTAGACCCTCTGTGGCTAGGCTAACAGCCATGTCAGAGCAGAGGTGGAAACTGAGCTACACTTTCTAACAACCTGCCCACTGTACCAAGATATCAGAGACATATACTTCCCATGAATTGCAAACACCCAAAGAGTTTGAAAACATGACAAATACTGGGTGGAGTACAGCAATGTGAAACTGTACAGAAAAGGACAGCCAATGGAATACAACCACCATAAAGGCTGTCAATCATGCAAGTATTCCTGCACTACCTGTACTGTACTGATCTTTGTACATATATCTGACAAACAAGCACATACCTTTAAATACACTTCAAAGTTTCTAAACGTTATATTAAGTTATCTGTACTTACTGTACACATAGATATATGTGTCATATGTACAGTATATGTGTTATCTTGAGTTAGTCTTTACATATATGTGACACAAAAATGAGTTTTGTTTTTGGCCGGTAAGAAATATGCTTGGCGGGTAGATTTTTCCCCATCCCCGGTGAGTCAAAAAGTGAATTTCAGGCCCTGATTACATATATATTGTTGGTGCTCCTTACATTTTGCTGGTGCTCCCAACTTTTTGAAGTTGGGAGCACCAGTGCTACAAAGTAAAAAAGTTTATTTCGCGCCCTGCTCTGTGAAGGGTGGCTGCAGGCTCATTAAATTCTCTTACAGTAAGTCTCCCTCTGTGAAGGGTGGCTGCAGGCTCATTACATTCTCTTACAGTAAGTCTCCCTCTGTGAAGGGTGGCTGCAGGCTCATCACATTACATTCTCTTACAGTAAGTCTCCCTCTGTGAAGGGTGGCTGCAGGCTCATCACATTACATTCTCTTACAGTAAGTCTCCCTCTGTGAAGGGTGGCTGCAGGCTCATCACATTACATTCTCTTACAGTAAGTCTCCCTCTGTGAAGGGTGGCGGCAGGCTCATCACATTACATTCTCTTACAGTAAGTCTCCCTCTGTGAAGGGTGGCTGCAGGCTCATTAAATTCTCTTACAGTAAGTCTCCCTCTGTGAAGGGTGGCTGCAGGCTCATTAAATTATCTTACAGTAAGTCTCCCTCTGTGAAGGGTGGCTGCAGGCTCATTACATTCTCTTACAGTAAGTCTCCCTCTGTGAAGGGTGGCTGCAGGCTCATCACATTACATTCTCTTACTTACAGTAAGTCTCCCTCTGTGAAGGGTGGCTGCAGGCTCTCCAGAGGGAACAGAGTGACGAAGGGGATCCCCATGTTCATTAGCACCTGTGTCACGACCGCCAGACTGGGCACCCACACCTCAGACTGCTGGCTTTTCCTCGTCACTAAGGAGACAAAGAAACAAACACACACGCATACAAAGTCTTCAGAAACGTACAATTACAGGCACATTTGCAGGAAACAAAGCAGATATATGTCCTACAATATCTAACATATCCAAAAACGTAATTTTGCACAAAAATCGCATTGTCTGTTCAGAATCAGATTCTTAAAAAATATGTGAATATAGTCAAAATGTATATAGCCAAAATTATTATTGATTGGGGCTTGGGGGGCTAATCAAACAAAAAACCTTCTGCGGAAACACATGCACACCTATCTTATAAGCAGCAGCGTCTGTGAAGTATTTGAGGTCCTTGAGTATATGATCAGAGATCATCCTCTCTCTGTGGACTGACATCATCTGAAAGGGAAGAATTACAATCACAACCATGGACAGTTCAAGGGGAAGAACTTGAAACACCGCCTCGCTGTTGTAACGTCAACATCTCCCGTCAACCAGGGTCTGAAATGTAGGGGTGGGGCTTATGCATGGGGCGTGGTTAACCTAGACCAATAATAATAAACGTTATTTGTATAGCACCTTTCATACAAGAAATGCAGTCCAAAGTGCTTCATAGCAGTAAAATAGACATAAAAAGACCAGACGTAAAATTGGCTAAAAGTAGACAGAATAAAAGCAATGCCGAGAGTAAGAAAGGGGTAAAAGCAATGCAGTAATAACAATACATATGGTTAACGAATTAACAGAATAACATTACACCCTGTGGACTAGATTAGCCGCTTCTTCAAATCCAAGTCTGGTGTGGAATAATGAAATACCGGTCTATTTCAGCATAAAATAGATTCATCCATTTCAATCATAGTCAAAACATTGTCATATTTGTTCAACCCAAACAAAAACAATTATTGGCAGTACACGACTCCATACATAGTGGTATACGTGTCAAGACAAGAGCCCCCTCTAAATGCAAGGAAAACATGTCGAAGGTGAGTCTAGGTTGGCGTGCGTCAGTGGACCTACCTTGAAGAGAAAACAGGTAACCTGGGGGGGGCAAAGTGAAGGGAGTTTGTAGGCTTCCACAAACAAGCCATTCATCACATGAGGCCTGAACTGGGCTGGGCTGGACCTGCGGGCGGTGGAGATGAAAGAAAAATGGTCTTAGGCAGGGCTCGAAATTAACATTTTTACTTGGTAGCACTGGTGCTCCCAACTTCAAAAAGTTGGGAGCACCAGCAAAAATTTAGGAGCACCCACCAAAATGTAAGGAGCACCAACAATATATAACGGTATGTAATATTTTTTTTTATTGATAACAAAACGACAATATAACAGTACTGTAATGCAGTAAAACAGTAAAAGTAGCCTTAAACTAGTATAGTGTAGACCTAGTTAGGGGTGGGAATTAGTAGTTGCAAGGGCCTTGAAATTAAGCCTGTGCCCAGCCCGAGCCCATGACATTCAGGCCCTGCCCGACAATAAGCCTGACTGTAATGCAACATTTGAAGCCCTAGCCAGAGTGAAAGACCAAAAAATATATATATATATATTAGACTTAAAGATTTATTTTTTATTTGTATTTGTTTTAAATATTCAAAACACTGTTTTATATTAATTTAATAAATAAACAAAATGAAAATGTCCAATAGGTCTACCTAAATAACAGATAGGCGCATATCGCGCTGAAAACTAATGAAGCATTATATTATATAGCCAAATATTAAATATTTTTTTTGTTTTAAATATTGGAAACACCGTTTATATATTAACTTAATAAATAAACAAAAACGAAAATGTCCAATAGGTCTACCTAAATAACGCATATCATGCTGAAAACTAACAAGCATTATAGGCCTATAGCGCGTTTCGCGAATGCCGTCTATTTCCATTTCCCAGCACGCGTGTTAGACTGAACACGGTGCCTCGTCACAATCAGTCCAAAAACTGCTCGGATGCTACCGAATCCGATGTCGCGAGTATACAGAGGTACTGGCAGACAGACTAAAACATTAATGTCATCATGACACAAAAGTATACAGAAAACTCAACCAGCAGCCAATTATATATAAAATAAATCAGGACACACCACACTGTTGACGTCAGCAACAAAAACTCCTTGCGTTGAATAACGTTAACAAAACTTCGCCAACCAGCTGCTACATCCAAGAACAAATTAAAAACGTTCGCCAACTGGCTATATTTCAACTTCAAACAACAATTGAAGTTATTGAACCACTTCGGTCTTCAGCACTGTTCTACTGTCCTCGAATTCTCCCTGCGGTAATTACATCCAAATGTTTCCAAAAATGCAGCTTTCCCAGATGCATTGGGAACTTTCAAAAAGCTCTCCCTTTCCCTAATTCCCCATCTGTTAACTTATCCATCGCGACTCAGAGACACAAGGCTCTGACTCTGATGACAGCTGGCGCAAAACAGAAAGTGAAAGCAGCGTGAGGCGCGTGCGCAAAAAATTAAAAAGAGGGCGCTGCCCGGCCGAGCCCGAATTATTTATTTAAAAACGAAGCCCTACCCAGCCCGAACCCGTCGGGTCGGGTCCCGTCGGGCTCGGGCAGGGTTGCAGTGCACTAGTGGGAATCACCAGTTTCATCACGATACAATATCGATTCTTTGGACAACGATACGATATTTTCTGATATCACAAAGTCTGCCACGATACGATTCGATTCAGGTGCCTGCGATCGATATGAGACGATATTATATGACCATTTAACACAATCAGTAACATTTAGATCAACTCAAAAAAGGCAACGGAAATATCATGACATTTTTATTTTTGAGCTCTTCCAGACATTTAAATGAAAAACAATCTATTGTTTTTAATACAAATAGACCTCCTGTTCACTGTAAAGTGCCACGTTTTGATATATTGAGCTTTAAACTTTAAGTAAAGTTTTTTGGAAATCACAACACGCAACCTAAAACCCCTTCCTCTCCCAAACTGTTCCTGCAATTGTTTTATGCTGCATGATGATCATGAATACATTTATTATGTATTGTATTTTTTATGTTTAAATATCAACATTATCTGTCCATCCTCAGTACATTTACTATAAATATACGTTGGAGAGAAGAAGTGGGGACAGAATGGGTGGAGAGTGATAGGCAACCTTCGGAACGAAGAAGCCACCCAATGATCATGATACTATACTTCATCTGGTCTTTCCAAACGAGCAGATATG
Organism: Notolepis coatsorum; assembly: GCF_963971535.1. NCBI lineage: Eukaryota > Metazoa > Chordata > Actinopteri > Aulopiformes > Paralepididae > Notolepis > Notolepis coatsorum. The sequence goes on along the minus strand of NC_140173.1, from coordinate 60,314,201 downwards.
CCGCACCACGGGATTTTCAAAATAAGAGCGTCGCAATATGGTCGCACCAGAACAATTATTTGCACTCGCACGAATGCTCCCAATTATATTTTGATGTCGCACAGATACAATTTCGGTCGCATATGCAACCAATTCGGTCGCAATTTTCTAGCCCCGTCTTAGGCACTCTCCACTTCCAGCATCTCTCTCACATGTAGCAACACTAATCACCAGTCGAGCTGAACATATACCGTACTTTTCGGACTATAAGCCGTGGCTTTTCCCCCCATTTTTCGACCCTGCAGCTTATATAACGGTGCGGCTAATCTATGGATTTTTACAGCTAACTGGGCACGCTCCCTCAGCTCTGTGACCGTCAGATCAGACTCCTAAATCTGCTGCAGCAGTGCACGTCAACAAACCATTACGGCAAGAGTCTAGTGTATGAGCGGCTCAGGGCTCCTCTTTCAACATGCTGCCTACCTACTGTACCCGGCGCTGCTAACTGGCTAACGTTATGAGAGCCAACGTTGCTACCTACTGTACCCGGCGCTGCTAACTGGCTAACGTTATGAGAGCTAACGTTGCTACCTACTGTACCCGGCGCTGCTAACTGGCTAACGTTATGAGAGCTAACGTTGCTACCTACTGTACCCGGCGCTGCTAACTGGCTAACGTTATGAGAGCCAACGTTGCTACCTACTGTACCCGGCGCTGCTAACTGGCTAACGTTATGAGAGCTAACGTTGCTACCTACTGTACCCGGCGCTGCTAACTGGCTAACGTTATGAGAGCTAACGTTGCTACCTACTGTACCCGGAGCTGCAAACTGGGAGCTGCTAAGTGGCTAACGTTATGAGAGCTAACGTTGCTACCTACTGTACCCGGCGCTGCTAACTGGCTAACGTTATGAGAGCTAACGTTGCTACCTACTGTACCCGGCGCTGCTAACTGGCTATCGTTCCTGTTTAAACAAAAATGTTAATAAATGGGAGCTTCCTCAAACAGCCATCTCTTTCCCGACAATCCCCTCTGTGCACGAACCCTTACATATGGTAATTAAAAATTAAAACACCTGCGGCTTATAGTCCAGTGCGGCTTATATATGTACACATCATTCAATTTAGCTGCTGCGGTTTATATTCAGGTGCGGCTTATAGTGCGAAAAGTACGGTATGTGCAAAATATCCTATTGCCATTACTTTTGGCAGACATTTTGCAACATAACTTACAATATCATCTTTATGGTCTCGTTAAAGTTTTTTATCTATTTTTATTTATTATTTTTTAATACAGTACATATTTATAAATTATTATATTGAATTGCTTCATTGGAATCAAATAAAAAATGTATTCTTAAAATCCCAAGATATGATATTTTAATTATATGCCTTTTTTTCCAGGTGATGCGTTAAGATTTTCGCCAAACGTTATTTCTAGCACACGTCCTACAGAGTTCTCTAGTTTGCCTTGTGCCGAGTTTCTGCTGAACTACTAACAAAAACACTCAGTTCTTAGGGTTCACCCAGTTTGCTCTGAACTAGGGAAAAACTGCTTTTTCCTTTGATGCTTCCAACACCCGGAACACCCTCTGAAGCTGAAGGTTCTTCCTTCTCTTGCTGCCTTTAAAAAATCTGATCTCCGACCACGGTGTCAACTTGCAACTGCCGTAGCAGATTTTTTATTGTGCGTATATTAGGGCTGACCCCCATTAGTCGATTAGTCGACTAATCGGTCGAAAGGAGCCATAGTCGACTAACCAACCTCTTAGTCGAATAGTAAAAAAAAAGAATTTTTATCATTCTTTCTAAAAGAAAAGAGGCCTAGAAGCGTGGCTAACGCTAATGGCACGCATACCAGAGGCTAACTGCCTACGAAAACAGGCACAGAGGCACTGAAAGAGGATTTCACCTATCTAATGAACACACTAGACTAGACAAATATCAAGATGTATCCATCAGTGGACCAATTGCGTGCTTTTGCAGAGGACAAGAAGCCTTCAGTCGACTCCTTCAGACATTAAGCACCCCCCACAGCCCAAATGGAATGATAAAAAATAAAAATAAAATAAATTATTTGTTTTTATTTTATTTTTTTTTAGTCGACCAATAGTCAACTAACGGCAAATTTTGGCCAATCATAGTCGACCATCCAAATCCTTAGTCGGGGACAGCCCTAGCGTATATGTATGAAATTGCTGATAAACTGTCCCGTCTGTAAGCTCGTCGTCGCTGTAAATGAGGGTAACTTCTGTGTGTCTTACGAGTTGAAATAACGCTTTGAAAGTTCCTGGCGGCAACTCACCAGAGGAGTGTTTTCTGGTGCGTCTCCTGGGGGCTGACCCGGCACCTTCTGAGCTGCAGCGTCTCCTGGTCGAAGAGGCGACCAAAGTGCTCCAGGTTGAACACCGGCTCTCCTGGATGCACACCCGCGATGGCATTGTACACGACTGCTGGAGCACTGCTGGAGTACTGCTGGATTAAGTCCCTGGAGAAAACACAAATCAGCTGTAATGCTGTAGGAACTCCCTGGGGAGAACACACACTGATCAGCTGTAACGCTGTAGGAACTCCCTGGGGAGAACACACACTGATCAGCTGTAACGCTGTAGGAACTCCCTGGGGAGAACACACACTGATCAGCTGTAACGCTGTAGGAACTCCCTGGGGAGAACACACACTGATCAGCTGTAACGCTGTAGGAACTCCCTGGGGAGAACACACACTGATCAGATGTAACGCTGTAGGAACTGCCTGGGGAGAACACACACTGATCAGCTGTAACGCTGTAGGAACCCCCTGGAGGAGAACACACACTGATCAGCTGTAACGCTGTAGGAACTCCCTGGGGAGAACACACACTGATCAGCTGTAACGCTGTAGGAACTCCCTGGGGAGAACACACACTGATCAGCTGTAACACTGTAGGAACTCCCTGGGGAGAACACACACTGATCAGCTGTAACGCTGTAGGAACCCCCTGGGGAGAACACACACTGATCAGCTGTAACACTGTAGGAACCCCCTGGAGGAGAACACATCAGTTTTAAAGATCCCCTCCACTATAGGCATGACAAATCACAACACAATGTAAAACAAAACAAAAAAGAGGGGGGGATACAAACTCACAATACAAAGTCATAACGTAAAGGCTGTGTGTTCTGCTCTTACCGCTGTTCAGGTAAGATGGCCGCCTCCTGGTCCTTTTCAGCCTCCTCAAACGCTTCGAGCTGCAATAGACCCTCTTCAAACGACTGAAGCAGCTCTGTCTTCATATATTTACCCCTGGGGGACAAATACATTTAAATGGGGTTTATGTGAAATATGGTCTCATCGTGAGAATTAGGCATCCGTTTCGGCAATGGTGTCGTTTGTTTATAGCAAGGTATCACAACCATGATATGAACCATGAACCAATATCGTCCGACAGATATATGGGTGATAACATCATAAGCCAATATGGTCCGACGGATATATGGGTCAGGCTCTACTGTGGAGGTGAAATATTCTGAATGAGACTCAGAAGGAGCTTCTATCCCCAGGCCATCAGGATGCTCAATGACAACACTATGTAACAAACCATCAAATACACTCACAGCACACACACACACTCACTTTAAATAAACAACTCACTGCAGCACCCACTTTACCCTCTTTAGACACTTTAACACAATTTATATTTATTGGTAAAGAGATTTGCACTACAACTCGTACCTCATTTCCACCTTACCCTAAATTGTACCTCATCCCATTTCTGCATTGCACTGTATATTGTATTGTAACTCAGTTAATTTTCTACTCTGCATTGTATATATGTATATTGAACACTTTTGTTTACATACTTTTGACTTCTATTTATACTCATCTATTTTTATCTAGCACACTCTCAGGAACAAAACAGAAAGCAGCATTTCATATAAAAGTATTCTATATTTTTGTATGACAACTAATAAAGAAACATGATGTACCTCTTACTACGGTTCTTCTCCTGCACCATCTGATCCAGGCTGTTCTTGTAGATGACTGGTCCTGCTTTGGATGACGGCAGTGGCTGCTGGGAAAAACACGAGTATACAATTTATGGCTACAATCGAGTTCGTCAGATAATATAACATGGGCACTCAGAGATGCAACAACTGTGCTGCTGCAGCACATGTCGGTTTGTAAGCCTGAGTACTATATACACCAATGTATTAGGGCTGTCCCCGAAGCCTGTTTTTGGGATTCGAACTTCGTCAGGGTTTTTCGAACGGACGTTCAAACCTTCGTTTTTAATAAAAAAAAAAAAAATCAAAATTATTTCAAATTTCTTCGTTTTTAATAAAAAAAAAAAATTCAAAATTCTTTCTAATTTCTTTTATATATATATATATATATATATATATATATATATATATCCTCAAACTAAATCCTCAATTTGAATAAAGTGATTAATCTGATTAAATTTGTCTTTTTTATTTTTTATTAACCCTTTAATCGCCAATGACGTGTTTAGACGTCATTCCTCGCCATGCGTAATCTGCCAATGACGTCGTACAGCGTCTTTGAGATCAATATTTCAAAAATCTGTCATGGCAATCATATTTCACCCACGGAGACTTGACGGGTGCTGTAGATCGCCTCTCAACTCTCCAACGGTTCAAGACCGCCATCTGGTGGCCGATCGGCGAGGTGCCAAACCGGAAGTGAGCGGCCGGAAGTGGTGCTCGCCAATATTTCGTCCGGCCACTCGCTATCGCTCGCGGGACTCCATCTTGATACACTGGATATCGATCTGTTGCCAATAACTCGCTAAACAACATGATTTGGACGCATATAGTATTATACAACCTGGACCAACTAGATCGACATTCGACATCCCATAATAACGATCTTTTTGCTCCACGCTGATCGCCCAACGCTACGAGGAAGCTGCGGTGAGTTTCAGAGCGTTTGATTATTATTATACATACAAACTGCTCTGATCTATATATCACCCATACTACATAAATGATTTTACGTCGGCCACGGACTTATAAACCCCCCCCTCCGGTCACCAGCAGATGATGAGGCATGACGTTTAGGACCTTGTACAATTGAAATTTTTAATCTGACGTCAATCGGTATCAAACTACATTTGATGATCTAATATATGTATTTATGGCTATAACTCACGTTCTATGGAATGCTGCAGAAAACGATAAAAACATATTTATACTTTAGACCGTATTTTAGTATGAATGTGTGAATGAAAAAGTAGAACGTTGCTACATCCTAAACCAGGGGTCAGCAACCTTTTTGACATCGAGTGCCTGTTTGAAATACAGTTGTAACTAGTGTGCCTCAACAATATTCCATGCATCGTACATTTTTCTTCTCATAATCAGGTCTTTTTAATGATAATTTTTACATTATTACATCATTATTGTTATTATTAACAATATTATTATGATGGTTGTATCAACCATAAACCTGAGTTGGGGGGGGGGGGGGGGGGGGGGGGGGAATGCAATGCAGACAAACGGCTGCATACAGTGCGACCATTTCACTCACATTTGCCCATTCATTTTTGGACACATCACACACCATCTGTGTGTGTACTGTACGTGTGCTGTCATAGCTCCACCTACAGGCCTAATGGAGAACACCAGGAGAACACCAGGATGTGAATAGAGGGTGAATGTGAGGTATATTGTGTAAATAAGTTTTGATTGATCGCAAGACTACACTGTAAAAAAAAATAATAATAAGTTACCAGAACTTAAAAATATTGAGTTCAGTTACTGTGCATTAAGGTTCAGTTCTCAATCCATAATAAGTTAACAGAAAAATAAGTACACAACCACATTATTTCAACCTAATAAAACTATGTTTATTGTCATTGTTTTAAGAACACAAGTTGACTTGGTAATACTCACATTTTGAGTAAAAAAATGGCTTTTAACATGTGCAATGTTCAATGAAATAGAAAAATAAATAATAAAATTTGTTGATTAATCCCACTGGTCACAATGGTGACCGTAATAATGTTTTTGTTATAAGGCTCTGCAAATGTTACTGAATGATGTAGCAATGTATTTCCAGCTAAATTGAAATAATAAACAAATAAAGGGTCTCAATTAAATAAGTGGTAGTAAAAAGAACCCGTGGGAGGATTTCAACAAGATAAATGCGACAACAGTGCAAAATATTTCACTATAATATTTCAAAGCAAAAAAAAAAAATATTATAATTTTTCTTTTTTTAATGCTGCCCCCTGTGCCTATGAAAATGCCCCCGCGTGCCTATGCAGGCACACGTGCCTAGGGTTGCCTACCCCTGTCCTAAACGATAGATACTTGATGTTGAATGGGCCATAGTAATGTCAATTTAGCAATACAATTTAAAAAGTTATAGCCCTGCAAAGAAGGGGAACATCTCCATAGACGTGGTGGCAGAGAAGGGATTAAGATCAGAATAATCTCTGGCAGATAAAGGGTTAAATCAACTTTCCAGCCCCAAACCCAAAGATCTTTTTAAATTTTTTATAAAATATTCGAATGTTGATTTAGAATTCGAATGCCAACGTAACGAACGAAGGTTCGAACGTTTGGGCTCAGCCCTACAATGTATACAACTTTGACCTCGATCTGTAGTAGGCGGCCCTCAACCTATCCACCAAATTCGGGGGCGACAGTAGCTCAGGAGTAGGGCTGGGCGATATGGCCTCTAAATGATATCACGATATTTTTTGGCTCCATCACGGTACATATATCGTAATATTTGACATTTCCTCTAAAGCACTTAAAAATGCTTGATTTAACCATTTGATTGATCATAATAGTCCCTGCAACATATGTCTGCATTAAACCATGAAGATGCTTTCAAAAATAATTAAATTAAAAGTTTCTAAAAATCTAAGAGTAGTCTACTGACACACTAATACAGAAAATGTATATAAAAACTCTTGGGTGCCTAAGACTTTTGCACAGTACTGTGTTTTCTATCCACTTTAGGCAAAAATACACGGGGCGACAGTGGCCCTGTAGGTAGAGCAGTTGTCTGGTTATCCGGAGGTTCCCGTTCTATATCGTACTAGCTTCCGCTCAGCGTCATCTGCACACATCTCACTCCAGTGACGTGCACTGAATAAAAACTTCACAATGTACCTTTACATACCAACATCCGCCTGACCACACCCCCATCTGCTACCTACATAAGCAGGGGTGGGGCCACACACTCATCTCCTTCTCAAATTTCACCACAAGAGAGTGCCTGTATACCAATCACTTGGCGTGGGAAAGAAAGTATTTATCTGAAGAAAGGAAGAACAAGGAGATACGTTGACATTATATCTTTATTTTCTCTCTCACTTTTTCGAGAAAATACAGCGATAATGTCTTCGTCACTGGAGTGTCTGGAAGATGATGATCATTCTGACCTCCACCGGCTTTTTCGTATTAGGGGCTCGCGTCGCTGATATACTCCCCACCTGCAGTCCTCCTTGCTGCGGCTGGATAGGTATTGAACCTCCGGTCATACAGCTGGACTGTGGGAGGCACCGGCTGTTGTGAGAAACTGGTTGCTTCCGAGCTGGGTGAGTAATGTTTTGCTTGCGAGCACTAGTTGTCTGCTAGTGCTATGGGGGTTAGCTGACAATTTTACAAAGGCCGGCCCCAGATTGGGGTCCTCTGCTCGGCTTCTTAGGCGGCGGACGGAGGATCTTAGTCCGACGCCCATGATGGTCAAACTAGTGGGCTGCGACCGAGGTTGAACCCGGGATTCTCTGGACAAGCGGATGCTTCTCTGTCCCATGCAGGCCCCATCTTTCACATGAATGTGAGAATACACCCTAAAGCATGAGGAAATGTGGGCATGGATCTTCTTTATCGGTAGTTCCATGCTCAAGTCGGCTGCAGCCCGTATGGGAATTGAGCAGACTCCGCTGTATGTCTGGTAAATCACTGTTGAAAACTGTGTTGGCATTTCTTTTTCTCTTCTCTCTTAGGATGAGGGGGGTTTCAGGCGGCGGCCTGTCTGAAGTAGTGTTGTCAAAAATATCGAAGTATCGATACATATCGATACTGAATATTTAAAAAGGCTTCGATACTCATTTCCCGAAGTACCGATACTTTCTGCAGTATCGGTACCACCAGCTGGCGAGTGTTCTACCGCAAGTTGTTGACGCGCTGTTCAGAGCGCTCAGCGTGCTTGCCCCCCCGGCTCCTCCGAGTCCAGCCCTCCCCCTCACAGAGTCACAGAGAGCCGTCTTCTTCAGTTAGTAAACAAACATTTTAGCTGAAGATGGTAAATGCAGAGCCTCCGCAACTTGTGCTTGTGGATAAAGAAAGCAGCAGAAGTGCTGTTTGGAGGTACTTCGGGTTTCAAGTAAACAACGAAGGACAAGCTACAAATGCCCCAATGCTATTTGCAAGCGGTTATAGCAGTGCCAGCGCCGATCTCCATAAAGAAATGAAAGAGGTTCGTGACAGCTGCTCTTTCAACGTCACTGTGACTGAAGCATTAAACCATTAACTCTAGTTTAATACATGATACGTTGTCTACTGATGGCGCATAATATCAACAGCTGCTTCGTTGTAACGTTACAGCTACCAGCTAAAGTTAGCCCCCTTAGCTTAGCTGGCCACAGTTATAAATACTGCATGGAACGTGTAAACGTGTAAACGTGTAAACGTTATGTCGAGGTCATACAATACTACAGTCGACATAAGGTTAACGTTACCCCGTTTCCACCAAGTGTTTAAATAGCAGCAATCTTGTTGAAAATGTAACATTACTAAAATGCTCCGAGCATAGCCTCTCTGTCTCTCTCTGTCTCTCTCCATCTACTGCTACCTCTCTCTCTCTCGCTCTCTCTCTCTCTACCTCTACCGCTACCTCTCTCTCTCTCTCTATCTACCGCTACCTCTCTCTCTCTCTCTCGCTCTCTCTCTCTCTCTCTCTATCTACCGCTACCTCTCTCTCTCTCTCTCTATCTACCGATACCTCTCTCTCTCTCTCTCGCTTGCTCTCGTTATCTTTAAATAAAAACTGTTACTAACTGTTCAGTTTGTGAGGTACATGCAACACAGATTACAGTGTTTACATCTGTCTGCTTGAGAAAATACCATGTTCTGCATTTGCAATAAAAATGATTGAAGTGAGATGAACAGTTATTTTTAAATGTGTGATCTAAAGATAAACAAAGGGTTTTAAAAGTGTTATATTTATCTTCTCTTATAGTACCAGACTCGAAGCTGAGGAGAATCAACCAGCAACAAAAGCTAAATTTGTTAAAAAAAAATATATATATATATATATATATATATATATATATATTTTTTTTTTGTATCGAAATGGTATCGAAGTATCGATACTTTTCAAGGTATCGTATCGAAGTCGAAATTCCAGTATCGTGACAACACTAGTCTGAAGTGTGGCTTGTTATGTCGTTGTGTACAGTTCAGGTGATAGCTGCTTAGCTTGCGTGCTAGTTTGTGGCCTACTGTTAGCCAGTCAGCTGTTCGCTGCGGCGCTAGCCCGTTGTGTCACTAGGCTAGGAAACGTTAGCTTGTTGCCATCAGTCGGGCGGCTGTTATCTTAATGTTACACTGTTGAACGTTACTGTGACTATAACATGCCTTAAACACTCAGACTACGACATCATCTTTGACAGAGGATGTTAGTCGACCCTACACCCGGGTGCCATGCCAGCGAGGACTTCGTCAACATGGAGAACGGCAGCTGGGTGGCGTAGCGGACATTACCCTCGTCACCAACGCAGGAGATGCCGGGTTCGACGTCGGTGTCCCGTTAACTTAGGAGTCAACGGGGCTTATTGCTCCCGTGGGTGGAGAACAAAAGAATTAGAATCTCTCACAAATGCTCAGGAAGTCCCGTTTTTCAAAAATCTGTAAAAATAGAACAAAGACAATTTCGAGTGCATATAGTGTAATCTATATGTATCCTTACTTGCTAAACATAATACGACTTGTAAATATGTTTAATTCTTGCTAAATTGTATAGTTCTAAATATCCCTGTATTCCCCGAAACTACAACGCGTCACGTACATGCACGCGCGCACACACAAACAGCGCACGCATAGGTGTTAATCACTGAGTGATCTAATATGCATATTCTTCAGCGCGAGAGGGGGGGGGGGGGGGTTGTGTTTCTCACCGTCTGTCGTTGATAATATAATCTGAATAAGTCCTGCATTATTATTATCATTCTCGAGAATACACGCGGACCCGACCGAACGTTAATTTATGAATTAAAAGTAGTCTAACATGCTTAAGCTTTTCATCCTCGCCCGTGTATATACCCACGTCGCGCTAAAACAACATAACTACTGTATGGCAGAGACAGAGTGCGTGTGTGTACGAGTTATGAGTTATCTCGCAGTTCATTCAAGCGCGCATCACGGTGATGACAGCTCTCTAGTCTAGAGTAGAGAGGTGCGCTCACAGGGGCGGAGCGGCAGAGCGGAGCTCATTATATGCCAGTAACCGCCCCTTATTCAGTATCCAGAAATAGCTCAATTGGCAAAGCTGCATGGCTGTGGATCCTACGGCTCGTTGCTTGCTAGTTCGATTCCCTTCAATTTCTTTTTTTTTTAACGTGCATTCGCATTCTTTCGCCGTTAAGTTTAGGCATAACTTTAAGCATTGTTTCGGAGTTGCTTAAGGTTAGAAGGGTTAAGTTTAGGCGCTGTTAAGGAGCTGGTTAAGGTTAGAGTTTGACTTAGAGAATGGCAATAGACAGCCTATTTCCGCGCTGCAGCGCGAGGCAATAGACAGCCTATTTCCGCGCTGCCGCTCTCTCGCGCTGCCGTGGTCACATGCATTCTCATAAATATTACGATCAAATCTATTTTGTACTTGATGATACATTTGAAATTGGTTTGGTTATGATCATGTTATTAGTGTGTGTGTAAAAAAACTAATTAATAATATAATTATTCTCTCTCTCTCTCTCCCTCTCTCTCTCTCTCTAATATATCTATATATATCTAAATGTCTAAACCTCTGTCTATCTAGTGTGTGTATACACCAGTATCACTGACTACCACGGCAAGCCTATAGAAAATGATTCTATTTAATAATAATAATTATTATTATTATTATAAATGTCTCTCTCTCTGTATCTTTCTTTCTTTCTTTCTTTCTTTCTCTCTCTTTCTATTATATATCTATCTAAATATCTAAACCTCTGTCTATCTAGTGTGTGTATATGCATGGCATCAAATCAAAGTGTGTGTTGCCTGTATTGATCAGTCACACTATACCCCCATTCAGCTGTAATTGTTCCCTGCTGGGCCTTTGTTTCATGGTGTGAATTAGTCATTGAAATTAACATTGACATCACATTGCATTCTGGGAAGGAGTGTAGTTCCCTTATCATTAGCTGAATTCACTGAATTCTCTTCAGAGGCTCCTGCTGCAAATTGGTAATGACTGTACCAGAATGTTTGATAGGACATTGATTGAAAACTATCGTCTCAAATTTGACAATTGATGGCTTATTTTGAAGGTATGAATCTGTAATTTTATATTATGTAACAAAAAAAGGGGGAAATTCTCAGGAGGAGGAGCTCTTTAGGTTAGACTCCTAAGGGTTAACAAGTGTTGCAGTCCTCTCGGCGCTCAGGGTGGAGGTAGGAGTCCTGACCGGACTTTAAACACTTCTTCTTTCCTTCTAAATGTTTTGTAATAACGATGTTTCCAAAACGTGTGTTGCTGCAATACATTGAGGATACGACGCGTGTTATGTGTGAATTGTCTTGTCACTGGTATAGCTTCTCTCTCCATAGAAAAGCGGCGTTGTTTTTTTACATGTGTAAAAATTAACTGGTTAGTTGTGATGAGAACATGTGTGTTCATGTAACGTTTGTAACGTTGGTGAACTCACAACTAAGTGGGTTAATTAACCTGTGAAGCTATGCTTAGTGACATGTGATTGCGGAATGAATCCTTTTCTCAGCCTGTGATGACAATGAACAGCATGTTCACATATTAACAGGGGTACCTGTTCAACCTGGTCGTATCAAGGGTAAGGTAGGAGGGGTGACCCCCCCGGTTTCCCTGGGGCTTCCCCCCCTCCTCTCAGACATGTTTGTTTACAATATATTGCGTCACTGTGTTTGTGGGGATACGATGTAACCCTCAGCTTAAGCTGCTGGGGTTGTGCTTCCGCTTGAGAAACGATTATTTTCCTAGGGAAAAGGTTGTTTGGTCACTATCATGTGTGCTTAGCAAGGCCTGTGGCCAATACGTAATCAAGGACTTATGTCTCTCTCGTTATGAAAAACGGCGTTCCTCTGTAGTAAGAGTGTACTTTTGCCATTTTTTGTTGTGATGAAGGGTTGTGTGTGTCGTTGAGATCTACAACTGGGTTAGGTTTTGGCCCACAGAAGCACATGTGTAAGTCTGGACCGGGGCTCTTAAAGGGGCCCTCTCTGTTCTGTGTTTTTTCCTTAGTAAAAATCAGATAGCAGGTTAGCACATGAGCTATGTGAAGCTGTTAGATGCTTCATGTAGCATGCTATGACTGGGTCATGCTCTACTTTGTCATTACATCGTATCAGGGGTGAGGGGTCGTAAAGGGGTGAACTGGTAAACCTTTCCTCCCCTTTTCTGATTGGTCAGGGGTTAAAACCCCCTGTCCTACAGGGTTCCTGTCACGTTGCTGTTCGGCACGTTACAGGGTAGGGGGGGGGGGGGGGATTTTCCTAGTCCCACGCCCTGAAAGATTGGGCGTGTGCACCGCGGAAATTCCCCCGCCATAGAGTACGTCACTGAGCGCGTTTCTATTGGTAAGACTTCCGTGAGTTGTTCAGGTTCCATGTTATGGATCCGTTTCAGGGAGTTGTCAGAGCTCCTCCTCACGAAGCTCCTCCTCAGGGAGAAGTGCCTTCTGTGAGTTCGGACCCTCCTTCCCAGTGAGGGAGCCTCCTCCTCAGATTGTCAAGGTGAGTAGAACTTTAAAAAAAAAATGAGTTCTGCTCTATTGTATGTGTATTCGATTCAATTCGATTATTGAGTGTGTATTGGTTCAGAGCCTCCTCCTCGGAGAGTCCTAACCCAAGTGTTACATAGCTCAATGTTGCAATATTTCTTTTCAATCTATACAGCTCGCGTGGGAAGTCTCTCTGGGGGTTCCCCGTCCTCTCCTTTTTGGAGTAGGTGGCCGGGGTATCGTTTAGGGTTTCCCTGACTCCTCGCCTTACAGGTCTGTTGAGTCATGGGTTTCCCCCGTCATAGGGGTACGTCGCTCACGTCCCCTCTTATGAAGTGTGGTTGACTGGGTGGTGTTTCCCTCAGCCGCGTCGCATGGGACCCATGTCCGTATAATTTTTTCTTTTTTCTAAAAAATGTAAATTAAAAAAGCGGCTTCTTGTCGTTCCCCAGGCGGCTTGGAGGAATGGTATCTGGTGTCTTGTTAGACTATCCATTGATGTGTTTTGGGTCTCGACGTATGCATAGTACTGGCTCTGCGTGTTTCTGATAGGAATCACGCATGAGGCTGGTGCGCCTTTGTTGCTCGTTATTAAAACTGCGTTTTTATAGGGCAGCTGGGATGAGTTTCTCTCTTCCGAGCGCAAGTTTACTAGGTTGTCTCGACAAATTCTCGTTCATATCTGGGGGATGTTAACGGAATAGATCAAAGCATAGGTAGAGGGGTCTCACGCCCTTGGGGTGGGCCACTGAGCGCCGTACAAATAAGACCGTCTGGGTGGCGCCCTCTATAATGTTTTAGATCGACACGCATACCTACCCCCTCTACTGGAGTGGGGATGTCGGCGTGATTAGGGCACGGGACTGGTTCTGGTCACGCTGGTCCAGGTCAGTTAACCCGTTGTCCGCCGGGGACGCAGATCTTCTGTTCTGGTACCCTGAGGGACTTTTTTCAGAGGGAAAAATGCCGGGTCGGCCCGGGTGTCACAGGGTTGGGCGTTATGGAGAAGCTGTCATGAAGGGCTTGGTTCTCCATTCTTTTCGCCCCTCTCTTCTCCCGCTTACGCATGGCTGAGATGGGGCTGTTGAGGTGGTTTTTATAGTACTCCTCTGGCATCCCTGTGTACGTCCCGGTCCGAAGTCGTTTTCATCAACCCATAGGCCTGGGATAACTCCTTTTTGAAAACTGAAACACTTGTACTGCGGTATAGCCAGTGTATACCCGCAGGTGTGTTTGAGTTTTTTCCTGAGGGGTTATAGGAACAACCACCGCATGAAGAGGGTGGTTGATTCCCTGGTGTGTTGGAGCGGAGTCAACTCCCGGGTTACCCGGTTGAGTGTGCCCCTGCACGTTCATGACGTCTGCCAATCGTGTCAGCCTTCTCTGCCTCGGCCCCTCTAGAGCGTCTGGGATTTTTTGGTGGAGGCTGTGACATGGTGCTCAAACAATGCCAGCATACGCCCCTTCCGCCGGGGTGCTGTTTTCAGTTGACCCCTTTGGCGCCTGTCTCATCCGCAGTGCTCCAGGCTCGGGTCAAGTGCCTGCTGCCTGGATTGAGGGATCGGCCTCTTCTGGAGGTCGTCTCCCCGGTGCGCTGCCTGCTCCCGCTGTAGTGTAGCCTCTTGAGTGCTTCGAGTTACAGCCATGCTGACTGCCTGAGTATGCCAGGGTCAGTGTGCCAGGCGGCGTGCTAGTGGGGGGAAGGGCCTGCTCTTGGATAGGCCCTGTCCGAATACGCTGGCGATGTGGGGGGTGGTGTCACTAGTAACCGCCTGGTGAGGTCTTGATGCTGTGGTGTCATTGGCCTCTCCGGGCCCCCTTTTTCCGGGGGGGATCCAGTCCCTTCTGGGTCTGGGTCTTCCTTCGCGCTCCGCTGCTACGGCCTTGCCACGGGGTTGAGTTTGCTCTTGACCCCGTGATTTTGGTGGCGGTAACAAGGTTTGTTCCTTCCGTTCGTTCGTTCCCTGGTGGCATGCGGGTTGTGCGTGTGCATAGTCGTGGGGTCAAGCCACGGTCTGCTCACCCTGTGCGTTGAGTTGCTCGAGTTCCTCTTCGCACGGTCGGATCAGTCTCCCTCCCGTCCTCCAATAGGGAGGGTATCCCTCCATTAGGAAGGGTCGGGGGGCTCGGTCCTCCCCGGTTCTGATGGTTGTGGGGGGCCTCAGCGGGGTACATTTGTCGAGCTTCAGCTCCCGCTCAGCTCCTGTTGTGCAGATGACGCTGAGCGGAAGCTAGTACGATATAGAACGATGGGTTATGAATATAACCGTAGTTCTATGAGTACTAGTGAGGCTCAGCGTCTAGACGCCACTGCGGCCCTTGATCTTACCTTGTGGTGAAATGATTGAGAAGGAGATGAGTGTGTGGCCCCACCCCTGCTTATGTAGGTAGCAGATGGGGGTGTGGTCAGGCGGATGTTGGTATGTAAAGGTACATTGTGAAGTTTTTATTCAGTGCACGTCACTGGAGTGAGATGTGTGCAGATGACGCTGAGCGTCACTAGTACTCATAGAACTACGGTTATATTCATAACCTATCGGTTTGATTCCCGCTCCTCCTGGGAAGCATGTCGAAGTGTCCTTGAGCAAGACACTTACACCTTGCATGGTTGCCTCCGCTGTCGGTGTGTGAATGTGTGAGTGAATGGGTAAAATGTGAGGGAACAAATTGTAAATCGCTTTGGATAAAAGGCTAAGCGCTATATAAATGCAGCCATTTACACTACTGTGAGAAAATAATAATAATTTTATTATCAGCAATGTTATAACATCCTATTGGTAAACATAACACTGTAAAGGTGTGTGTGCATCATGTGTACTAAATATATATACATTTACTTTTTAATTGCATGAAACATTATGAAGTATTCTCTTATGCCGCTTTTACACTGCACCAGGGGCGGGGCTAGGGGGTGGCTACTTGGGCTCAAGCCATGAATGTTTTCTGAAAAGCCCCGAATCTACTTAATTTTTTTTTTTAAATACAATTTTTTTTTTGACAATTAATCATTGTTCCATGAAAATTTGCACCAGATTTAGCAGAAGCTAGTTCAAGTTCTTTAATAGTTGTCATACAGAAGTACAGAATACTTTCATACAAAATGCTTCTTACTGTTACGCTCCAGAGACTGTGCTAGACAAGATAGTATCAAATAACATAATAACATAATATAGCATGAATTTAGAAGAAGAAAATGAGGTCACAGTGTTCGGTATAGACATATGTACAATGTTCTGAGTTACCATATAATATGCAATACACAATACTATGCAGTGTACTAATGTACAGTACTATCTTAGTGCAAAGCAGAAATGGGATGAGGTACAATTTTAGGTACAATTTACAGTAAGGTGTACGAGTTGTAGTGCAATCCTTCATCCATAAATATAAAGTGTGGGGAGTGGGTGCTACAGTGTGTTTGTTTAAAGTGGGTGTGTGCTATAAGTGTGTGGAGTGGGTGCTACAGTGTGTTTGTTTAAAGTGAGTGTGTGCGTGTGGATGTGTGTGCTATGTGCGTTTGGTGGTTGTTGTTGTGTAGTGTTCATTCATTGTTCGTTTAGCAGCCTGATGGCCTGGGGATAGAAGCTTCTTCTGAGTCTTTCTGTGCTCGCCTTGAGACTCCTGTATCGCTTGCCTGACCGCAGCAGTTCAAAGAGGCAGTTGTTCGGGTGACTGGAGTCTTTAATGATTCTCTTAGCCTTGCCCTTGCAACGCTTGTAGTAAATGTTCTGGAGGGTGGGGAGCCCCCCTCCAATTGTGCGTTCGGCTGAACGTGTCACTCTTTGTAGTCTGCTTTGGTCTTGTGCAGTGCTATTCCCAAACCAGGAGGTGATGTTGCCGGTCAAGATGCTCTCTATTGTACATGAGTAGAAGTTCTTAAGGATCTTCTGGCTGACTTGGAACTTCCTTAGGCGCCTGAGGAAGTAGAGGCGTTGTCGTGCCTTCTTCACTAATTTCCATCTGTAGTCTATCCAGCTGCTAACTGTATTTGAGTGAGTTAAGTCTTGGTGTTATGGTAGACTCAGACCTAAGAAGCTTTAAATCACAATCAACAAGTTGACAAAAACCAACTTCGAAAGAGTGCCTAAGCTTAACCGGCGAAAGAACTTGCTGTCACACGATTGGCGTGACCAGAAACGTCAGTGGCCAATCAGAGCGCAAAACACGAACGCGGAAGCAAACATGCGTTGGGATAAGAATTTAGGCGTCCTGGCGCTCAACCCTAGATCTTAGATCCTAATATGAAAAACGATGTGATTTAATGTTCTATGTCTTACCTTGACTTTGTCTATTTTGCTGCTATCTATTTTATGCTTTATGTCTGCACTTTATGCATTGCTCTTGATCTGCCAATGTTGTGCTCATTTTATGCCTGTCTTTTTTTACTGCTGTGAAGCACTTTGAGCTGCAATTCTTGTATGAAAGGTGCTATACAAATACAGTGTATTATTATTATTATTGTTTGCTTCATTAATTAAAGGGTGTGGGGCGGTCAGGTGGCGTAGCGGAGATTGCGTTCATCACCAACGCTGGAGACGCTGGGTTCGCGTGTTCGAATCCAGCTCCCGGCGTTGTCACCAGCTTGGCTGGCCGTTCACACTAATACAATTGGCAGTATTAGGGGGTGGGGAAAGCTGGCGGGTGGGTCCTGGGCGTTGTGGACAGCGACCCCTACAGTTCGGTCGGGGCGCCTGCTCAGCGAGGGTAGGATCTGGAGAGAGGTAGTGCGGCCTCCCACACGTTACACTCTCCCAGTGAGAATCTGCGCGGCCAGGCTGACTGCCAGCTGGCTGCACATGCGTCGGAGGAAAACATGCGACAGTCTCCGGCCTCTCGGACCAACAGTAGGGGAAAGTGCGCAACAACCAGGAAGGGGGTTGGGAATTGGCATAACGACTAACAGTGGGATGTGAGAAAATCGGAAAAAGGAGGGGGAAAAGGATAATCAAAAAAATGTAAGGGTGTGAATTTAAGTGTTCTCTAGTGCCTTTTGTCCGCTTTAAGGTGGTGGTATAAGTTAAAGGTTGTGGTGTCGACAGTGGCGGCTCTGCCACTAGGGGCGCAAGGGCGCCGACCCACCTGCTGACTGCTGTTAAATCAGAGAAGAAGAATAAAATAAAACTTTCTTTTTTTTGTTTTATAGCCCTATAAATAATATAAACATGTTTAAAATTAATAATATTTACTCATTTTAAGTATGTTTGTGTTTCCAATGCACAATATAACGTTATTATATAAAATAAATAAATACTCGTTTTCTTGAACAGGAAGTGACATCACTTTTTTTTTTTTTGTATTTCTCGGCCCGGGCTAGACGCAATAGCGCTCTGAGTGCGCGTCACGGTTTGATCGCTGTATCCGTCGAAGCCAATCAGTGCGTAACGCGTTGTGCGTTGAAATATGACTATTATGTTGGAATCCGGGCGCGATTTGAAGCGGTCTAGCCAGTAGCGTCAAGAATGTCTGTAGCCGCATTTCGCTCTCTGATTGGCCGACGCCAGTATTTTTTTCCGTAGCAGAATTTCACAGAGACGATCTCTGATTGGCCGAATCCAATTTCTAATGTTCCAATTCTAGCTTATTCCGGTCCGTTGGTGAGAGATAGTTGTGTTGTTGTGAAATGCAGGCAGCAGAGCGTGCCGTGACTGCAAGTTCTTTAGATGGTTAAGCTTGGGCACTCTTTCAAAGTTGGTTAAGGTTAGTTTGTCTTAGAGCATGGCGATAGAACGCCAGGTAGTTTGCAGTCTGTTCGACGCGGAAAAATGGACAAAGAAATGTACTTGTGTTGTGCTAACAAGCTAACACTTGGCTAACAAGCTATATGGCGGATGCAGTCTGGAGACAGTGGACAGTGGTCTGGAATACATCATTCAACAGTGGATTATACACGTTTATCAAGCTCTCCTGCCCTGGACGTTTCAACTAAACAGTGAGTCTCTCTCTCTCTCTCTCTCTCTCTCTCTCTCTCTCGCTCTCTCTCTCTCGCTATACACAGCTGCGAAATGCGGCTACGGAAAAAAGTATTGACTGTGCTTGCTGAGACGATAATTAATAGGCTAGCGATTCAAAACGCGCTGCTGTGTTGTGAACTATAACATTAATTTAGCTGCTGCTGATGCATAATGAATGAATGGTGAGTTGTTTAAAATGACAACATACATGTGTTAATTATTTGATTTGATTGATCCGAGAGACAGAGAGAGATTGCTCCAGAGCATCTCAGAGCATTACATTTTCAACTCGACCTATTAACGTGAACTGCGACCTACAAGGCACCAGCGCCAGCGGCCGCCACTGGGTGTCGAAGTAAAAAAATACCTATCTGGGCTAAGCCCCGGATCTCCTACAATCCTAAATCCGCCCCTGCACTGCATGGTACCTACTCAACTCGCTTTTTTTTAGGTTTGAGTTTGAACGTCTTGGTTGCCGTAGTTGAAGTGATGTCACACTAGGAAGTCAGTGATGTCAACACACAAATGATGCATAAAGTGATATAGCCAATAAATGTGAAGTTATCTTTGAACTAGGGATGGGCATTTTAAAGAAAAATCCAGATCGATTGATCGCATGCTATACTCGATTGATCGTGTATTACTCGAAAAGGGAAACAAATATATATATTATATATATTAGATTTTTTTTCTTTTTTTTTTACTTATTTTTGTTCATTCACGTATATTATATGTTTAAGGAAACCAACAACCCGTTATAATCTTGCACATACATACAAAAAGAAAAAGAAAAAAGAAAATCTTAAAAATTTATAATTTCTATTTATTTATTTTTTCTCATAGCTACGAGTTACTCACGCCCATCCCTACTTTGACCTCTTGTCAAGCCTCGTCAATATAACCATAGATATATATAGAACACTAGATAGCTTAAGGCGGAGTCACCAGCGTCGCTGAACCGCCGCCATCTTGCCCCAGTCAGCCTTGAGTGAGGGTGATTCAAGCGGTTTGTAAAAAAACATCTTTAAAACATTTTTTTTTATAAGTATGCAGTATCATAACTACATCTTTGATGTTTATAGCAAACCAACCCGTTTGAAAATCGGTAAAGAATTGAGCAATCTATGGTTATTTAAATAGTACATGCACCATAGACATGAATGTTATCAGTAGCTGAGCTGCCTGGGGCAAGATGGCCGCCCTATGACGACGTCGCTCTCCATTGGCCGGCAGCGCGGGTAAGCTATCTAGTGTTCTATATATATCTATGAATATAACCGCCCCCCTTTCCCCACTAATGGAACTGGTGTCATGGAGTCACTCCACTGTGAGTGTTTCCAGGGTTAGCGGCTAACGTTAGTTAGCTTAGTTAGCGGCTAACTTAGTTACCGCCTCTCTGTCTCTGGGTGTGTGTGTGCATGCGTGTATGTGCGTATGTGACGTAAATTGGGCGAGTGCGTCTGTGTCTGTGAGGGAGAGAGGAAAGCGCTGCGCTAAAGTAAGTCTCATCTCAGCCGCGGCCGCTTACAAACTTTTGATAACCTGTGTAGGTGCCGTAATGGAGGTCTCTTTATTATGATTCAGTATTCTATTTGTGTTGTATTATTAGTTGTAGAGCTGCCGCGGTATTGCTGTTTTCCTTACCGCACAAATTTGCAAAATATTTCCTACCGCGCGGTTATTACCGCACGCACACAAATTTAAAAAAAAAAGTTTGAATGCATTTTTTTTTAGTAGTAGTCTACTCTTTATAGCATATAGCCTGCCTCTAGTCTAAATGTCTATCTTTAGAGGATGACTTTGCAGCATGAATATTGTTTGGGATTCGGCAAGCACGCATTAGTTATTGAAAGTGAAACACGGATTCGAAGTTTTCCCTCTGGTCGTGCGCAGTTCACTCGGTGTCGCGGGCAGGGCTGGTTACCCCCCCGACCCTTTCTTATTATTATTACTATAAAGTTACTACTTTATAATAAAGGCATTCGTTTTGTGGCATTAACATTATATAGTTATACGTTCAATAACATCAGCGTATTTACCGGACGATAGCAAGGCAAGCAATACTCTATTCATATCTCAGTTCCTTTCTTTGCTCAGAGCGTGCTGAGTTGTCCCATTCTGCGGTCTGTTAATAAAGTTTTCAATCAGACAAGTGTATAGAACGAAGGGCTTTTATTATAACATTCGTTGCAGACAGTAAAATCATTATGTCTCGTTTAGTACTCCTGAAGAGCGATTGTAGTCCACTCCGGCGGAGAGTTAAAGCTAACGTTATTAGCCGTGTTGTGATGATCTGACATTCAGGACGTAAAAAACGTGACGCGTCTCTCTTCTGACCAATCAGTGGTCTGCAATGTTTCACGTGACTTTTCTGGTACCCAATAGGGTCGCTTGGAACCTCGATAGAGAAGTAGGGTATATCTGCAGAGCCGCAAGCCCAACGAGAGGAGGGTAATTTATTATTATTATTATAAAAAACAGCGGTGACGCGGTATTCAGCCTACTCTGCGGTGGCCGTGATGTAACAGCGATACCGCGGTAATGCGGTAATCGCGGCAGCTCTAATTAGTTGTACTGTCACTTTAGGTGGTGGGAGTGCTCACGGGGGTGTGGCGCTAATGGGAGTGTTTTATGGAATTTCATTCACCTTTTCACGTCCGACAGTTCTCAGTGTTTGACAGTTCACAGAGGTTGACAGTTCACGGAGAGAGGGGTGAGTTAGGAGAGCATATTGTCTTTTGACCGCAATAACGCAAAGCGCAAATCGCAAATCGTATTGTTTGTCTCATGAAGTGAAGAATAAAAGCTTCAAAAGTATTTCCTGGACGTGGAACGGAGTTATTTCACTGTGCGCGTCAATTGTTTGAACTCCTCCACTCAGCCCCTCGGCACTACCTGTCTATGACAGTCTACTGCCGCAACATAGTCAAAAGACATTAAGCAAGCAAACAAAAGCGTTGAAAAGGAAATCAACTATATTGACATTACGGATTCCTCGAGTCGCTTCGGGGCGCTGATCTTGAGAGCA
Source organism: Notolepis coatsorum (assembly GCF_963971535.1). Taxonomy (NCBI): domain Eukaryota; kingdom Metazoa; phylum Chordata; class Actinopteri; order Aulopiformes; family Paralepididae; genus Notolepis; species Notolepis coatsorum. The sequence continues at coordinate 60,292,328 of NC_140173.1, read as the reverse complement.
TCACTGGGACGCCTGGATCATCGCTGCATTGGAGGAGCGCGACATCACTTCAGAAGGCCTGACACGCAGACCAGCAATAGAAAGCTAAGTAACTTGTTTTATTCAACTGTGAAGCCTTTCATGTTAAAAAACAGTGTGAATTTGTTACTCTGCTTGTCCATTGGGGACCTGTTGTTGACTGGCTGCGTCGTCTTGCGCTCATGGACATTGCGCGGCCTAAGCGGCAGCTAATTGATTAATGGATTGATTGTTCATTAAAGAGGACTGTGGATTATTGAATAATTGCACTTGAGCTATTGAAGAATGGCGTCAGGAGGATCAAGTGTTGATACTAATGTAGGGCTGGGCGATATGGCCTAAATATGATATCACGATATTTTCTGACCTTTCGGCGATACACGATACGCATCACGATGTTTTTCTTTTTTTCCCCAAACAATTCATTATGAGGCTTACCAAGACAGTATTTGAGTTTGCAAGCTAACATTAAAGACAAAATAAAATACCCATGCATTTAGCATTTTTATATTATATATTAGATTTAGATTATTGGATTATTAGATTATATATTGCATATATTTAGCAATGAGATATTATATGATTTAGATATGAAATATGATGAATTGAAAATGGGGGACCCTGATGTAAACAAGACGAAAGTCTTTCGCTGGTCTGCATCCCCTTAACAATTGTATGTATTGAGCTGTACTGTACCCATTCTGCAATATGTTAATAAAGTTTTAAATCAATCAATAGGATTTTAGCATTTTTATGAAACTACTGTATATTTGTATGTCTCTAAATGTTTTGATGAATTGAAAATGGAGGACCCTTATGTAAAAAAGCCGAAAGTCTTTTTCTGGTCTTCATCCTCCAGTCAGTCCACTGTTGTTGTATTGAGCTGTACTGTATTGTACCCATTCTGCAATCGTTAATAACGTTCAGAATAATTTTGATTGACAGTCGAGTCTGCCAATTACGTCACACCGATTGTACCCGCCCTGCTGTTCTTAGCACCAATCGGCAAGCAGCGCTATTGTTTTTTTACTTCCTGAATGCCCTCCTTGATTTTAACGAGAGCTCAGCTCAACGACAACAACAACAGCTCACCGCAGCCGACGAGTGATTACTAGCGCACCGCAGCATGACAACGAGGCATAATGATTTTACTGCAACAAATGTTATAATAAAAGCCTTTCCATACATCTGTCTGATTGAAAACTTTATTAACAGACCGCAGAATGGGCACGCACAACTCGGCACGGACTGAGATATGAACAGTAACGCTTGCTATCTATGTCGTCATCGGACGTTGCTATGTTTGGGTAAATACGCTGATGTGTAACTATATAACGTGTAACTATATAATGTTGATGCCACAAAACGAATGCAGTAGTGTGTGTGTGGGAGCGGCGTTGTTCAAAAGTTTGAACGGGGTGGACCAGATTGACGCGACACAATCCTCTTGGGCAAAACATCACGATATCCACGATACGTTAAAAAAGTGTATCGTTAATGAACTGTACCCGATATTTATATAATATCGTCATATCGCCCAGCCCTATACTAATGGCTCAAAAACGGATGGTCAGAAAAGAGAAATTAAACTCACTGCCAAAGGCATGGCCTGTAAATTGGAGACACTTCATAATGAACTACACGCAAATATTCGCAAAATGAAAGGTCTTATGAAGGTATTAAAGCAGCTTATGGACGATAATGATAATGATGCTTCACAGGTGCAGTCTGAATTGGAAAATTTTAACCAAATGGTTGAAGATACCACTCTGTTACACAAATCTGTAATTTCTTTAAATTCTGAAGAGGAACAGGAAAAACAAAATGAATGGTTCGAAACAATATTAAAATGCAAAAAGGGATTCATGGATGATGTAAGGCAGTGGCTTTCTGGAACTAGGAGACAAAAATACAGTACAAGCGCCAATGTTTGTGTACATGATACCTGTAACACAGCAAGTAACTCCTGTTGAAATACCTGATGAACACTGTGATGTAATTGAAGCTGATGATGAAATCAAACCAAGTGACAGTGTGTCAAATTCTGGAAGCAGAGGTTCAGCCAATCGAAGCTCTGCTGGGCCTAGGTCTAACATCTCAACCACGTCTTCCACACGCAAAGCTGAATCTGACATGGCCGCTCTAATTGCAAAACAAAGGCTATTAAAGGATAAGCATGCAAGAATAGAGCAAGAGAAAGAAGAACAAGAGGAGCTGCTAAGAAAGAAAAAGGAGCAAAGAAGAAAAGAGGAAAAAGAGCAAGAGGAACAGCTAAGAAAGAAAAAGGAGGAACTAAGAAAGAAAAAGGAGCAACTTGAACTTGAAATGGAAATAGCTTCAGCAGCAGCTAAAGTCAATGTGCTAAGAGGCTCTGGAGGATCTCGTATTTCAACTAATATGTCTGTCGAATCTAATGGCATGAGCTCTTATTTCCGAAGAGGACAAAGGAATGTTCAAACACTCAGTGCTGAAGCACAAACCGCTACAACCACAGCTCAGGATCTACAACCACAACCCGAATTGTCAAGACACACAGGGGTCAAGGGACAAAGGACATTACAGTGCACTCAAGCACAGCCACGGATTCAGCACCAAAGCATTCACCCTGCACCACAACAATCAATCAGCAGCAGTAACATACTCACTGTTTTAGAGAAACAAAATGAAATAACAGCTTTGCTAGTTCAACATTCATTCTTGCCTAAAAGAGACAATTCAAATTTACGATGGTGACCCTTTACATTATCACACCTTCATAAGGTCATTCGAGCACAGTATTGAACAGAAGACTGACAACTATATGGACTGCTTGTACTTCCTTGAACAGTTCACTAGGGGGCAGCCTCGTGAGCTTGTCAGAAGCTGTCAGCATATGGCTCATGACCGAGGGTATGTGAAAGCTAAGGCTTTGCTACATGAGCACTTTGGGAATGGACATAGAATTGCTTCTGCCTACATGGGAAAGGCTCTTTCATGGCCACCAATAAAATCAGAAGATGTCAGAGCTCTGCAAGCATACAGTCTCTTTTTGAGAGGATGCTGCAACGCCATGGAAGAAGTGGAAATGATGTACGAGTTGGACATGTCTGCCAACATGCTAGCCATCATTAGAAAAGTACCTTACAAGCACAGGGACATAGAGAACTGTGGCCTGTGACCTGCAGGAAAGGCGTGGCCATAGAGCTAGATTTACTGACATTGTTGACTTCGTTGAACGACAGGTGAAAATTGCAAGTGATCCAGTGTTTGGCAATATACAGGACACACCATCAGCAGCAGCACCTAAGGATGTGAGGAAGTCCAGCAATCAACCATATACAAGGGCAAAGGAAAGTAGCTATGCTACCACCATTGCAACAATTGAAAGGAAAGAGGAACCTGGAACAAAGATGGAGAGAAGTTCATCTGGTACAAGGTCTTGTTGGTTCTGTGGAGGTGGACACACGTTGGATGTGCTTTCTATTGGAAAGGAAGGTGCATAGCGAGAAGATTGACTTCTTGAAGGATCATAATGTGTGTTTTGGCTGTTTGTGCATTGGGCACATAAGTAAAGAATGTAGGCAACGCCTCTATTGCAAAATATGCAATCTCAGACACCCTAGCATACTTCATATCCAACAAAGAGAGAAAGGAACAGATCAAAGGCCAGCCAAAAGAGAATCGGAGACAGCAATGGGCAGTGCTCCGATCTCTGTACAATCCAGTGGTCTTACAGGGGCCGGTGAGCAGGACTGTACACTCTCTATAGTACCAGTACAGGTCAAATCTAAAAAAGGACATGTTACAATGATTACCTATGCCTTCCTGGATCCCGGTAGCTCAGCATCTTTCTGCACTGAGCGGCTGATGAGCAAGCTGAACGTCACCGGAAGAAGAACAAGCATTCTCCTTCGGACTATGGGCCAGGATAAAGTGGTTAGAAGCCACATTGTTTCTGATCTGGAAGTGGCTGCACTAGACAGTGACTTGTTTTGTGAGCTGCCTGACATTTACACACAGGAAAGCATGCCAGTCCACAGAGCAGGGTTTCAGTTAGAATTTTTTTTTGTCCGGTAGATTTCAATCTACCGGACAAATGGGATAAATTCCGGTCAGAGTTTATTGAGCTTAAAAACAATTGATAGGCCTATATAAAGAATGACGTCATCAAGGCATTTATAATATTTTAACTTAAAACTAGGCTACTTTTGCGTATATACAGTCATTAATATATTCCAAATAAAATAAGTCCCTCGAGACTTCGTGCTGCTGCCGACTTGAGGTGTCGGTGGGCAGTCTGCCCGACCTTAATAAACAGCAGTCTGTTATAATCACATTTTTATGAGCTAACGAATTCCGTTATATTGGACATTTGTATTAATTATATCAAGCGAAGAACTGAGAAATTTGGCAGAGAGAGACGGCAACATTATCGTGGGTTTGCGCCGTGATGTATATCTCCACCTCCCAACGACTTGGTGCTGCTCATAATGTCCGGTGAAAATAATTCCCTCTAAGCACAATTTGATTATTTGAATTGTATTAAAATAGGCTAAAATTAAATAGCCTATGCGATGAACGAAACAATCATTACATTTGTCGTTGCTTCACCAAGCAGCCGGTCTAATACAAGGCTTGTTCAAGATGGGATAGGCGGACGCAGATCTGCGCAGGTTTTACTACGGCCTCGCCAAGCGCGTTGCATGACGGTTAGAATGTTGTCCGATTTGCTCTGAAAATCTGACGAGGCGAGGCGCGGAACTCCCGCGGGAGCGAGCCGCGCGCAGCCTTCAGAGCGAGGCTCCACAGTACCTCTCAGCCGGCTGCTCCCGGCTGGGAAGCGACTTGCTACGGTCGCGCAAAGCGCCTATTGGTTCAGAAAAGTTGTCAGTCACCAGCCATGTGACAGCCAGGGAGTTATGAGACGTTTGATTGATTGAAAACTTTATTATGTTATGCGTTATCAATTTATCATCATATCATCATGATAAACTTCAAGCTGTCAGACACACACACACACACATACAGCAGTGTGTTGTGTGTGCGTGTGGCCAGGAGCGCGCAACAAGATGGTATACATTATGGTATATGAATAGTATATTGCACTGTAGCAGTATGGTGTGCTGTACATTTGAATCTGATCTAATTTTGCACACGGCCATCGCATTATAATGAGCTGGACAGGTGTGTAATGTGTGTGTGGTGACGTGAAAGCGTATCTGCCGCTGATATATTTACGTGAAGCATGGAGCAGGAGCAGGCAGAGCAGAGCAGCGGTGTCAGCAGCGCCCCCACCCAACAGCTGAATTGCCAATGGCTGAATTGGAGTACTGCACCCTGCCAAGCCATGCTTCACGTAAATATATCAGCAGCCAGCTCGCGCTGACACAGGATGTCATTATTAGACCGGCTGCTTGGTGAAGCAACGACAAATGTAATGATTGTTTCGTTCATCGCATAGGCTATTTAATTTTAGCCTATTTTAATACAATTCAAATAATCTAATTGTGTTTAGAGGGAATTATTTTCACCGGACATTATGACCGGAGAGATTAAATATGTCGGACTTCAACAGATTTTGCCGGTCAAATACCGGTAATTACCGGCTAACGGAAACGCTGCCACAGAGGCAACATTCCAAGACAGAAAGACCTTCAAAGATGGCCTCACTTGGAACATGTTTACATTCCTGAGATTGACTCTGGGATAGACCTGTTGATAGGAACCAACGTTCCCAGGGCATTGGAGCCATGACAAGTTGTTCGGAGTGTGGACAAGGGTCCATACGCAGTCAAGACTGTGTTAGGTTGGACTGTGAACGGACCCCTCAGAGGAAGTGGAAATAATGAAACAACTTGTGGACAGCCAGATATCACAGTCAACAGGATCTCAGTTGCAAGCCTTGATGAACTATGGAGGCGGCAGCTAACGGTTGACTTCCCTGAATGCAGTCAGGATGAGCAGACAGGGTTGTCAAGAGAAGACTGTCACTTCATGGAGTGTGTTACAAAGTCTGCTAAATTGATGAACGGCCATTACAGTATTGGCTTACCTTTGAGGGAAAGGGATGTAAAGATGCCAAACAACAGGAAAGTGGCAGAACAGTGTACCCTAAGCCTCAAGAGGAGGTTTGATAAAGATGCTTTATTTCATGCCGATTACACTGCCTTCATGAATGACATAATTTCCAAGGGCTATGCAGAGAAGGTGCCGGCTGAGGATTTGGAACGCAGTGACTCCAAGGTATGGTATATACCACACCATGGTGTATACCACCCAAAAAAGAAAAGGATCAGGGTCGTATTAGACTGTGGAGCAACATTCCAGGAAACAACGTTGAATGCACAGCTCCTACAGGGACCAGATCTTACCAGCACACTGATTGGAGTCATGACCAGGTTCAGAAAGGAGCCTGTTGTACTCATGGCAGACATTGAGGCCATGTTTCACCAGGTCAAAGTACCAGCTGAGGATGCAGATCTGTTGAGGTTCCTCTGGTGGCCGAATGGAGACCACAATCAGAACCTTGTAGAGCACAGAATGGTCGCTACATCCTCGCCAAGCTGTGCAAACTTTGCCCTCAGGAAGTGTGCAGAAGATCAACAGGAGCAATTCAGCCCTGAAGTAATTGACACTGTTCTGCACAACTTCTATGTTGATGATTGCCTTGTATCAGTGGCTTCTGATGAGGAAGCAGTAGCACTCTATCAAAATCTTCGTGCCCTTTGTGCTAAAGGGGGCTTTCAGCTCACAAAATGGATCAGCAACAGACGGACAGTGTTGGCTGCTATACCCACCCAAGATAGAGGGAAGGAAGTGAAAGATCTGGACTTGGACAAAGACGCACTCCCCATGGAAAGAGCACTTGGCGGGGAAGGGTGGGGATCGGGCGTTGTGAACAAGCGACTCCTACAAGTCGGTTGGTGCGCCTGCGCAGTAGAATCAGGAAGTGTCGGGGGCAGCGTGAGCCTCCCACGCGTTACTCCTCGACACAGAGATCGAGCTGCGCAGGTGAAAAGATGCGACTGCTGTTACCTCAAGTACCGGAGGGGACTTGTGCTATGTATGACTTAGTCCACATTGCAGCCGGCTTGTGGGAGGCAAGAAACAGCGTTCGTGACAGGGGAGGGTTGAATTGGATGATACGAAATTGGGATGGGAGAAAATATAGAAAAATGGGAGAAAAAGTGGATCAAAAAAAAAAAACAGAAGAGGGATCCTCTCCACAGTCAGTTCAATTTATGACCCCTTAGGAATCTTGGCACCCGTGTTCTTATTCGCCAAAAAGATCCTTCAGGAGTTGTGCAGGAAAGAACTTGGCTGGGATGATGCTATACCAGCTTCAGCCGCACAGGAGTGGACATGTTGGCTGAAGGATCTCCATCTGCTTGAGGATTTGAAAGTTGACAGATGCCTGAAACCGCTGGATTTCGGGGAAGTGACCTCTGCTCAGTTACACCACTTTGCAGATGCAAGCGAAAATGGCTATGGAACAGTGACTTACCTGTTACTGCATAACGGCCACAGACAAACACACTGTGCTTTCATAATGGGGAAAGCCAGAGTGGCCCCACTGAAAACGATCACTATCCCTCGCATGGAGCTGACTGCAGCCACGGTTGCAGGTCGTATGGACAAGATGTGGAGGAAGGAGCTGCAAATGCAACTTCAGGACTCAATCTTTTGGACATATAGTACTTCTGTACTGAAGTACATCAGGAATGAGACCTCCAGGTTTCGAACCTTCGTAGCCAACAGGGTTTCAGAGATACTCAATGTATCAAAACCGTCTCAATGGAACTATGTGAACACCTCAAGCAATCCCGCAGATTCAGCCTCCAGGGGACTCAAAGTGGAGTCGTTTCTGAAAGATGACACCTGGTTGTCTGGGCCTCCGTTTCTCATTGGGCCTGAAGAGGACTGGCCTGTAAGCCCAGATGACTCTGGAAGTATCTCCTCGGATGACCCTGAGGTCAAGATAAGTTTGATGGTGAATGCCGTGCAGGCCGAAGAGGAGATTGATCCAATAACACGCTTGATTAATCACTTCTCCTCTTGGATTCATCTGAAGAAGATTGTTGGTTGGCTCCTTAAGTTTAAGAGCCTGCTACTGTGTCTTAGTAGGAAGAGGAAGCAATTAAACGAGACTCTTGCCCAGTCTGGCTTGGATAAAGTCCAACAGGAAAGAGAGATGAAAGAAGAAATGCAGAGTATCAAGACTCATGCCGTCAGTGAATCTCTCTCAATTGAAGAACTCAGGGAAGCAGAGATGGAGATTATCCGCTTCTGTCAAAGGAAGAGGTTTCCAGATGAGTTGAACAGCTTACGAAGAGGAGACACTGTGAGAAGGACAAGCCACATCTACAAGCTCAATCCATTTCTTGAAGACAGTGTTCTGAGAGTTGGAGGACGACTTAGTAGATCATGTATGCCTGAAGAGTCTAAGCATCCCGCCATATTGGCAAAAGATCTTCACATTTCGGATCTCATTCTTCGGCACATACATCAAGAAGTGGGACATGGTGGTCGTAACCACATGCTATCTAACCTGCGCCAAAGATATTGGATCCATGGTGCTAGCGCAGCTATAAGGAAAGTCCAAGTGTGTTGCTTGTCGGCGACTGCATGCAGCTCCAGGGCGCCAGCAGATGGCAGACTTACCGCTGGACAGAGTTTCTCCAGATGAACCTCCATTCACTCGTGTAGGGGTTGATTATTTTGGACCCTTCGAAGTTAAGCGAGGAAGGAGTGTAGTGAAGAAGTATGGAGTTCTCTTCACATGTTTATCCATAAGAGCCATCCACATTGAAGTGGCATCATCATTGGATACAGACTCCTTTATCAATGCTCTTCGACGCTTCATAGCAAGACGTGGACAAGTCCTGGAATTACGCTCAGACAACGGAACCAACTTTGTTGGAGCTGAGCGTCAGTTAAAGGAGGCAATGGAACATTGGAATCTTGCTCAAATTAACAACACTCTCCTTCAGAAAGGCATCAAGTGGGTTTTCAATCCCCCTACTGGATCACATCATGGAGGAGTATGGGAGAGACTGATAAGGTCTGTGAGGAAGGTCCTGAACTCTTGCCTGAAGGTGCAAAACCTCGATGAAGAAGGTCTTCACAGTCCTTTGCGAAACAGAAGCTATCATCAACAGCCGTCCCATCACTAAAGCATCTACTGACCCAAACGATTTGGAAGCCCTTACTCCTAACCACCTTTTGCTGCTTAAAACCATGCCATCTTTGCCACCAGGACAGTTTCAGAAGGAGGATATATATGCTTGTCGCAGATGGAAACAAGTGCAGTATATTTCTAACTTATTCTGGAAAAGATGGGTCAAGGAATACCTACCTCGTCAGAAGTGGTCAAGTGTCGAGCGCAACTTCATTGTTGGCGATATTGTGCTCATAATTGATGACTCGGCACCTCGCAACTCATGGCTTACAGGAAGGATTGTGAAAGCTATCCCAGATAGAAGAGGACTTGTCCGTCATGTACAGATAAAGACGAAGACCAGCTATCTGGACAGGCCTATCACCAAGGTTTGCCTTCTACAGGAAGCGGAAGAGCCATGAGGACTTCAGATGTTCATATTGAACTGCATAGACTGGCATTTAACACATGAACATTGGATTACAGTTTTTGTTTCTTCTGACTTGACTGACCAAACGATGATAAGTATCCCTCCTTAAGGCTATGTGCTAGTAACCTCTGGCCCTAGGATACGATTAAGAAAGAAGAAAAGGACATTTGCGAGAAAATTATATATATATTAAAAAAAAAAGAAAATGTCAATAATTGTGCCTTATATTTAATGTTTTTCTTGTAGGCTCCTACATAATTTACAATTGTGTAGTTATTACATGTGAATAATTAGGGGCCGGTAATGAAAAAAAGCTATTGTTTGAGTAATTTAATGTTTTTTCCTGTAGGCACCTACATAATTTACAATTGTGTAATTATTATATTTGAATAATTAGGGGCCGGTATGTAGGCGCCGTAATGGAGGTCTCTTTATTATGATTCAGTATTCTATTTGTGTTGTATTATTAGTTGTACTGTCACTTTAGGTGGTGGGCGTGCTCACAGGGGTGTGGCGCTAATGGGAGTGTTTTATGGAATTTCATTCACCTTTTCACGTCTGACAGTTCTCGGTGTTTGACAGTTCACAGAGGTTGACAGTTCACGGAGAGAGGGGGTGAGAGTTAGGAGAGCATATTGTCTTTTGACGGCAATAACGCAAAGCGCAAATCGTATTTTGTTTGTCTCATGAAGTGAAGAATAAAAGCTTCAAAAGTATTTCCTGGACGTGGAACGGAGTTATTTCACTGTGCGCAGGGAGCGAAATAAACTTTGACTCACCGGCCAGTGGCGGGTAGATGGGAAGAATCTACCCGCCAAGCATATTTCTTACCTGCCAAATTTTTTTTTATTAAAAAAAAAATATATATATATATATTTTATATACATTTTTTTTAAAATAAAATATATATTATATAATCATACTTGTAGTTGTATTATCTGCGAGACTTCGCCACCACGCAATAAGTCAAAATGCTCGCTATCTGCAAACAGCTCCACTGTCTGTGTGTATACTTGAGTAGCCTCCAGCTCCAGCAAGGATTCTCCGGCGATGCAGCTAGACCCTATACTAATACTCTACATTCAGCATGCAAGGATTCTCCGGCGCTGCAGCTGGACACTATTGGTGTATAATGTTACGGTTCTTTGGTCAAATCACATTCATCAAGCCCTCAGCTAGAATACGCATTGAATCAATGTTATAAGACATTGATATCAGGAGCTATCTGTAGCTACTGCTAGCCTGCTAGATAACGTTAAGACAATTTAGTTTACTGGGACATATAGAGCTAACGTGAGCTAGCTAACGTGAGCTAGCTAACGAGGGAACGGAGGTATTATGCACTCGAGTCGACTATTGCTGGAGCATTTGTTGATATCAGCAGCTATCAGTAGCTAGCCAGCTAGATACCGTTAGACAATGCCTCGTCATGTATTAAACTAAAAGTGAATAGTTGACTGGGTCATTGTTTAAACAGTAACGGTAGCTCATGGAGGTCCGATCTAGACTAGAGCAGACTGCCTCTGTGTTGATACGAGCAGAAGCCAATAGTATCCCGCTGCAGGGCTGGGCGGATATGACTCGTTGCCACGTTTTTTTTCAAATTTTCAAAATAAGAGTAGCATACGAACCGAATGTTGCTAACTGCCGGAGCCATCGATATTATAACTCTAGCTGCGCTTGGGGCGGAAATGAGACCCGCACAGATTTTCAAAATAAGAGTATCGTTATGAACTACACGTCTACACGCCACACGGCGGGCAGACCTCTCAGTGGCAAGCGCCAAAGGTAAAAATTGAGCGCCCCTGGCGGGTGGCGGCTTAAATTTCGCCCCCTGAGCATAGACGGTAAGAACAATGGTATTTATCAACATGGAGTGTGCGTACGACCTGTGCACGCACGGTTGATAAATCCCGATTTTTCTGTGCGTAGAGACATTCTAAATTCCTAGCGTAGGAACGAAAATAGAACACTTTCTACGCATTATTGATAAATGAGGGTATTGCTGTGGCGTTTTTGGAGGTGGCTGTTCCATGTCTGACATGCGTCAGGTCTTGGGGGTTCCAGCAGCGGGATGCCATTTCTGATGGCCAGATTATGGAGCACACTGCAAGCCATGATGATGTGGCAAACCTTTTCAGGCCATGCAGCATGCCCCCTGTGCCAGACATGGGCAGAGCCATCGACCTTTGTGCGCGAGTGTGCCCGGTTGTAGATGCACTCCTGTTGGGGTTGATCAGAGGATTCATCAGCCATGGCTTCAGTAGATAGCCCCGATCCCCTGCATTTAAGTGATATTTTAATTACAGATACCCCAGTAATAATAACATTACAATTTAATGCGTTCCTCCCGGCCACCGGCAATGACTTATCAGCCAAATGCAACGATAAATAAATAAGATGCATTCATTTGGAAAGACCTATTCCAAATGCTATTTATAGGGTTTGACAATAATTACACTAATGTCGCTATATTTTACAATTAACTATAATGAATTACGGGTCATACCGAACACGCCAGGGTTGAAACTAATGCACGAAAGCTTATTTCCGTGTTGCAGTCTTCATATTCTACCGCTGGGCGCCAGGTACGCACGGTCTGAGCTGTGCGTAGATATGCTTAGAAATGATTGTACGCACGGTTTATGCACATATCTGTGCGTACGCACCATTGATAAATGAGGGCCCTGGTGTAGACTGCCTTTAAGCATGAATCACTGGAGGCAGGGAACGAAATTAACTTTTTGACTCACCGGCCAGTGGCGGGTAGATGGGAAGAATCTACCCGCCAAGCATATTTCTTACCCGCCAACTTTTTTTTGATAATTTTTTTTTTTATTATTTTATATAGTTTTTTTTTAATAAAATATATATATTATATAATCATACTTGTGATTGTGTTATCTGCGAGACATCGCCACCTCGCTGTCTGCAAACAGCTCCACTGTCTGTGTGTATACTCGAGTGGCCTCCAGCTCCAGCAAGGATTCTCTGGGGGTGCAGCTGGACCCTAAACGCTACATTCAGCATGCAAAAGAATTCTCCGGCGCTGCACCTGGACCCTAGTCAGCAGCCCTCACTCATGCGATGTAAACCAGGGACTCGAATACGCATGTTGTTGTTGTAGGACATTGATGCCAAGAGCCATCTGTAGCTACTGCTGGATGGCGTTGGGACAACGCCTCAGTGAACTATTTAGTTTACTGCGACATTTCGTAGTGACTAGTTACCTAGCCAACGGAGGTATTATGCACTGGACTATTGCTGGAGGATTTGTTGATGTCGGGAGCTATCCGTAGCTAGCCGGCTGGATAACGTTACACAATGCCTCGTGTATTAAACTAAGTGAATAGTTGACTGGGTCATTTTGTAACGGTAGCTAACCTTATCTCACGAAGGTCCCACACTGACTAGACTAACGTCACGGTGAGGCAATAGCCTCCGTTTACATGCAGGCATACAGAAACAGGTGGGGAGGGGGTAGCAGCAGCAGTGCGCGGTGCGCGCTTCATGTCTGTGCTGAGACAGCGAGTGAGAACTCCGCTAAAGAATTGGATCATGATTTTCGGTTTTCACATGACTATTTGATTGCCCGTCACACGGCGCTCAGACGTCTCAGTGGGAGGCGCCAAACGTAAAAACTGAGCGCAAATGGCGGGTGGCGCTCTCTAGTTTCGGTCCCTGACTGTGCGCGTCAATTGTTTGAACTCCTCCACTCAGCCCCTCGGCACTACCTGTCTATGACAGTCTACTGCCGCAACAACCTGGTCCGATTCACATTCCACCATTCTGAAACCACTTCAATCACTATACAAAACAAGAGATAACAATTCTAGACAAGAAACCATTCAGGTACCATCATCATTGTCACATTCTAAAAAAATATAACCTACTCAGTTGGGAAAACCTGACTCTATATCAAAACGTCTGTCTAGTTTTTAAAATAAAGTGTGGATTGGCTCCTCCTCCTTTGTCCGGTTTCATCAACCTCAAGTCTGCCTCAACCAGGAACACTAGAGGTGCGGCAAGGGGGGACTGTACAATCCCTTAAAAAAATAAATAAAAAAAAAATGTATTTGGCCAGGCCATCTTTTCATACAGAGCATCCCACCAATGGAACTCAATTCCTCAAACAATTAGAGTGTCCACATCATACCATTCATTCAAGTGCAGGGTTAGGGAATGGCTCATTGAAAACCAGCACAGTCAACACTGAGGTGTCTGTGTGTGTATGTGTGTGTGGATATGTGACCTGTATCCCTATCGTCTGTCTATGTGCTTTTGTTGTGTTTTTATTATAATGTTATTTATCTTGATTTTATTCTGTTTTTATTGCTAACCCTTTTCTCACACAGGATTTTAGCCTGTACCTTCTGGCAGGGGGACTGCCAATGGAAATTAGCCTTTTGGCTCAAATTGGGTGCATTTACATTTGTAAAATGTTTTATTAATGTACACTGTCCCCCTTGAACAAATAAAGTAAACCTAAACCTAACCTAAACCTAACCTAAACTGACGTGAGGGTTTGTGCAAAACATCATGATGTCCACGATACGTTTATAAAGTGTACCGTTAATGAACTGTACCCGATATTTATATAATATCGTCATATCGCCCACCCCCCTCATGTACCTACAAAAGAATCCTTTACCTCCGACACTGCTGCTAATTTTTCTGATGCCTTCTCCAGCTCCCCAATCTGTGTCTTGAATGCAAACAGTGTCCCAAATATTAGGGATGCCCCGATCGATCGGCCACCGATCGTTATCGGCCGATAATCAGTATAAATATGCGATCGGGAATTCCGATAATTAGTCATATTCGCCGATCGCGGAAACTGATCAAGTGGATATCTCACTCGCTTGTCTCAGACGCACAGGACCTGCAAACTGCTCCTCCTCCCTAGCCCCGCCCGTACCCGTGTAGAGTTTGTAAACACAGAGGAGGCGGACCTCCTCTGCTGAGTCTAGATAGTGCATTCGACCTGAGCTAACGTTAGCTACCTAGCTATCGTTACTGTTTAAACAAAATTACCCAGTCAACTATTCACTTTTAGTAGGCATTGTCTAACGGTATTTAGCCGGCTAGCTACTGATAGCTCCGGATATCAACAAATGCCCCAGGAAGTCTAGTAGCCCATGTTGATATCTCCGTTAGCTTGCGTTAGCTTGCGTTAGCTGACGTTAGTTCACGGTTCAAAACGAAATGTCCGATTGAACTAACGTCATGTCTTAACGTCATCTAGCCGGCTAGCAGTAGCTACAGATAGCTCCTGATATCAATGTCTTATAACATTGATTGAATGCGTATTCGAGCTGAGGGCTTGCTGAATGTGAAATGACCAAAGCATAACGTTACCAAGGCAATAGGGTCCCGCTGCAGCGCCGGAGAATCCTTTTTGGAGCTAGGGCTACTAGAGTACACACAGACAGTGGAGCCGTTTGCAGATAGCGAGCATTTTGACTTGTTGCGTGGTGGCGATGTCTCGCAGATAATACAAGTACAAGTCTAATTATATAATATATATATTTTATAAAAAAAAAAAAAAAAAAACTTTTTATATAAAATAATTTTTAATTTCTTTTTAATCAAAAACGATCGGTATCGGATCGGTATCGGCCGATATGGCTCACAACGATCGGTATCGGTGGCAAAAAACGTGATCGGGGCATCCCTACCAAATATCGATGACTATCTCTCCATGTTCAATGAGTCATGCACCGATATTTTAAATACTGTAGCACCTTTTAAAACTAAACGCATAAAACCCCTCCCCACACCCTGGCTAAATGAATCCACACGTGCCCTTAGATGTGCATGTAGACGTGCCGAGAGGAAATGGAGGAAGGACAGGTTGCATGTCTCCCTCCAAATCCTACACAGCGCTCTGTCCATCTACCAAGCGGCTGTCAAAATTGCAAAAACAACTTAGGGAGTGCTGGCATGAAGCGCATCTTGTAGATGACAGAAAGAAATCTACAGCCATCTTTTTATCGTTTTTTCCTGCCGCGGTTTGCACATATAGCATATTTTAATACACTTTATTGTATATTAATTATATATATAGTTATTGCTTGACACCACAGTTCGCCCTTTGCTTTTTAGTAGTGTATTCGTGTAGTTATTATTATTAGTGTATTTGTGCTTTGTCGCGAATCTCAATGGCCCGTCTCTTGTGGGTAGAGAGCCAAGACAGGCAGGCAACTCCGGTGTCAGGTTACAAACAGAGTGGTAGATATGAATGGCTGTGATTGGTTGTCTGAAAATGAGCTCAGCGCATCGCTCTGAAAAGTTCAGAAAGTTTCAACTTTAAACGCTGTGTGCGGCCGCACAAAAAAGCTGAAAAAAGAAGCCGACTGCAGCGCATTTCCTATAGGCGGCGCATGCGGCCACATACGCTCCCTCCCCATTGGGATACATTGAAAAAAGACGCTTGCGCCCATAAATATGAGATAGGTGGACCCGGGCCCTTACATTTCCAACCTAGTCACAAAAAATTCCAATAAACCCCAGGCCTGGTTCAAAGTCCTAAACTCCCTCATCAACCCCTGTGCCACTCCCTCTGTCGTACCTTCATTAGCTCTATGTGAAGGCTTGAAGGGGGGCTATGTGAGACTGTTGTTCATTGACTACAGCTCAGCGTTCAACACCATAGTCCCCACCAGACTGGTGGACAAGCTGATCGAGCTAGGTCTGAGCTCCGCCCTGAGCGCCTGGGTACTGGACTTTCTGAGCGAAAGACCCCAGGCGGTCAGGGTGGGGGGTCAGACCTCCAACACCATCACCCTGAGCATCGGGTCCCCCCAGGGCTGTGTTCTGAGCCCCCTGCTGTACTCACTCTACACACACGATTGTGTGGCCAAGTTCAGCTCCAACTCCATAGTGAAGTTCGCAGACGACACGGTGGTGGTGGGGCTGATCTCGGACAACGACGAGAAGGCCTACCGGGAGGAGGTTGAGGTACTGGAACGCTGGTGCCAGGACAACAGCCTGCTCCTGAACATTGGTAAAACCAAGGAGCTGATCGTGGATTATAGGAGAGGACAGCAGGAGACGCACACACCACTGATGATTAACGGGGCCACCGTGGACAGGGTGAGCAGCTTTAAGTACCTGGGGGTCCACATCTCAGAGGACCTGACATGGTCAACACACATAGACACAGTAGTAAAGAAGGCGAAACAGCGCCTCTACCACCTGAGACAGTTAAGGAAGTTCAGAGTATCGGGGAAGATACTCCAGTCCTTCTACTCAGGAGCTGTAGAGAGCATCCTGACCGGAAACATCACTGCCTGGTATGGAAACAGCACGGCACAGGACAAGAAGGCCCTACAGAGAGTGGTGCGCTCAGCCGAGCGTACCACGGGTATTGCACTACCCCCCCTGCAGGTTCTATACAACAAGAGGTGCAAATCCAGAGCCTGCAGGATAATGAAAGACCCTCACCACCCCAACAACAGCCTGTTCCAGCTGCTGAGGTCAGGCAGACGCCTGCGAACCCCAGCTACTAGGACAGAGCGGCTTAGGCTCAGCTTCTTCCCCCAGGCCATCAGAGCCCTGAACAATGAACATTGAGTGCTCAGAACATTGAACTATCCACACACAAGCACACATGAACACACACACGACACGCACGCTGTGCACGCTCACACACGAGCAACCACTTAACACTTTAACATGAGCGGGCACACACTCATGTCGCACACACGCACACTTATGGCCAAAAGGAAAGGACACTTTAAATTAGAATAACAGGAACAGTGTATTGCACTACCAAAGCTAACTAGCATGTCCCATATGCTCTAAATAACTATGTACAGATACCGAGATGTCACTCCATGTTACCTGTTACCTGTTAACTGCACAATGTTGTTTTTTCTTTTTTTGATTCTATTATATGTTGTACCACTGTATTGCACATCGTTGCGGGCAAGACCACCCGCATTTCATTGCAGGGCTGTACGTTAACTTTTTTTGCACATAGCACTGGTGCTACAGAGGTTGATAGTTTTGTAGCACAGGCCAAAATCTTGTAGCACAAGTATAAAACGTGTTATATTTGTAACAGTCACAAATGTGCCTATTGTATTTGTGTTATTTAGTTGCAGTGCCATGTTTGGCTGTCATTTAGTATATCGCCATGTGTTATTATTACTATGATACTCTCATATGCTATTTTCAATTAATATCATAAACAACATAAGGAATATTAGCATAATTTTGAGTGGACTGAAGGAATGAGTCAGCGTTAATAGTTTTAAATGCAAATAATTTATTGAAACATAGAAGTGGGGTCGGTTGGGACACACACACACACACAATGGGGGACCCTGATGTAAACAAGACAAACGTCTATCTCTGGTCTGCATCCCCTTAACAATTGTGTGTATTGAGCCGTACTGTACCCATTCTGCAATCTGTTAAATAAAGTTTTCATTCATTCATTCACACACACTGTTTCAACTCACCACCCCCGCATCATATTGTAGTCTAGTCTGTCTTCAAACTTCCACTCCTCTCGAAACTTGTTTATATTTGAATATCATCATTATCTGTCCATCCTCAGTTTACTATAATATACTCCTGTCCTGAGTCCTGACTAGTGACTTCATCGTCTTTCCAAACGCACGCACGCACGCACACACACAGGGAAGGGGAGAGAGTGCCCCCCCATTTCCCCAGTCCACACTGTCTGCTGGCTCTGCCTCTGATCAGGATTAGCTTGTTAGCTTGCTAACGTTGTAGTGATTGTAATGGTACATAAACGTTAATTTCGGGCGATGTGCGCATAAAGGAATGGCGACGGTGCAAAGCATGTAGATGCATTTGACCCGTTGCGAGAAAGAAAAAACACCACGGACTTATTTCGGGACGTGTAGGCGCACTGCTGTGTTAACGCAGCAGTGCGCACCAACCGACCAACGCGCTGCTCTGCTTGCAGATAATGCAGAAGCACAAGCACGGATAGGGCGGATAC
Organism: Notolepis coatsorum; assembly: GCF_963971535.1. Taxonomy (NCBI): domain Eukaryota; kingdom Metazoa; phylum Chordata; class Actinopteri; order Aulopiformes; family Paralepididae; genus Notolepis; species Notolepis coatsorum. The sequence goes on along the minus strand of NC_140173.1, from coordinate 60,273,767 downwards.
GACTCGTCGAGTTGTCACAAGAGTTTTTTCAAAATAAGAGTATCATATGCACCTGAACGTTGCTAGCTTTCGGAGCCTAGCTGGAGCTGCGCGTGGGCAGAAATGAGACCCGCTACAGGATTTTCAAAATAAGAGTATCTATATGAACCGAATCCCTATCGCACCAGTGCTACTGAAGTAAATCCATCCATCGCACAGACAGCTGTTGCTGTAGCACGTGCGATATATATGTCGCACTGTACACCCCTGCATTGTATACCTGTATGCCGTGACAATTAAAACTCTTGACTTGACTTGACTTCCAACATTTCTTCATCAGCAAAGTCTCTGCCCTCAGAGCCTTCTCCACCGCAGCGCCTAGACTGTGGAACAGCCTCCCTCTCAACATACGGGCTGCATACCTGTTCTCCCTGGCCTTCCCCCCCACTTAATCACCACTAGACCTCTGGCCCTTCTATCCTCTTTGTTTTACTGTGTCCTACCTGTTTTTATTACATTAATTGTTTTACTGTGTTTTTAATTTTATATCTTGCATCGTATTATTTTAAATTTTTTTTATCAACCTGCCTGTGAAGCACTTTGGTGCCAGCTGCCGCTGCTTGGAAATGTGCTATATAAATCAAATTGACTTGACTTGACCCCTACTCAAGGTAGAGCAGTTGTCCGGTAGTCAGAAGGTTCTCGGTTCGATTCCCACTCCTCCCGGGCAGCGTGTCGAAGTGTCCTTGAGCAACACACTTAACCCCTACGTGCTCCCGATGTGCAGGTTGGCACCTTACATGGTTGCCTGCGTGTGTGAATGTGAGGAACAAAAATTCAAAGCGCTATATAAATTCACCATTTAGATTTACCAAATCTGAACCTAACTGGACGAGCAAGTTATGGAGCTTATGGATGGACAGACACGAGTGCTTCGCACATGGGTGTGATGGAGATAAGAGCCAGTAGGGGGCAGCTTACCGGTTTGTTCTGGCAGCTGAGGTGCACTGGTGTCCTGGGCTCCGGGAAGGCATCCTTCGCCGGAGTGTCAGGAGGCTTGGCGCTGTGTTCCATCATCTCCTCCAGGGAAAGAAGCTGCTCGTCATCCGATTCCCCGTCACTCTGGGAGATCCGGGTCAGGTCCAGATCCCGATCCAGCTCCAGTTCCAAATCCAGAGGGCCGTTATCCAGAGGGCCCTCGTGACCGCCCGGCTGCGTGGCGGCAAGGTGACGGGAGGTGGAGTCGGCTTTGAGGGCGGCGGCGCCCGCCTTACAAGAGCCATCCTTGCGTATTACCATGGTGAGAAAGCATTTGAGGTTCGTAATCACTCTGTACTTCTCGCTTTTAATCTGCGGGACTAAGGAGACGCTGCCTTTCATATGTCGTCTTACTACGTCAGGTTTCAACCGCTCCAGTCTTACAATTGCTGTGGCAAAGATTTTTGGGTGACGTACTGATAAGGTAGGAGACACCTTGACACCCTTTACAGTGCAGATCACAGTTTTTTTGGCGTTGGGAGTCGTGCTAAAGGGTGGTCCAGCTGAAGTGGTCAGAACTAAACTGGAGCCAGCGGCCACTGCGCCGTGAGAACAATGTTTGTGTGAAGCAGCAGCAGGGGACTTGTGTGCCTCCTTGGTGCCCTGCTTCTCCAGTCCACGCGGGGAGAGAGACACGGGGGCGTCTGGGGTGAACAGCTCACTTACATCATCAGGTAGAACTGGTTTCTGCGGGTAGGCGGTTGGACTCCGTTCTAAACTGCGCCTGTGGGGAACACCGGGGTTCGGTTTCGGGGTCAGTCTGGGAGTCCTACCGTCTGTGACATCACAAGGCATCAATTTCACATGGGATTTCTTTCTGCAAACTGCTCCGCTAGTCTCTCCACTACCGTCAGCCTGGCTCAGGGGTTGCACCTCTAAGGCTGGATTGGTCAGGTGTGTATGACCAGTCTGTCGGCTGCCTGATGGGATATTGACCTTCAAGTCTGTGTCAACAACTCCATTTTGGCCCGTGAACACTGGGTGACGTACTGATAAGGTAGGAGACACCTTGACATCCTTTACAGTGCAGATCACAGTTTTTTTGGCGTTGGGAGTCGTGCTAAAGGGTGGTCCAGCTGAAGTGGTCAGAACTAAACTGGAGCCGGCGGCCACTGCGCCGTGAGAACAATGTTTGTGTGAAGCAGCAGCAGGGGACTTGTGTGCCTCCTTGGTGCCCTGCTTCTCCAGTCCACGCGGGGAGGAAGACACGGGGGCATCTGGGGTGAACAGCTCACTTACATCGTCAGGTAGAACTGGTTTCTGCCGGTAGGCGGTTGGACTCCGTTCTAAAATGCGCCTGTGGGGAACACCGGGGTTCGGTTTCGGGGTCAGTCTGGGAGTCCTACCGTCTGTGACATCACAAGGCATCAATTTCACAAGGGATTTCTTTCTGCAAACTGCTCCGCTAGTCTCTCCACTACTGTCAGCCTGGCTCAGGGGTTGCACCTCTAAGGCTGGATTGGTCAGGTGTGTATGACCAGTCTGTCGGCTGCCTGATGGGATATTGACCTTCAAGTCTGTGTCAACAACTCCATTTTGGCCCGTGAACACTGGTCTTGCAGGAAAGTCTAGAGGGCTTACGCTAGCCCTCCTCTTCTCTTCCTCAGTCTTGCTCTTAAAATGTTCTCCGTTCTGCGTTACGAGAGAGGTAGATTCCTTAGGCATCCGAGTGGTTTTCATACTCGCTGGCTCCACTCCTGGCAGCTGCCTGCCTGAATGAGACAATGAGTGGCTGTGGGCTTGGTCAGCAGTACAGTTTGGGGTCCGCGCTGGGCCAGAAGGTGTGTCATTGAGGTGCAGTCTCTTGGCACTCTTCAGCCCAGCTTCGCCATCCTGAGAGGTCCTGCGTCTCTTCAGAGACAGGCATTTCCGGCTCCCTAGGGCAAAGACAGCGGCGGATCAACAACTCATCTTTGTTACAGTACAATAATTGCAAAAACTGATTTGTAGGGTATAATTAGGGCTGCATAGTTAAATCGACATGTAATTCTGTTGCTCTGTTGTTCTATAAAGTAACTTTGTAAAGTCAAAGTGTTAAGAGTGATGCACTGCTCTGTCGTTCTATAAAGTGTTAAGAGCGATGCGCTGCTCTGTTCTATAAAGTCTTAAGAGTGATGCGCTGCTCTGATGTTCTATAAAGTGTTAAGAGCGATGCGCTGCTCTGTTCTATAAAGTGTAAGAGCGATGCGCTGCTCTGATGTTCTATAAAGTCTTAACTCATTCAGCGCCGGGGATTAGGGCCCTGTGGTCGCATTGCCAAACATTAAAATATAGGACTGAGTCACCTCGTTTGTAGAGCTATAACTATATTCTATATTATAGCTATGGATACAATACTATGGCCCATTTGACATCACCCATCTATCGTTCAAAATGTGAGATAGAATAAATGTTTCTATCGATATGTTCCCGTGTTATACCGTGGTGAATATAAGTATGGTTTTAGAGTGGTCTAGGGTAATTCATGAAATCCTGAGTTAAAGCCCTATACGATTCCACTATAGACGTTGCCTGTATATGCTATTATTCCGAAATCAAATCTATATCATAGCTATTATTTTCCATCATGAATGCATGAAGGGGGGGGGGGGGGTAGTATCTGATTATTTGATTGTCAGTAACGGCATTCGCATTGAACACTAAAAACGGTTATCAGCCCGATCGGTATGAAAGCATTGCAGGATCAAGCAAAAATGTACGTCAAATCGCCCTTACCTGTGGCCGGGAGTATTCCAAAAATAATATTCTAATTGTTTGATCGCCATCTGGTATATCCAATGTCCATTTCGTCGACGGCATAATTCACCACAACATATGGATCGGAGATATTTGACGCGCTTCGATGGGACCGGGAGAACCGCTCCACTCGCCCGACAAGGAAAAGTGAAACCGGAGAGCTGGGGCCGTCTCACAGAGAAAGATACAAGGGTAGAAAGGGTGCTCGATACCGCCACCTAGCGTGATGCCGTGCGCCTGTAATGAATAGAAATATCAAATAAAAGAAATAACAATCAAATAACGAGTCTACTCACTGTTGGTGTTCAACGATTGGCGGCCAATAATGAGTATACTTGTCATTGGCGGGGAATGTGTTAAGAGTGATGCACTGCTCTATTCTATAAAGTGTTAAGAGTGATGCACTGCTCTGTTGTTCTATAAAGTGTTAAGAGTGATGCACTGCTCTGTTGTTCTATAAAGTGTTAACACTTTCAATGCCGGAGCTTGGTGCACGATTTAGTGCACCATTTTGAAAAACGCTAGTTTTTTTTAAGTTTCAGGAAAATAAAGATTCTGTGATAATCGCCCTTTACTGGAATATTCTGGAATACACAAAAAACAGTCATTTTGTACGAGGAAGTCAGAGGTAAGCGACAGCTGTGATTGGAGGATCAAGAAAAGGGGCAGGGTTTGAGACAGGTCTATTGCATGCTTTTGCAGAGGACAAGAAGCCTTCAGTCGACTCCTTCAGACATTAAGCACCCCCCACAGCCCAAATGGAATGATAAAAGATAAAAAAAAAAAAAAAAAAGAAAAAGAAATTATACTTTTTTTTTTAAGTCGACCAATAGTCGACTAACGGCAAATTTTGGCCAATCCTAGTCGACCATCCAAATCCTTAGTCGGGGACAGCCCTAAAAGGTGCTATACATATATAAAGTTTATTATAATAATTATTATTATCATCAATAGAACAATGTGGGAAAACAGCCGTATTCATACCTGAAATTGTCGTTTGGTCTGAAGGTGTTCCACTGTGTTGTTGGGAAGCATGGTCCTGACAAAGAAAACAATCATCCATAAGAAACACATTTGCGTCAGTGATTCAAAGTGCATTCTACCGCAAATCTCCAAGACAAGAACACTAATGTGAATCATATGCATGACGGTTAATAACTTGGGGCTGAACATGAATTGACTGTGAATAACACCATGCTAAAATTTACCAGACATAAAAAAAATCTAAGCAAATTAATAAAAGGAAGATGATTAAACAGAAGGTTTTGTAGATACAGTACTGAATTCTGCCATCCGGACACATGCAATTTGAAATATGATTATAGAATAATAATCAGGCCTATAAATTACCTTATTATGGCCAAGTCGCACATCTATGGATCGGGCCAAATCTCCCCTTTCCAATGGCAGAGTTCAATCTGGATTTAGTATCACCAGGCGTGATTCACAAACCATGAATGAAATCTACTGTAAGTACACTTTATAATGTAAATTTCGCCACCATTTTTCATCAGATTGCAACGCCGTTTTTTGCTAGACGTTCGCAGAAAGAGGCAGGCCTTAATTTCACAAACTGGCCAATTGTAATTGTCATTGATTGATTGATTTTATTTAGACATAAACATATACAGATCACATGAGTATTTGCTTTGTCAGGGTGAAACTGTGGTGGATTAACGTAATTCACACACTGAAGTTGAAACTGTCTATAGGTTGCGGGGTCCGGGGACGATTTAGCGTGTGGTACCTTCTCGACTACCTCAGTCGAATCGAGTTGATGATAACATGGAGTAGCTTTAGCTAACGCTATCATAGCATCATGATCTGTAATGCCAACTGGACAACGCCAGCCCCGCCTGCCAACGCCATATAGATAGCGAACGTTAACGTTTGCAAACGAAGCCAACGTCATCCAGCCGACACCACAGATCTAGATATGACAACGTTAGCTAACGCTAAAGCCAACGAGAGGGAAACGTCAGTGTTTCCCCTATATGCATTCAGCAGCGGCGCTGCTGAATTAGGACCGCCGCTGCTATGAACTAGACTATAAAAAAAAGTATATTATAAAAAATAAATAAAAAGTATAATATTTTTAAAAAAAAATTATCATTTCATTTGGGCTGTGGGGGGTGCTTAATGTAAAATACTGACCTGAGGAAAAGGCTGCAGGGAGAAAGCACTGGAGTCTAGTCGATTGTGTTTTGAGCACAAAGTTCATCATAGATCTAGCCTCTTTATTTTGCTCTCAAAGTGCACCAGATTGATGCATTTAACTTAAAATGTAGGACCCCCCTAGAGGCACAGCACCACTGCTGAATTTTTTTTCAGGGGAAACACTGAACTTTAATGTAGTCAGTGTAGCGGGAGGTAGCACTTAATTTGCATTGGCAAGAGTTTATCTCATTCTATATCACGGCACGAAAAATAAAAATACAACTTTTTTTTGCAACCTTGTATTGGAAGCCGGCCTGTATTTGTCTGCATGTATCAAACCCCCGGCTTATATAAGAGGCCCGTCCTTTATTAGAGTACCCTCCACTATTAGAGGATTTACGGTATCTATACTTGATAACCCTAGTGATCTGCTGCTCTCACTGCCTATCTATCTACACTTGATAACCCTAGTGATCTGCTGCTCTCGCTGCCTATCTATCTACACTTGATAACACTGGTGATATGCTGCTCTTGCTGCCTATGTATCTACACTTGATAACACTGGTGATATGCTGCCTATCTATCTACACTTGATAACACTGGTGATATGCTGCTCTCGCTGCCTATGTATCTACACTTGATAACACTGGTGATATGCTGCCCATCTATCTACACTTGATAACACTGGTGATATGCCGACTCTCGTTGCCTATCTATCTACACGCTGGGTTGTGATGGCCATTGGGTTTCTCCATTGAGCATTTATCCTTAACATTAGGGCACAAGTATCTTGCGTTTTATTATAAATGTAAATGCGGGTACTCGCTCTGGGGAAACATTACTCGTGCCCATCTCTAGAAGGAACTATACCTGGCGAGCTGCCGCGGGACTCCGCATGGGGGGGGAAAGTGGACCGCCGCTCCTGCTGGGAAACTGGGGGGACGAGGAGGCTTGGGAGCACCGCGGGCCACACTGGCTGCCGTTACCAACAGGACTCCAGGGCTGCGAGTGAGACGGGGCTGATGACAAGACACTTTCCTGACTTCTGCAGCTGTGGGGCTGGCCGGCAGGTCCAGAGCTTCTGACGTCCTTACATCCAACCTGTCTCAATAAATGCTCAAAGTCACTACAGGTCAACATCACATAAAAAAAATTAAAAACTTTATATTAAAGGGGAACTATCTTATAAATGGCCTTTTTCAGTGTTTAGCATTGTTTCCTAGCTATGTGGACTTATATTAATATGATCTATGTCTCTAATTCTCATATTGGCGCATTCTTCCAATTCTCCTCTCACAATATTCACCCTCACTGAACTGAGTCATCTGAAAATTTGCTGATTTGTGATGTCAGAGAGACACCGCTGCATGATAATGTTCAGGCGAGGCAGTGGTTTACCATTGTGGTTGGAGCCTAGGCTCAAAACGGCTTAAGATCTTGAGGTAGAAAAATGCTGTTTTTGAGGACTTGATTAGAAATACAAAACAATGAATTAAAAAACATTTTAAATTACAGAGGTGTTCCATAAACTCACAGGAATCGTGTAAAAGTGCCCAAATAGTGAAAGAAATAGTGAAAGAAATAGTGAAATAGTTCCCCTTTAAGTAAGTACCAATGTCAGGGCCGGGGCGATTAATCCAGTTTCAATTTAAAATGTTGGTTTCCCACAATCATGATCAGAGAGACAGTTGTCCAGTGTTGAGTGTGCAACACAAACCAGCCTGAAGCTAGAGCCATATGGAATCCGCGATCACGGAATCACGGACGGAATCGCGGAATTGAGCAATAAAAATGGAATCAACTATAAAAAATTAAATAAATTAATTTTCTTTACTTTTTTTTTTATGTTGTGGGACTTGTACAGCACTTTGTTCAACTTTGTCAGTGCTGTAAAGTTTAAACCTTTTTAAATCTTAGACAAACAAAACACTTTGCTTTCATGAAATATTGTAAGCCGTCATTTGAGGCTTTATAAAAGCAGCACAATGAACACAAATCTGTCAGTGCAGAGTCCGACCTCATCTTAAATAACAAACAGCATTGCTTGTTGTAATTAACAAAGAGAGGCAGAGTTGATTTTGCAAAAATATATATAATTTCTTTATTTAATTTTTTTTTATAATAATCGAATTTTATTTTCATATTCGAATCCCATGCCCATCGAACGAAGCTTTGAAGTATTTAAGACAGCCCTATTAAATGGACTGTTGTATCTTATTAAATTGTGGACATTTATTCATTCCCACTTATTAGACACTATTTCTGATGGTAAAATGAGCGTACAAAGCAAAATACAGAATTCTGAAATATTAAAACGGAAAAAACGGAATTTGGAAAGAAATTTAATGGAATTTGGGGAAAAATTTAACGGATTTCATATGGCTCTACCTGAAGCCTACATCTCACTTCAGAAACCAAGACCAGCATCACTTTATAGCAAACAGAATGATCATTTATACACAAAATTAGTAAGACTCCAAATTCAGAATAATTAAAAAAAACTAAATGATTTTATGAGGCCCTAATGGGTTTCCGTTGTCCGGTAATTACCGTTTTTTTACCGGGGAAAACTGTTGAAGTCCGACATATTTAAATATCTCCGGTCATAATGTCCTGTGAAAATAATTCCCTCCAAGCACAATTTGAATTGTATTAAAATAGTTACATTTGTTTCATTGTTGCTTCACCAAGCAGGTCTAATAATGCCAACCCGTGTTCCTATATCATATCACGCGCACAGCAAGTTTCAATTTCAGTTCCTGAAAGGAGCTTGATGCTGGATTAGCGAGAAGCATGCAACTGCAGAGCCGCAGATCTCACAGCTGTGCCCGCACAGTGCAATACTCCAATTCAGCCATTGGGTGGGTGGCGCTGCTGAGCAGTCCCCAGACCGGACCCGAGAGTGCCGCTGGCTCTGCGGCTCTGCAGTTGCATACTATTGGGATTCGTTTATCGCTTCGTTGGAAGGCGGAGATAGATTTCAGTGAACCCCACGATAATGTTGCAGTCTCTCTCTGCCAAATTTCTCAGTTCTTCGCTTGATATAATTAATACAAATGTCCAATATAACGGAATTCGTTAGCTCATAAAAATGTGATTATAACAGCCTGCTGTTTAATGTCGGGGCGACTGCCCACAGACACCTATTTGATTTCAAGTCAGCAGCAGCACAGAGTCTCGAGGGACTTATTATTTTATTTGGAATATAATGACTGTATACGCAAAAGTAGCCTAGTTTTAAGTTAAAATATTATAAATCTACATGCCTTGAGGATGTCATTCTTTATATAGCCTGCCTATCAATTGTTTTTAAGCTCCTCTCACATTTGTCCGGGAGATTGAAATCTTGCAGGACACGGAGACCGGCACCAATATTTTCTAACGGAAACCCTCATGGGCAAATATTTTATATAGGTCCACACACATCTATACAAATATATATATACATTAGGGCTGCCACATTATTTATACGAGATTCGAACTTGAAGGGAGAAATTCGATTTTTTTTTAAATGTTTTATTTTATTTATATTATAAAAATAAAAATAAACAGTCAGGTCATATAGGTGAGACTGTGCTGAAAAGAATACCAAACATACAATGGTAAAAAGAAATTGTAAAAAATTTGAAAATAGCTTTTTTTAGGTTTATTTTTATTTTATCCTTTACACTGAAATTCTAATTCGAACTCGTCTACAATTCTGCAGCGAATTTCTAATTAGATTTTTTGTTAAAGTGACAGCCCCAATATATATATATATATATACACACACACCACTAATACTAGAGCTTTCCTCCTCATTGATAAATCCCAGTCAACAAATTTTTAGCAGACAACTACATTTTAATGACAAATTAGTCATCTGCTGGAAGCATGTATCCGCCTCTGGCATTACAATAATATTATAATAATAATATTCAAAGTTTTAGTCTCATACTAGACGTAAAGACATGGGTTTTCTGCATCACTGCAGTCATTTGCAGACAACAATGAGGAAAGCATTTTATTGATGATTGATGATTAAATTGATAGCTGAAATGTCTTTAATTTAAGACAGTCCCAAATGTTTTACAAAATGTCATTAACCTCTTAAGCCCGGAGCTCTATTTTCTGAAAATCCGCCTAAAATACATACCTAAGTAAATGGAATATTGCTCCACTTCTACAAGGGCCATTTGCATATTCTTGGTATCTAGGGACATCTATGGACCTCAGTGAATGTATTCCCAGTGTCAGAAATATTGTGTCTATTACTAGGCTTGCTTAAATTGTGATGAAACAACACAAAGGAGAATATGAATTATGATTTTTCTTTGCATATTTGACAGTGAATAACACCATGCTAAAAATGACCAGACATGAAAAACTGCCACTGAGCTCGTTCAGTACCTTCGTGAGATCAGGTGTACAAAACATCTAAGGAAATGAATAAAGGGAAGATGATTAAACAGAAGGTTTTGTAGATGCAGTACTGAATTCTCCCATCCGGACCAATGCAATTTGTAATATTATAGAATATACAATAGCAGGCTTATAAATTACCTTATTATAGCCAATTCGCACATTTATGGATTGTGCCTAATCTTATCTTTTAAATGCCCAAGTTCAATTTGGATTTAGTATCACCAGGCTTGCATAAGAACAGATAATGAAATCTACTGTATGTACAGTAGCTTTCTTATTTTTGCCAGAGTGCCGCCATTTTGAAACCGATTGTTGCTAAATGCTAAAAAATAGGGGAGACAAACTAACTGTGCTCCAATATATGCCAATAACGCTCAGTTTTGTGGTATATTATCCAGAGTAATAAGAGATATTAAAGAAATTCATACAGAACCCATTTGCTTTTTTTGACCTAGAGACCTCTGGGAAGTGTATTTCTGAAAAATTCATTGAAAGCTCTAGTTGTCCTCTTCAAAATGGCGTAAAAAAAACTACAATTACCGAAGTCACTTTTATCAAATGACAGACTTTCGCGATCAAAACAATAGAAAAACGAATACTAAAATCACACTAATAACACTTTAACCTATTGGTAAACTAACGTATTGATGATAATATACATTATAACTGCTGTTGTGACATGGTTATGATGTTTATACTTGAATACGTTAATAAAAAAAACAATCATTTTGTCAGACAGTCTGGAGAGATTGATTTATGACGGGCCGGACCGCACGGGCGGAAGAGGTTAAAGTAATGTCAACATGCTAAAGCAAAAAGGTATACCTCATTGAGCTCCGGTCTCTGTGTAAATCCGTATTCCCTCTCTCTGGTCTGGAAAGGGACCTGATCTCTTCTGTCAGGATATTGGCCAATACCCCTCCTAGAAGTGGGGCCAGAGGCCTGAGAGCCATTGGGAGTCATAGAAGTGGGATGGAGCCTCCTCGCCGGGGAGCTGAGGTTGTTCAGGTTGCTTGGGACTGATCCTGGGGAACCAACTGGCCATCGAGAATGAGGAGATGACTGTGGTGGACCTGGTCTGCCCCAATTAGGGGACTGTGGTGGACCTGGTCTGCCCCAAGCAGGGGACTGGGGGGGACCTGGTCTGCCCCAAGCAGGGGACTGGGGGGGACCTGGTCTGTCCTGAGCAGGAGACTGTGGTGGACCTGGTCTGTCCCAAGCAGGGGACTGTGGTGGACCTGGTCTGCCCGAAGCAGGGGACTGTGGTGGACCTGGTCTGTCCCAAGGAGGGGGCTGCGAATAACCTTGTCTGCCCCAAGAAGGGGACTGTGGTGACTCTGGCCTGCCCCAGGGTGTGGACTGTGTAGGTCCTGGTCTGCCCCTGTTGCACATCTCAGGGCTGTGCGGGGGTACCATCCTTCCGGGGGGCAAGTTGGAGAGCCGGTTAGGGACCTGGGAGGACTTCATGGGTGTCTTCTGTAGGGAGGGGGCCGGCTGCTGAGGGACATCAAGCGGAGTGGAGTCTCTCACTGAACCAGAGAAGGGAAGAAAAATAGTTACAGTGCCCCTTCCAAGTCTACACCCCAATAGGGAGGTGTAGTCTGACGTCACTGGTTGTTCCACCCGTATAGGGATTTATCGTTGGGGAAATGGATTATCGGCTATTGTAACAATTCTGCCGCATGAACATTGGCAAGCTTTCCATTTTTGCACAAAATGAGTTCCCTTCTACCACTAACATTATTGTTTAAGCATTTTTGGTTGAAATAAAAGGTAGTTATAAGGTTTTTAATTTGTTGTAAAAAAAGAACTACATTTACCAGTACATTTACCATTTGCCTGTTGTTCAGTAGCCAGTAGGCAGCCTGTTAGGCTGTCGCCAAACAACGTCACGGCAAGCTGATATCAAGCTAGCTAGCTAACGTTAAGATTACCTAATTAACACTATGATCGCCGTGGACGAGTTAACACGTCATTCCTAGCCATGCTCATTCTGCCGAAGACGCCGTAACTCGTCTTTGATGTCAATATTTCAAAAATCTGTCATCGAAATCATATTTCCTTTCCGGAGCCCTGAGACACACTGCAAAGCTCCACTCAACTCTCTAGCGGTTCAAGAACGCCATCTGGTGGCCGATCGGCAGATCGCCAGCCGGAAATTAACCTTTGAACCGGTAATGCTCATCCATATGTGGTCCGGGCACTCGCTATCGTTAGAGAGACTCCGTATTGACACAGTGAACATCGATCGGTGCAAATAACTCGAAAAAACAACATGATTTGGACGTATATACTATTATACAACCTGGAAATGGATCGGGCATTTCTCCATCCCATAATAGAAAAAATTCTGTTCCACGCTCATCTGCCAGCGGCGCGAGGAAGCCACGGTAAGATTCAGCGTTATATTCTAACGTATTCTATACTAACTGATCTGATGAACATATGACCCACACTAGATGAATCATCTAACGCTGCCCACTAGGGATGCCCCGATCACGTTTTTTGCCACCGATACCGATCACCGATCGTCGTGAGCCATATCGGCCGATACCGATTGTTTTTGATTAAAAAGAAATTAAAAATTATTTTATATAATTTTTTTTTTCTTTTTTTTTTTTTGCAGGTTGTGTGTGTCTGAGACAGACAGCGAGTGAGAGCTTCGCTTGATCGGTTTCCGCTATCGGCGAATATGACTCATTATCGGAATTCACAGATTGCATAATTATACTGAGTATCGGCCGATAACGATCGGTGGCCGATCGATCGGGGCATCCCTACTGCCCACGGAATTATAAACGATCCCCCGCCCATCCGGTCATCATCAGATGATGCGTAGAAACTTCTAGAACCACGTCGAGTTGAAATTTTTTATCTCGCACAGATTCCTACCAAACTGTATTTGATCATCAATATAATGCATTTAGGGCTATAAATCACGTTCTGAAGAAAGCTGCAGAAAACGATAAAAACATACTTATACTTTAGACCAGGGGTGTCAAACTCATTTTCACAGAGGGCCACATCAGCATTATGGTTGCCCTCAAAGGGCCAAAGACCGTATAAATGTTAATGTAATGTAAAATAAATGTAGCTACTCATTTACATATTGTTAAACATGTTGTTTCTGTATTTATTACTTATTCAAGTTATACATATTGCATATGCATTTGCATAAATGTAAAAATATATGTTAGCTTATGTTATTTTAACAAATAATTTTAGTTTATCAGAACCCCATATTACTCCATCAATCAATGATCAAACCATTCAAGTAAATAACAAAGAAGAATATCATCAAATACAAGCTATGACATTAAGTTTGTTCAAAACCTTTTTGTCACAGTCAAGAGGGGCAGAACTAACAACTGTGAGCTGCAAAGAACACGTGGGACAGATGTAGCAGATGTTACAAAAACAAATGGCTGCACACAACCTTGCAGAGGCCATACATCCAACTAATAGAAGATTAATTATTAACTTTAATTAACAGATTGCAGAATGGGTACAGTACAGTACAGCTCAATACACACAATTGTTAACACTTTCAGCGCCACGCCTGGTTTTCCGTTTTACCGCTTGAATGCCACCATCGGCGCCAATGTTAACGTTAATATCGCCTAATCTATGTTTTAAATTATGGCTATGTGTCTAATCTGCCCATCGCATTATCAAAGACTATTTTCCAGTCAGTGCTGTGAAGGCAGATTGTTTTTTTATCGCGTCGTTGCCGTTTCAGAGCAGTTAGAAAAGCCCCCGTTTTGATATAAAAAACAGCTCATTCTGGAGCATTCTATGAAAATCGTCTTTTAGTGGAATATTCCACAACGTTGATATTCGTCTGCCTTTTTATGAATCGCTTTCAAATAAACGCTAGATGATCAATATTATACGTGCACGCACGCACGCACATTACGGCCGCGCACTGATAATCGCTCCGTTGATTTCCTCACAGACTTTTACAGTGAAACCGAAAGAAGACATTTCACAAAACAGCTTATAACTTCATCAAACTTACTCTGATTATCCTACCACTGATAACATAGAGTCCTTACCTGACATCAGATGGTATCCAACTGGTATATTCCAATTCCTGATCACCATTCGAAAAAATCGATACGTGTATGGATCCAACGCGATACAGTAGAACAGAACTCCATGATCCGCGGGGATCTGAGGCTCCAGAATGAACTCTAGTAACCCCGGCTGGATCAGTGAACTGGAAAATGTGGAGTACCGGATTTTTTTCCCCATTCATTTTCATTGAGTCCATTCCAAAATCACTTATGTCATCTGGGAGACGACAGGGGGCGCTTTTCTCCACAGTGATCGTCGGCGCCCCTCGGCTATACTCGGTAGGCTCGGGTGATGCAATAATTTTTCAGATCGCAAAAAAAAAAAAAAAAAAATCAGAGAAATCTCGTGAGTGGCTAGCAACCACCTATAAGTAAAACACGAGAAATCTCGTGAGTGGCACTGAAAGAGTTAAGGGGATGCAGACCAGAGAAAGACTTTCGACTTGTTTACATCAGGGTCCCCCATTTTCAATTCGTAATGAAATTGCTATTATGTGTCTGCATGAACACACAACTGTAACTGTACTCAAAAATAACAAAATAAGGGTTGTCTCAGTTCACAAATATATTGGTAAAGTTTTGGGTGGGACTTGTTTGCGTCCCTACAGCTTCTTATTCAATTGAGCGAGATGCTCGGTTATGTCACACAGCCAGTTTGCATCTGACAGTTCAGACAATATTTCTTCAACCCTTTGTTACCTATTCCGCCTGGATCTTTTTTGTATTTTGGGCTGTAAAATTGTCAAAGAATGTCTGAGGAGTAAGTGCTTTTGGCTTTTTTCCTTTGTTACTTCATCAATACCTCAGATGTTCAACATACATGTATGTGTAAGAATGTGTAATAACTAAGGCTGTCAAAGTCAAAGCTTTATTAACGCATTAACCCACAATTATTTTAACACTGCTATTTTTTAACCCAATATTAATGTAAAAAAAAATTGTTTTACCTGAGCTCTTGGGGGCCCACATCAAATGACGTGGCGGGCCGGATTTGGCCCGCGGGCCGTGAGTTTGACACCTATGCTTTAGACCATATTTTAGTATGAATATGTGAATGAAAAAGTTTAACGTTGCTACACCCTGAACAATACATATAGGACATTGAATGGGCCATAATAATGGCAATTTAGCAATAGAATTTAAAAAGTTATAGCCCTGCAAAGAAGGGGAACTTCTCCATAGACAAATAGAGCTGGCGAGGGATGGTAAATTATGAATTTAACCCATGGCGATTAAAGTTTTAACGTACTAGACCAGGGGTCAGCAACCTTTTTGACATGGAGTGCCTGTTTGAAATATAGTTGTAATTAGTGTGCCTCAACAATATTCCATGCATCGTAATTTTTTTCTTCTCATAATCAGGTCTTTTTAATGATAATTTTTACATTATTACATCATTATTGTTATTATTATTAACAATATTATTATGATGGTTGTATCAACCCTAAATCTGAGTTGGGGGGGGGGATGCAATGCAGACAAACAGCTGCATACAGTGCGACCATTTCACTCACATTTGCCCATTCATTTTTGGACACATCACACACCATCGGTGTGTGTACTGTACGTGTGCTGTCATAGCTCCACCTACAGGCCTAATGGAGAACACCAGGAGAACACCAGGATGTGAATGGAGGGTGAATGTGAGGTATATCGTGTAAATAAGTTTTGATTGATCGCAAGACTACACTGTAAAAAAAAATAACAATAAGTTACCAGAACTTAAAAATATTGAGTTCAGTTACTGTGCATTAAGGTTTTCAGTTTTCAATCCATAATAAGTTAACAGAAAAATAAGTACACAACCACATTATTTCAACCTAATAAAACTATGTTTATTGTCATTGTTTTAAGAACACAAGTTGACTTGGTAATACTCACATTTTGAGTAAAAAAAATTGCTTTTAACATGTGCAATGTTCAATGAAATAGAAAAATAAATAATAAAATGTGTTGATTAATCCCACTGGTCACAATGGTGACCGTAATAATGTTTTTGTTATAAGGCTCTGCAAATGTTACTGAATGATGTAGCAATGTATTTCCAGCTAAATTGAAATAATAAACAAATAAAGGGTCTAAATTAAATATGTGGTAGTAAAAAGAACCCGTGGGAGGATTTCAACAAGATAAATGCGACAACAGTGCAAAATATTTCACTATAATATTTTAAAGCAAAAAAATTAAAGATAAAAAATTATGTGTTTTTTTTTTTACTGCTGCCCCCTGTGCCTATGAAAATGCCCCCGCGTGCCTATTCAGGCACGCGTGCCTAGGGTTGCCTACCCCTGTACTAGACGTTACTGTAGCAATGTCTACTGTCGTGAACCATTTTAAATTGGGGCATGTAGAGGAGTTTCGGGAACGAGTAAAATGTGCAGGTCCTCTTCTCAGACCTGTGGGGCAAGCACTGCACACGCATCATGCCGGCTAGCAAGCTAGCTAGCTACAACGTTACAAGCTCAAAAACCTTATAACTACTACTACCGTCGTGTCCATAAGTTCCCTGGCAGAATATTTTTTTGTGAGGACAAAGGTATACAAAGAGGAGAGAACCATTTTAAATCGGGGCATGTTAGGAGTTTCGGGAATGCCGGCTAGCAAGCTAGCTAGCTACTAACGTCATGTAAAAAACAATAACGTTATATAAACTATACACAATATGTACAACGAAACAATGATTTACATTAGCAGGGTTTCCCATTAATTACCTAGACTGTGGCGGCCCACCACAGTCTAATTAGGCCCGCCACAGTTGTATAATGAACCAAAAAAAAAAAAAATTATTTTTATTACTATTTTTTTATTTTCGAAAAAATAAACCAGTTCAACACAGGTAACCACTTTTGCTTAATTTCTTTGATGGCTCAAATGTATGCTCTAGTTCAGTGGTTCCCAAACCTCTCCTCGAGACACCCCAGCCGTTCCATGTATTTGTTAAATTCCACCACCAGCACACCTTGATTCAACTAATAAAGGGCTAGTTAAGTTGAATCAGGTGTGCTTGTGGTGGAATTTAACAAATACATTGAACGGCTGGGGTGCTTCGAGGAGAGGATTGGGAAGCACTAGTCTAGTCGATTTTGTGTTTTGAGCACAAAGTTCATCATAGATCTAGCCTCTTTATTTTGCTCTCAAAGTGCACCAATTGATGCATTTAACTTTAAAATGTACAAAAAAATTAATTCCAGGGGGGCATGCCCCTGGACGCCCCTAGAGGGTCAGAGGTTCACCCCCCATAGTCTCTGAAAATCCTGTGGGAAACACTGCATTAGTATTTACAGTGATTTAATATGCAGCGAAATAACGTTATACGATTTAAATGATAAATACAAATATGGTAACGTGGTTGTGGCTTTTACAAATAGTGGTTATAACTTTAGAGATAAATGGCTATGATCACCGGAGCACTAGTGTTGGGTGAAACAGATACTAGCCACAGATTCAGGGTCAGTTATTTTCCCATTGTACGAATTGTTAAGCTTATGGAATGTAAGGGAAATCTGATCCTAAGTCTGTGACTACGAGCCGATTTAGAAATGGTCAATGGGGAAATACATTAACACTTTCCGTGCCGGCCGTGCCAGTCCTATATCCCCCGTTGGGTGCCAACGCTCTATTCAATGACAGAGCGCTCACATTTGTGAATGCATAAACTATATCTTAAATTATGGCTATGTGTCTAATACGACCGTCGCTTATCAATGACTTGTTTGCAGTCGAAACGTATTGTTTTTTTTTATCAGTTCATTTCCGTTTTATACCATTTTGAAAAACGCTCGTTTTTTTAAAACGTTCAAAAGATATTAAAAAGATTCTGCAGGAATCTCGCTTTACTGTAATACACAAAACGTTTTTCGGCCTATTTATTAATCGTTTTTCAAATAAACGCTAGATTATCGATAGTATATGTGTACTTATGCACGCTATAGAAGCGGGCTGAAAAATCGATTATCTTATTTCCTGATCAGCTACACACACATATGGGACACATTGATAGGTGAAAACAGCTCTGATTATCCTAATACTGGTCAAATAGATTCCTTACCTCAGATCAGATGTTCTCCAAAAAGATTATTCCAATTCCTGATCGCCATTCCAAATATCGATCACGTTTATTGATCCAACGCTGGGTGGTCGAAAGACATATTCCACGCTGTTCTGATGGTGGGCGATGACTGCAATAGGCTCGGATTACATGCCTGACAAGTCAAATGTGGAATCCGGAAAAAGATTTCCCCATGCGTTTCATTCAATCCAATCCAATGGGGTGCAGTACCATCCAGAGACGATAGGGGGCGGTATTTTTCCTGTTCGAGCTCAGACAGATCCCCACTGTTAACGTGAGGCTATATTGATGAAAAATGAATGGAAATCGATAATATAAAAAATAACTATTAAAAACGAGATTTCTCGTCGGCTGGCACTCAAAGTGTTAAGTGGAACAGAGGGTGGAACAGGAAAAAACTAAAATTACATAACCACTACACCTCCCTATTGTCCCCTTTTGTTTTATTTTTAAATACATTTTCAGAGTAAGTTGTAAGGTACAATGTGTAAATAAAAGTTTCAAAAACGTCAATGACTCAAGCAGCAAACATTTATTAGTAGGCAGCAAGCAGTCAGTAGGTTGTAAATCCATCAAACATAGTGAAAGCGGGCGGCCGGGTAGCGCAGCGGACTAAGCGTCTGTCTACCACCACATAGCCAGTTCCCACTGAATCCGGCTGTGGTGCCTCCGGCTTGGCCGACCGTCCACACTAACACAATTGGCAGTGTTAGAGGGTGGGAAACTGGCGTAGGTGGGTCCTGGTCGTTGTAAACAGCGACTCCTACAGTTCGGTCGGGGCGCCTGCACAGCAAGGGAAGGATCTGGGAGAGGTAGTGGGACCTTCCACACGTTACTCTCCCAGGGAGAGTCCGCGCTGCCAGGTGAGAAGAAGCGGTGGGCTGGCTACACATGTGTCGGAGGAAGCATGTGATAGTCTCCGCCGCCCTCCCAGACCGACGGTAGGGGGTAGAGTGCGCAACGACCAGGAAGGGGATTGGGAATTGGCATAACGACTAACATTGGGATGGGAGAAAAACGGAAAAAGAAGGGAGAAAACGATAATAAAAAAAAAAACTAAACAGTGAAAGCACAACGTTAAGCTCTTAACTCTTTGGACGCCAGACCCGAGGATAGTCAGGTTATCTCGCCGACCATTCAGCGCCAGACCCGAGTATAGTCGGGTTTTCATCGTTATTTATTTTATTCGATATTTCCATTCATTACAGGCACACGGAATCGGGGTTAACATGGGGAATCATCCTGAGAATGCCAAAGTGCAATACCAGCCGCATCCACCCAGGTGGCAGTATCGAGCAAATGTCTCCGGGCGCACTTTTCTTTGTCAGGCGAGGCGAGCGGGTACCCCGATCACATTGAGAAGCGCCAAATGCCTCCGATGCATCCGTTGTGGTGGATTATGTTGGCGACACGATGGACACCAGTACTTGGACTCGCAATCAGACAATTGGAATATTCTTTTTGGGGTACCTCCTAGTGAAGGTAAGGACTAAATGATATCAATCCTGCTTTGATCCAACCATGATTTGACCTCGATCGCAACGTGTGTGTGTAACGTTACTCCACAACGTATGCCGTTGGTGACGATCAATGCATCAAAAAACGCCCCCCCCCCCCCCCCCCCTCTTTCATGCATTCATGATGAAACATAATACCTACTATATATAGTAGCGTGTCCAGGTGAGAAAGGGCAACGCTTTTAGTAAAATTCACGTTTTGTTTCATATCGTCGTTTTCTGGGATTAGACAGGATCACTCTAAAACTATACTTAGGCATAACAAAAAATATTGTTTGTTTCCTGTTGGTTGTCAGTTAAGGCCATGGGTAGGTAGGGAATTTATTTAATTTTATTTTTTTATTTTATTCTTTCCCACGGCGACTATGGATAGGGAATTTCTTTATTTAATTAAAATGTTCACAACAACATGGATGCATGTACTCTGCCAGCATGTTTAATATCCATAATACTAAAGGTTTGACTAAGATTTCTATGAAACTTTATTTAAAAAAAAGCAAATAAAAAAAAATTATAATTTTTAAACTCATAAAATATATTGGGTCGCCTAAATCGGCAGAGTCGGTCGGCAACCGGAAACAAACCATTATTTTGTTTAGGCCTTAGAGTGTCTTCTCATTAGGAACAGGTGCTCCGCTCCGTCCTCGCTCCATCCTTGAGTGCAAACTCCCCCCCTCCCTCTCCCCCCTCTGGTTTGCGTACACACTGCAGTCTTAATTCACTCCCAGCCAGGCACAATTGAAAGCAACTCTCTATAGTCTATATATTTCTGAATAACCAAAACAGTTACACAGGACATTTTCGCTGTACCTCGGGAAGTAATGTATCAGCTAAACCTACACGATGGGTTTTGGATACTTTTCCTACACTAAAAACATTATGGCCATGCGCGCGGCCCGCGCGCTAACCACATAGATTACAGACAGATAGACAAAACATATAACGAACAACGTAAAAGATAATATGCATATATACTTGATCGCTATAGTCCCGCTGAACACAACTAGTCACAACGTCGGGCTCCCAATTGCTTTGGATGGGCTAACCGGCCACATTACTGTGGACAGCGGAGGGATCACTGGTTGGTTTTGGCCGATTATGCTGTCCACTGCATCAAACCACGGAAAAGATATTGAAGCCTCATCTTCTTCACTTTTTAGCTCGACATTGTTGACTGATCTGTTGTACCCGACTACCCGTGCACACACATTTTCTAATAACAGCATTATTAGACATGCCAATCCAACGAAAGACGTGCTGGTCGCGCTGGAGAAAAACCAAATTGGATGTCTTTTGTCGAGACAGGTAGCGTTATTTCGGGAACATTTATATCTATAGTCTGGTGTAGTTTTCATCCACGAAAAATGGAGGCTCTAATTATTATTATTCATAGAGACTCCTCCACTATTGTCTCCCGGATGGTATTGCACATCATTGGATTGGATTGGATGGGACTGTGCATCAGAAAAAAAACTCCGGTCCGGGGTTTCCCTTCTCGGGCAAGCAGTAGCCGTTACCACATTCACTGGCGCAGCTGGGAGCAGGGTCGATTATGTGTTTTGGACTATAACGTTGGATCAATAAACGCGATCAATATTTGGAATGGCGATCAGGAATTGGATTAATCTTTTTGCAGAACATCTGATGTGAGGTAAGGACTCCATTTTACCAGTATATTGGGTTAATCAGGTGGATTTTTTTCTCCGCCATCGGAGCGTGTGTGTGTGTGTGCGTGACGTTAGCGCTGACCAAGTCATGGATAATCGATTTTTCAGCCCGCTTCTCTAGCGTGCATAAGGACACATATACTATCGATAATCTAGCGTTTATTTGAAAACTATTCATAAATCAGCGGAAAAATGACAGTGTTTTGTGTATTCCACTAAAAAGCGATTATCGCGGATTTCTCTGGAATTACTAGAAATCTCCAAAACTATACTCGTATTCAAAGCGGAAATGTACCAATGAAAAAACAATCCGTTTTGTACATGTTGACTGCAAGCAAGTCATTGATAAGCGACTGGTGCATTAGACCCATAGCCATAATTTAAGATATAGCTTAAGCGTTCGCAAATTTTCCCGTCCTCCCATTGACTAAAGCGCTGGCACGGAACGGCCTAATTTGGTCATATGGGCGTGGCTCTGAATGAGTTAATAAATTACACAGCTTTGTGTTGTCAACTGTTGCCAATCAGGCCCGGAGTGGCCATCAGTTTTCCCGGTGGCCTGGCCTGCACAGATACAACTTTTTTTTTTCTTATAACATTTTTATTTTATTTGTTTGCCCACAGTCAGGCCACTGAACTTAGAAGCAGGCCATGCCAGTGTTTCTAGTTGCGGCAGCGCAATAGTTAGATAACCTAGGTGGGGAACAACCTTACATCATTTTAAATAATTTTTATAAACTGGTCAACACGGCTTTATTTTCGGCATTGGGTGCCTGCTGCGCATGCGCTGTGATCACAGCGCAGGCGCATCAGGCAGCTAAAGCCATTTTGAGCAGTGTTGACCAGTTTATAAAAATTATTTAAAATGTTTATTAGCAAAGCCGAGCTTTCAAACCATTGCGTTTCTCTGTCCGAAACCCTCGTGCAACTGCGAGTACCTTTAAAATTTCTCTGTGATACATGTACAACGAGCGTTTCGCGGAGGACCAGTTCTTCAGAGTTAATTATGGGATTTTCCAATGGAGGAGCAAGGGACTGTGGATTCACTCGGTGCATCAGTCACGAAAGGGGCTAGGAACAACCAGGAGATCAAGTTGGAGAACTCTCTCTCTCTCGCTCACACACAAAGGGAGCCGCATGTGATTGGTGGAGGCGGGACCATTACAAAAAACTCCAAAGTCAGTGTTGTTGCTAATCATTGACACATACTAGCCTGTAATAATCCCCCCCAGAAAAATCTACTTTTCATTTGATATTGAAATTATTATTATTATTTTTTTTTTTTTATAATTTGTGATGCCATCACAAACACTGGCATTTAAAGGGTACACATAAAAAAGTTCCTGCACCAGAATGCAGGAAATTAAGTCTTTGTAACAAACATTGTCCTGGTGGGGGACCCCC
The DNA here is from genome assembly GCF_963971535.1 of Notolepis coatsorum. NCBI lineage: Eukaryota > Metazoa > Chordata > Actinopteri > Aulopiformes > Paralepididae > Notolepis > Notolepis coatsorum. The sequence continues at coordinate 60,250,720 of NC_140173.1, read as the reverse complement.
AGACCCCTGCTTAAAAAGTGGCCTGATTGGGGCTATATTTTGCACTATATTTCCCGGCCTGAATGATTTCCCCAGTCCAGCCCTGAAAAGGAAATGAAATAACTATTCCTTTATTGATTGCATTGGGGGAAATGCCAGCGTCATAGCAGTATGGGGGGGATACAAGTATGGACAGGGTAATAGTAGACTAGAAAGACATAAATATGGTCAAAAATATTATATCTGAATATAAAAACCTTGCAATGTGAGAAAGTGTTCCGACTCCGATAGGACCAACACATAGCCCCTTACGTGACTGTGATGCACCGAGTGAATCCACAGTCACTTGCTCCTCAATAGGAAACCAATGTATGTTGACCATGAAGGACTGGTTCTGGCCTAACCGTTCGGTATACAAGTATCACAGAGAAATGTCAAAGGTACTCGCAGTTGCATGAGGGTTTCGGACAGAGATACGAGATGGTTTGAAAGCTCGGCGTTGCTAATAAACATTTTAAATATTGTTTATAAACTGGTCAACACTGCTCAAAACGGCCTGGTGCGCTTGCGCTGTGATCACAGCACATGCGCATCATGCACCCAACGCCGGAAATAATGCAGTGTTGACCAGTTTATAAACAATATTTAAAATGTGTATTAGCAACGCAGAGCTTTCAAACCATCCCGCATCTCTGTCCGAAACCCTCGTGCAGCTGTGAGTACCTTTGAAATGTCTCTGTGCTACTTGTATAACGAACGGTTCGGCCAGAACCAGTGCTTCATGGTCAACATACGTTGGTTTCCTATTGAGGAGCAAGTGACTGTGGATTCACTCAGTGCATCACAGTCACGAAAGGGGCTAGAACCAACAGTGAGCGGCATATAAAAAGGTATCTAAACTCACCTTTAATTTTTGGAGAGAAGTACTCTGAAATTGATCTGCAAGAGATCGAGTGGAAGAAGGACAGGTCATTTTTCAAATTAGATTTCGTATCCTCAAGTCTGATTGTAACCCACACTTGTTGTTACCCAACAACTGTCCAATCTGAACTATCATGGCGGTAAAGTGACATCATCATACCTAGACACCTGCCGGCTACCAATCAGAGGAGGAGAAGTGTCAACACAAGGAAGCACGTTTTGTTGAGAATTTTAGGCAAACTAGTTAATGTTATTAGCTAAGTGTTTTAACTAGAGATTGTACCAGTTGCGAAGAAGAACCAAGTTTATTGTGCTGCACACACCGGTCACATGACTGACTTTGAGTTTTAACAATAAGTGTTAACCTTAATAACGTAAACTATCACCGAGACAAATCACTCAATAATACCGTTACAGCTTACCGTGTGTCTGGTATTAATGATGAGTTAGCGCCGGAAATGCATTCCACGACGAAACAATATTCAAACGTTGGCTTTAGGTGCGTTTAACGTTAGCCATGTTGTAACGTTACTTGGTCGTAAACCAAATTGCGGCGCCCTTATTTATCTCGCGTCGACGTGAACTCGGCGAGCAGCAGACAGTGACAGGCAGCCGTTGGAGTCCAGTGAGTAGGTCGTTTCCAATGTTGTTCCCGGAAGTACAGTAAGCCACGCCCCTACAGGAAGTACAGTCAACCACGCCCCTACAGGACGTACCGTAAGCCACGCCCCTACGCGGAGAACGTCGTACGTCGTTTTACAAAGGAAACTATTAAAAGGAGGAAGGGCCATCGCGTCAGATTACCAGGGTTCTATGCTTTGCTTGGTACAAGTTCACATACAATTTAATACAACATTAGCCGAGGAAATATACATCAACAAATATATAAAACGGTAGCTAGTTAATAACAAAGCAACAAATTGCAGATGATTCTGACATCCGAGGTAATAATAACTGTCGTGTGGCAGTGAAAGGGTTATTAAAGTTCCCAATGTGCACAATGCTCACGCGCTACACTGATCTGGTATGTCATAAATGTATAGATGTAGCAGTACTGTACCTGTATGTCATGTGTGTCATATATGTCCTGATGAATTGAAAATGGGGGACCCTGATGTAAACAAGACGAAAGTCTCTCTCTGGTCTGCATCCCCTTAACAATTGTGTGTATTGAGCCGTCCTGTACCCATTCTGCAATCTGTTAATAAAGTTTTCAATCAATCAAGCCTGTCAATGTTGTTCCAGGAACTCCTCGAAGCAATTCGAAACTGGCCCCTACAAATGTCCTAACCCAGTTGTACAGTAAATGACCAAGTATGGCTTTGTCAGTATTCCAATGTACAGTGTGTCCCCCCCCTCCAATGTACAGCCCCCCCCCCACACCACCCCACCCACCCAACCTCCTCCAATGTACAGTTTCTACGTCAAATGTATATACACTCTTTTTCTGGACACTTTTGTATCACAAACAGTACTGTATTTTCAAATCTGATATGTCATAAATGTATAGATGTAGCAGTACGGTCTATCTGTATGTCATGTATGTCATATGTTATGATGAATTGAAAATGGGGGACCCTGATGTAAACAAGACGAAAGTATTTCTCTGGTCTGCATCCACTTGACAATTGTATGTATTGAGCTGTACTGTACCCATTCTGCAATCTGTTAATAAACTTTTCAATCAATCAATCAATCAATCAATCAATCAATCAATCAATCAATCAATCAATCAGAGAAAGACTTTCGTCTTGTTTACATCAGGGTCCCCCATTTTCAATTCAGTTTCTTACCGCATTTGCCCTTTATCTGATGCGTTTTTCATTTTGGGCATAGCTATTTAAGACAAGAAGTAGCTAGCCTAGTATTATTGTTTTAACTTGTCTTTGGAGTTTGGTATCTAACTATTAATACGTCAAATAACAACATTGGTAAATTCTCCCGCCTGCTTCTTCGAGCAGAGGCTCCAGCTGTAGAGGGCTTCTTCTTCCTGTGATTTTGTTGGTATTATCTTCTTCTGATTTTTATTGGCGGTTGGCACTAACGTTTTGGTGCATTACCGCCACCTACTGAACTGGAGTGTGGATCTAGATGGATTATGCACATGATAATTACTATTGTCTACTACTCTATATCCTACCACTCAAACCTGTACTATTTAGAAAATTAAAAATGGCCCTATACCCTACATTCCCTGAGCTCAGTCGCAACACTTCTCTCACCTCCAGCTTTGTGTGGTCTCTCTCCAACATTTCTTTGAGGATCTGATTGTTTTCAATTGATTGATTGATTGAAAATTGTATTAACAAATTGCAGAATGGGTACAGTACAATACAGCTCAATACATACAATTGTTAAGGGGATGCAGACCAGAGAAAGACTTTCGTCTTGTTTACATCAGGGTCCCCCATTTTCAATTCATAATACAATTTTAATTCATCTGTCTCCCTTGTTTGTATTTGCTACACTCCACTAACAAATGCTCCACTGTTTCCTGCCTACTACAATACTCACACCTACCAGTCTCATGTTTGCCCATTATCCTAAGTGTATTTAGCCCAGTGTGTCCACATCTCATTCTTGAAACAATAACTTCTTCCCTCGTACCTCTGCCCACATCTCTCATTTTCCCTACTGCCCTCTGGACATTATAAAAATGCCTACCTTTATTTCCTCTATCCCACTCCTCCTGCCACTTCTTTTTCATTTAACATTTAAATTATGCTCTTAACTTCTGCCTTGCTGTAACTCACATCCACATTTATTTCTATTTTATTGCCGCCACCTACTGTTGCCGCCACCTACTGTTGGAACACGGATATGCTACGTAAAGCAGCACCCGTCTTCAAGGCCTTCAGTAGATTTTCTGATCTGCACGGTTTCAGCCAGCTAATCACCCAACCCACAAGGGTGTGTGAATCAACCCAGACTACCATTGACCTCATCCTGACCTCTGACAAGTCCATGATCTCCAATAAAGGGGTGATAGCATGCGGGTTAAGTGATCATTATATGATATTCTGTTCCCGCAAAAAGCTAAAGCAAAAGGCTGGCTGTCACAAAATGGTCACATCTAGAGACCTCAAAACGTACTCTAGCGAGGCCTTTAACCTTGAACTGAAGAGCCTGGACTGGTCAGATGAACTCAATGGTACACTGGTTGAAGAAACCTGGCTTGGCTTCAAAACCAAATTCTCAACAATACTAAACAACATGGCCCCCCTAAGAACCACCAGGGTAAAAAATCGTGCTGAGCCGTGGATGCACACTGAAATACTGACCGCTATGAAAGCCAGAGACAAAAAATGCTCTGAATTTCATAAAAGTCAGTCAAAGCTTACCAAAAGCACGAGCAGTGAACTCCAAGCCCATGTGACTGAACTCAAACTAGAAAGAAACAGACTAAGAAATGACGTAAACTCCATGATAAAAACTGCAAAAAAAAATTTCATCAATGACAAAACTGAGGAAAACAAAAATAAACCACGTGAACTTTGGAAATTACTCAATAATCAACTAGGCTGCAGTAAAAAACTTAAAACCAGGTTCTCAAACATAAACATAAAGACGGACAACACGCTCATCACAGACAAACTGGATGTAGCCAATTACCTAAACACTTTCTTCACAAACATAGCCACAACACTGGTAAACAAACTACCCTCCCACTCAGGGCAGTATGGGGTAGAACACATAGTAGCATACTACAAGAACCTAGGCGTCCACAAAGACGATTTCAAACTGGAAATGGTAACTACAGATGAGGTACTCAATAAACTGAGCGCCCTCCAACCGAACAAGGCCACTGGCCATGACAACATCCCCTCCAAATTCCTCAGAGACTCAGCAGCCGCCATCACCCCAGTCATCACACACATAATAAACCTCTCCATAAAACAGGGACACGTCCCCAAGGACTTCAAAATAGCGAGAGTAACACCCCTGCACAAAAAGGGCAGCAAATTAGACCCAGGCAACTACCGCCCTGTTTCTATCCTTACATCCATCTCGAAAGTCATGGAAAAAATAGTATACGAACAGGTCGAAAAGTACCTTACGGATAAAAATCTAATCTACGAATTCCAATCTGGCTTCAGAACATCCCACTCCACTGACACATGCCTTCTCTATTTGAACGACCACATCAAGCAAGAGGTGGACGCAGGCAAATACTGCGGCATGGTCATGCTAGACCTACAAAAGGCCTTCGACACTGTCAATCACACCATTCTGATTGACAAGCTAAAAGCAATTGGTTTTGATAGTTTATCAGTGAGCTGGATACAATCCTACCTGGAGGGGAGAGAACAGATGGTGGAGGTAAACGGTACCCTATCCCCCCCCCTCACAGTGAACTGTGGTGTTCCACAAGGAAGCATACTAGGACCACTACTGTTCCTAATTTATGCAAATGACATGTCGTCAGCTTGTGACTGCAACTTGTTCCTGTTTGCGGACGACTCAGCCCTGCTGGTCTCTGACAAGAACAAGTTACAGGTTGAAAAAACCCTCAGCTCGGAACTAGGCAAAATCTGCATATGGCTCGCCGACAACAAACTATCATTACACATGGGCAAAACAGAGTCCATTCTCTTCGGTTCAAATAACAAACTCAGCAAAACAGACGGCTTCTCAGTTACAGTGGGTGACAATATTGTCACAAGGAAAGATGAAATTACCTACCTGGGTTCCATCCTAGAGGCTAATCTTTCCTGTGACAAAATGGCATCCAATGTAATAAAAAAAAGTCAATCAACGAACTCGATTCTTGTACCGGATCTCCTCCCTGGTAAACAAGAATACCCTGAAGACTCTGGCAGGAGCACTCATTCAAGGGTACTACGACTATGCTTGCACCTCATGGTACCAAAGCACCTCAAAGGCACTAAAAACCAAATTACAAACATCTCAAAACAAACTAGTCAGACTACTGCTTGACCTGACTCCTAGAACCCACCTCACCCCTGCACACTTTGCCAACCTAGGATGGCTTAGAGTAGACGACAGAGTACAGCAACTTGCAATGGGCCTGGTCTACAAGATACACTACACGACCAAGGTACCCATGTATATGTCAAAATACTTCCCAAAGGTCAGTGAATACCACGATCACAACACCAGAGGGAGCTCCACAAATCATGTAAAACCCAGATTCGGCTCAAACAAGGGACTAAACACGTCTCGCAATTATGCCACAACAATGTGGAACGCCCTACCCAAAGCTGTAAAGGAATGTAAATCACTACCCACCTTCAAAAACACTCTCAAAGAACACCTACGGGAGACTGCAATTCAAAACTGGCCCCTACAAATGTCCTAACCCAGTTGTACAATAAAGACCAAGCATGGCTTTGTCAGTATTCCAATGTACAGCCCCACCCCACCTGCCCAACCTCCTCCAATGTACAGTTTCCATGTCAAATCTATGTCAGTATTCCAATGTACAGTGTCCCCCCCCTACCAACCCCCCCCCACCTCCAATGTACAGCCCCACCCCACCTACCCAACCTCCCCAATGCACAATTTCTATGTCAAATGTATATACTCTTCTTCTGGATTTTTTTTTTAGTATCACAAACAGTACTGTATTTGAAAATCTGGTATGTCATAAATGTATAGATGTAGCAGTACTGTCTATCTGTATGTCATGTGTGTCATATGATGAATTGAAAATGGGGGACCCTGATGGAAACAAGACGAAAGTCTTTCTCAGGTCTGCATCCTCTTAACAATTGTATGTATTGAGCTGTACTGTACTGTACCCATTCTGCAATCTGTTAATAAACTTTTCAATCAATCAATCAATCAATCAATCAATCAATCAATCAATCAATCAATCAATTCAATCAATCAATCAAAGGTTATGACGCTCCTCTAGTTCCACTGGACACAACAATAGGGTATATCTGCAGAGCCGCAAGCCCAACGTCTGGGCGGGGCTTCGTGGCTTGTACTCGGTTTGACTGTGCAGTAGTCAGTTTGTGCTGTTTATTTTTACAAGCAGTGAGGAGGACTCGACAGCATTTGCATTTCTGTGTTCCGTGTTGCAGGTTAGGGTTAAGGAGGTTGGGGTTAAGGTCATGTATGTCATATGTTATGATGAATTGAAAATGGGGGACCCTGATGTAAACAAGACGAAAGTCTTTCTCTGGTCTGCATCCCCTTAACAATTGTAGGTATTGAGCTGTACTGTACTGTACCTGTAATGTTGAATAATCACTCGGTTGGTTTAGTATAAACACTCTTTATTCAACATCAGGTATGGGTTGACTCGGAACACGACTGCATGCTTAGCCGGCTACTCCCCGGGGTGGTCCTGCGCATGCTCCGTCCTGTTATAGGCTGACTCCTGTTACACAGGTATCATGCACAGCGTAATATAGTCCCTGATGTTACTAGACATAACATTACATCTTCCCTCCTTTGAGTAGCTTAACCTGAGGGAAGTAAACCAATTAAACTATCTAGCAGTCCATGGAACATGACTACAATATTAACCTTAGCTATTTTAATTAACATATTATACTTATTATTAACGTTAGTGAATGCTTTTAGAGTTTCTTTTCAAGCCCTGTCACATGAACCTGAACTAGACTCCCGGGTCGACTACCGGTTGCCCACATAGGTGCCGAGGATTATTCTGCCTCATTGGCTCCCTACGCACTCACTATACAGTCTTTCAGGTGAAAAAGTCTTTCAGATGTGATGGCTTTTTAACCACTCTGCCTCTCAACGTGGTGACCGTGGCTGGTGTCTGGATTGGTGTCACCGTCTCTAGCTGTCGTTCGTCTGCTTCCTCCTCGATTACCCCGTCTGCTTCCTCTTCCTCCTCATGCTCGGGCTGGGGAAGTGGTGAAGTCAGCAGACGCAGGTGTCGCCTGTTCCTGCGAAGAACACCGCCTCCGGTGCGGATGAGGTATGACCTTGGGGCACTGCATTTGTCCAGGACAGTGGCAGTTGTAGTCCACCCTTTTTGACTGTCAAGTTTGACAGCAACAGCGTCACCCGGCTTGAGTAGGGGCAATGGGCGGCTTGAGTGACGTCTGTCATAGTGGTGTTTGTAGGCAGCCTTGGCTCTGGAGTCTGCTGCCCTCACCAGTCTGATGTCTGGCCACCGGGGAATAAGCTTTTCCTCCAATATGGGTACAGGAGTACGTATCTGGCGGCCCAGCATCAATTGGGCTGGACTGTATCCTGTTGCCTGGATGGGAGTTGCTCTGTAGCTGAGAAGAGCGAGGGCTGGATCCTTCTGTTTCAGAATGTGTTTAGCCGTCCTCACTGCTCTCTCAGCAGCTCCATTTGCTTGTGGGAAATGTGGGCTCGTTGTGACATGGTGAAAGTCATAGTCCTTTTCAAACTGCTGAAACTGATGCCCACAGAACTGAGGCCCATTATCCGTCACCAGGGTCGTGGGACAGCCCCACCTTGCAAAGATGGCGCTGAGGCGAGACCTCACTGTGGCGCTTGTCATGTCTGGTAGGTAGACAAGGTCGATATACCTTGAGAAGTAGTCGACTACAACCAGGTAGTTTCTTTTGTCCACTTCGCAGATATCCGCAGCCACTCTTGACCAGGGTCTGTCGGGTAGAGGCGTTGGCATGAGCGGCTCTCTGTTCTGGGTGGGTTTTGTCACCTGGCACTGTTTGCAGTGTTCTATCCACTTCTGCAGGGCTTTACCGACGCCCGGCCACCAGACGCTCTGCTTGGCGCGTTCACGGCACTTCACAATGCCCATGTGGCCGTCGTGCAGTCGTTCCACTATTACTGCCCTCATGCATTTGGGAATAACGATTCTGTCGCCATAGATGAGCAGGTTGCGGCATACTGAAAGGGAATCTTTCACTGCGTAGTATGGCATGATGTTGCTTGGCACTTTGGATGCGTATCTTGGCCAGCCATTTCTCACAAACTGTATCACCGTCTGTAGCTCTGGGTCTTCTTTTGTGCGCTCTTTAACCTCATCCAGACGTGAACTTGACATTGGCCATGCTGCCTGTGTGGCTTCCTCTAGAGCCGCTATGTCGTCTGACAGCTCAACCGTCTCCAGGTGCAGCGCTGCAGAAGGATGCCTTGAGAGCGTGTCTGCTACTACAAGCAGTTTGCCTGGGACATACACCGCTTTCGCGTTGAATCGCATCATCCTCAGGAGCAGTCGTTGACAACGAAGTGGCACTGCATCAATGTCTTTGAGGTTGAAGAGTGGGACCAATGGCTTATGGTCTGTTTGAATGGTGAAGTTGTCCAGGCCGTATAGGTATTTGGAGAACTTTTCACATGCCCAGACTGCCGCCAGACACTCCTTCTCAATCTGAGCATATCTTGTCTCAGCATCTGTCAAGGTGCGAGAACAGTATGCGACTGGCAATAATTGTCCACTGTGATTTTGAAGGAGAACACCTCCTAATCCATAGCTGCTGGCGTCGGCACTTACAACTGTCGGCTTGCTGACATCATAGAAGGCTAATATGGGCGCCTCTGTCAACATCTGCTTGACTTTAGTGAAAGCCTTGTCTTGTGCCGGGCCCCACACCCATGCTGTGTCAGCTTTCAGTAGGTCATTGAGTGGGTGTGTGACATCTGCTAGGTTGGGCAGATAGCGTCCAAGATAGTGCACCATGCCCATGACCCGCTTCAGATCTGTGGTGTTTCCAGGGGGCTGGATGTTTCTTATGGCCTCCACTTTTCCCATGTCAGGCCTGACACCACGCTTGTCCACGATGTGGCCTAAAAACTGGACCTGTGACTGTCTCAGTTTGCATTTTTCTTCGTTGAGCTTCAATCCAGCATCGCTTAGCGTTTTCAGTACCGTCTTCAGGCGTTGGTCATGCACCTCTGTGGTTTCTCCATAGACTATTATGTCATCCATGAAGGCTGCTGCACCTGCGTGGTCCTTGAGAAGATTATTCATCTCCCTCTGAAATATTTCTGGAGCGCTGGATATACCAAACGGAAGGCGGTGGAAGAAATATCTTCCGAATGGCGTGATGAACGTTGTTAATTTGGCACAGTCCTTTTCCAGAGGAATTTGCCAAAATCCTGTAGCAGCGTCCAGCAGTGAGAACATGCTTGAGCCGGCCAGCTTGGGGAGTATATCATCTAGAGTCGGTAAGATATACTTCTCTCTCTGCACGGCTTCGTTGAGGCGATTTAGTCCCACACATATTCTCACTCGACCATTCTTTCGTGGCACAACCACCATCGGGGCACACCATTCAGTTGGTTCTGTTATTTCCTCAATAACTCCACATTTGACCATCCGCTGAAGCTCCTCCTTCACTTTAGGGAGTAAGGGTACAGAGCCTCTGCGAGATGTGTGGACAGAGTAGGGTACTGCACCTTCCCTCAGTTTTATTTTCACTGGGGTTGTTTTTAAAAGTCCCACTGACTCGCTGGGTACCACTGCCTCACTGGGCACATTTGTCACATTTTCCATTCTCTGTATGAGACCCATGGCTACTGACACTTCTCTGCTCAGTAGGTTGTTGACTGTGGGACCTTCCACAACATGTATGTCGAAGCAGTACTCTGTCCCTTTGTGACAAGTGAATGTTTTGAACTTGCCTTTGTTAATTAGTCTGCCCCCTGGACCATCCAAAACAGTATGTGTATACACCAGCTTCGGCCTTGTCACCAATGCGTCATAGGTGTGTTGAGAAATAACACTGGTGTCAGCTCCACTGTCTATTTTAAACTCAACCTCACCTTCCCGGAGTTGCAGTTTTATTGGCCATGGCTTATTAGAGTCCTGCACAGTGATAGAGCCCAAGAAATAATAATCATCAGGTTCGGTTTGCTCTTCTGCATACACATCACTGACCTGTAGAGTGCGACACACAATAGCGTAGTGGCCCCTCTTACCGCACTTGCGACAGTCAGCACGTCTGGCTGCGCACATATCACTCTCGGCGTGCTGGTTGCCGCACCTGTCGCAGTTGCCTTGAGCTGCATGTCTTGTGCCTGCGTGCTGCTGCTGCCTGGGGGGTCTGTAGCTGCCTCTCCTCTCTGGTTGAAATGCGCCTCTCGGCCGCGCGAAGTAAGCTCGTCTTTGTGTGTGCGTCACCTCACACAACTCTGTGGCTCCACTCTGTTCGGAAATCTGTCCCTTGATCTGTTCCGACTGCCTGGCGTGTCTGCATGCCCTCTCTAGGTTTAAATCCGACATCATTTGAAGCTTTTGTGACAATTCTTTATCCAATACTCCTATAACGATTCTGTCCCTTACATTTTCATCTTTCACAGTTCCAAAACTGCACGTGCTCGCCAACTCGTGTAAACAGCGGATGTATTCCTCCATGCTTTCTCCGTGCTTCTGTGCACGCTGGTGGAACTTTGCTCGCTCGTGTATGACGTTAACTTTCGGCACAAAATATTTGTCCAGTTTGTCCAGCACAATTGCATATACTTTTTCATCTCCGTCGGCTGTATAAACGAAGGTCTTGACGATCGATTCGGCTTCACTTCCGAGCGCGTACAGCAGAGTGCACACTTGCACTTCTTCCTCCTCTTTGTCTAATTTGGTCGCAATTCTGTACCTGTGGAATCTGCGTTTCCATTCAGGCCACTGCTCCGGATGACTGAAGTCCAAACTGCTCGGCGGTGGGAACTTTGCCATGGTTGACTTCTGACACCATGTAATGTTGAATAATCACTCGGTTGGTTTAGTATAAACACTCTTTATTCAACATCAGGTATGGGTTGACTCGGAACACGACTGCATGCTTAGCCGGCTACTCCCCGGGGTGGTCCTGCGCATGCTCCGTCCTGTTATAGGCTGACTCCTGTTACACAGGTATCATGCACAGCGTAATATAGTCCCTGATGTTACTAGACATAACATTACAGTACCCATTCTGCAATCTGCTAATAAAGTTTTCAATCAATCAATCAATCAATCAATCAATCAATCAATCAAGGTTAGGGTTAAGGTCAGAGTTGCGTTCCTCTTATCAACATTGGCTGCACGCACGCTAATGACGCCACGAGCACGTGCGCTCCCCGGCGCGTGCGCGCGCTCCCGCGCATGCGCATAAATGTTCCCTCGCTTAAGCACAGACCAGGGCCCTATTCCCCGTACCTGGTTCAACTAAGTCGATCAAAAGTCCCATTATCCAGATTCAATTAACCAGATGTTTGAATCCAGGCTTTCCCTGTTCCTCGAACGCTGATTCAGTCTCATTAATTCGAACCAGACTTGATACTCAGGATAAGTGCGCGCGGCCGCCTCACCTGAAAAGACAGCAGATGTCGATCGCAGAAATCCTGATTTTCTAACGGCATTGATTGATTGATTGATTTAAAACTTTATTAACAAGATTGCAGAATGGGTACAATACAGTACGGCTCAATAGCCTCGCCGACAAGTTAAATGCATAATCTATAGGCTAATTTTAAGTCCCTCCTTACCCCAATCAATCAGATTATATTTCTTTAAATGTGCCTGCTGGCAGTAGGCTTAATGGAATGAATAATCAAATGAGATCTTGCTAGCGAAAATAATTAGTTAAACTCTTTCAGAATAAGGATAAAAACAAGTCCAAATAGTATCTAATTGATACGAATTATATTATGAGGAAATCTGTACTGTATGTGCTTAGGTATTATGTACTATATAGATACATGGTTCCCAAAGAGAGGCTTGGAGGGAGGCTTGCAGTTACACTATTAATCAGGTTTTAATCTGTTTCCATACATGCATTGAATTGATTACCCTTTGGTTTATACCAGTGACACCTCATGTTCATCATCAGATAACAGTGCTTGAAAAGATAAATGCATTTTCTCAAATTCATTCTCAAAAACCTCAAAGGCTCATTCAATTTATCATGTAACGTCACGTCATCAAATCCATCAAACAGCGCATCTCCTCATATATTTTTATAGTTACAATATCACAATAACGTGTGACACTGTCACAGTGACAGTGATACAATTAAACAATCCACAGATTCAGATTCCTCATAATTCATATATCCACAGTCCACGCATAGACGCTTCATGTATGCTTGAATGAAACACAATCCGGGCGCTCCGTTAAGCAAATACACAGCGAAGAATATTAAACTAATCAGAGCCAAACGCCCGATAGGTTTCATTCATTAAAAATATCCCCACGGGATTCACATTGGCAATGATCCGTTTAGTCCGTTATTAAAATAACTGTGTGTCGCGATCACGAGCGCCGTATCCGTATAACTATGACGTGCATTATATAGGACAAAGTAAATTTAGTATCAGCATTTTAGGTCTATTATTTTACATTTCAAAAGCCCCCTCTAGAAAAACGAAGCACAAAAACATAATTCAGAATGGTATAATGGGATCTACACTGTGATAATTATTTCAGGAAGCGAGCTGGCATTTATTTGCGAGGGTGTGGCCATGCAGGTTATCCAGCTAACTGAACTAAACCCTGCCCTCGACCAGGTTCAAACTTTTTGATCTTTTTGATCTTTTTGATCTTGTAATGGGAATTCTCTAAGAGACAAACGATGCGCCGCTTACATTAATGATTCTGAGTCATTATTAATAATAGTAAGGTTTATTAACAGATAATAATAGAAAGGTGATTTACAAATAATATAGAAAAGTGATTAACAGATAATAATAGAAAGGTGATTTACAAATAATATAGAAAGGTCATTTCCACGTGGCCACGTCGAAAGGGCAGGCCGTGAGTCAGAGACAAGTCCGTTAACACTTGGTCTGGCTCAGGTCTGACCCAGAACGCCGTCCACATGCATGTCAAATACACAGTTTCCAGACATAACAATATATCAGATATGATGACTTAAGGTAAGCAGAATGGTTTTCTCAGTAACTGGAAACAGACAACAACTCTGTTATGACTAAGATGTCAAAGTGCTCTTAAAGAGACATACACACATTAACCAGTGTAATGGGAATTCTCTAACCTTGGGTTATGGCTCTGAAGAAACACAATCCTGTGACCTATAGTCTGGGCCTTTATAATAGAATACTCTGTGTGTCCTTTAAAGAGACACACACACATTACGCCGATCTTAGTGTAACAGTCTGTAAAATGATAAAACAACACAGATCCATAATGACATGATAATATATTCCACAACAATCTTTTTGATCTTTTTGACTTAGAAAATCCGACGTCGGGGAACGGAAAGGTCTGGCTTAAGTCAAGCTATGCTGAAAATGATCCGGCTAACTCAGTTAGCCAGGTACGAGGAACAGGGCCCAGAGTCATAGATTATAAGGCTCTGGCACAGACTAAAGACGATGCCTAATTGCCTCTACGAATGGAATGTAACACATTTCATAAGTTCTGTGTGAATGTATCTGAGAACGTCTTTAACACACCTGCCGACCGGCGCTATTGATATGCAAAGTAGCCCAGGTGGGGTGTGTGAAGCGCATTCCTGTGTGCACGCGCTTCTGCTCACAAAACTTTGGCTGCACACAGTGCACACAGTGCAGCCTCGTCCCATGAAGAACGCATCCCTGGTTAAGGTTAGGGTTAGGGTTAAGGTTAAGGTTAAGGTTAGGGTTAGGGTTAGGGTTAGGGTTAAGGTTAGGGTTAGGGTTAGGGTTAGGGTTAAAGTTAGGGTTAAGGTTAGGGTTAAGGTTAGGGTTAAGGTTAGGGTTAGTGTTGATGAATTGAAAATGGGGGACCCTGATGTAAACAAGACGAAAGTCTTTCTCTGGTCTGCATCCCCGGGCCTTAACAATTGTGTGTATTGAGCTGTACTGTATTGTACCCATTCTGCAATCTGTTAATACAATTTTCAATCAATCAATCAATCAAAGGGTTAAGGTTAAGGTTAGGGTTAAAAATAAACATTAAAATAAATAAACTTCCGGGTTTTACAGGAAACAAGAAAGGTACAAGCCCCGTCCACGCCTCAAACCGAGTACAAGCCACGAAGCCCCGCCCAGACGTTGGGCTTGCGGCTCTGCAGATATACCCTACTCGATTTGGTTGGTACATAAACAGTTTCAGTGCAATGCCGCCACCTACTGTTGATATTAGGTTATGAGGCTCCTCTAGTTCCACTGATTGATTGATTGATTGATTGATTGATTGATTGATTGATTGATTGATTGATTGATTGAACACAACCTTGGACACAACCTTTAAAAGCGGTGGTTTTGAAACTCGACCACACGCGTCGTCACGGTAACTAACGTAATAATAATTTAAAATCTGTTTTATTGAACGAGGAGGGGGACATTATTTAACGTTGACAATTGGCACACAGGGCACAGCTAAGAAGAAGCAAGATATTCGTCGACCTATCAACGAGAGAGGAGATTGAATCGTCCTCCGGTAAAG
Organism: Notolepis coatsorum; assembly: GCF_963971535.1. Classification (NCBI taxonomy): domain Eukaryota; kingdom Metazoa; phylum Chordata; class Actinopteri; order Aulopiformes; family Paralepididae; genus Notolepis; species Notolepis coatsorum. The sequence goes on along the minus strand of NC_140173.1, from coordinate 60,235,515 downwards.
TCTCATTGTCGCTATATTTTAATCAGCAGTGATTGTTTGTATTTGAGATTGCAGAATGGGTACAGTACAGCTCAATACATACAATTGTTAAGGGGATGCAGACCAGAGAAAGACTTTCGTCTTGTTTACATCAGGGTCCCCCATTTTCAATTCATCATAACGACATGACATACAGATAGACAGTACTGCTACATCTATACATTTATGACATACCAGATTTGCAAATACAGTACTGTTTGTGATACGAAAAGAGTCCAGAAAAAAAGTATATACATTTGACATAGAAACTGTACATTGGAGGAGGTTGGGCAGGTGGGGGGGGGGGGGGGGGGGGGGTACTGTACATTGGGGGTGGGTGGGGGGGCAGGTTGGGTAGAAGTGGGGGGGGGGGGGGGGGGACACACACTGTACAACTGTACAAGCAAAACTGTACATTGGAATATTGACAAGACCATACTTGGTAATTTTTACTGTACATTGGAGGGGGTTGTGTTGGGACATTTACAGGGGCCAGTTTCGAATTGCAGTCTCCCGTAGGTGTTTTGAGTGTTTTTGAAAGTGGGTAGTGATTCACATTCCTTTACAGCTTTGGGTAGGGCGTTCCACATTGATGTGGCATAATTGCGAAACATGTTTAGTCCCTTGTTTGAGCCGAATCTGGGTTTAACATGATTTGTGGAGCTCCCTCTGGTGTCGTGATCGTGGTATTCACTGACCTTTGGGAAGTATTTTGACATGTACATGGGTACCTTGGTCGTGTAGTGTATCTTGTAGACCAGGCCCATTGCAAGTTGCTGTACTCTGTCGTCTACTCTAAGCCATCCTAGGTTGTCAAAGTGGGCAGGGGTGAGGTGGGTTCTAGGAGTAAGGTCAAGCAGTAGTCTGACCAGTTTGTTTTGAGATGTTTGTAATTTAGTTTTTAACGCCTTTGAGGTGCTTTGGTACCATGAGGTGCAAGCATAGTTGTTGTGAAGGGCCAGATTAAACCGAATATATATATTTATTTATATATATATATTTAATTGTATTTGTATATTCTCTAATATTCCCTGATATCCCTTGTATATTCCTTGTACAATATGCATTGAATATCCATTCTAGCCTACTGAACATCCCATAATAGTCTCCATTCTACTATTGGTCGAGACCTTGGTGCCAGGCTGCCATACCCCTCAGACCCAGTTCAAACGTACCGCTCGACATGTACGAACAAGTCCTAGTTCCGCGTAGGAATTTGGCTACCGCACCACTAATGGGACTATTTGTTCATAGTGCGTATATATACTGCGCTACTAAAGTAGGACTTTCTTTTCAGTCCAGTTTCTTACCCTCCAATAGAGTCACAGACGTAAAGCCTCCCCGCGATGCCACGTGTGGGAGTAAGGCCAAGTTCGGCCTACCATCGGTATTGAGACATCGTGTATATTAATATTTGAATAGTCATATTTGGCACTATATCGTCGAGTTGGACGTAGTCTATTAAGCTAATAATAGTCTGTTAATATATAGTGCTTCGTGCGGTGAGAATACTACCGTAGTCAGTACCCCATCGTTTCGGGCAGAGAACTGGCTGCTTACCCAGGGTGGTTGACCCTATGTGAAGCTGCACCCGAGGAGCCCCAGAGCCGACGAGCGAGTGGACCTGTATACCGGATTATTCTACCGACGACAGCCCGCCTTCCCAGGCACGGATTATGCTTTGGATACTTTGATTATTCTATGGATAAAGACCCCCGACACTACCGTGTGTTGGAACCCCCCCCCCTGGAGAGGACGCAAGGTGAGGAGACGCTCTGCAAGACGAGGTCTCTCCACATCTCTCCCCCGTGGACCGGAGAGAGCCGGCCCACAAAGAGTCCACCTGCTTTCATCTGTGGTCCAAGGATCGCCGGCGCATTGAACGGCACTACAGTGGGTTCACCTGGGATACCCTTGGCCAGACGAGGCAGCTGGATTCTACCCCCCCCCCCTCCTACTCCTGTCGGCTTACAAGCGACCGGATTAACCCCCTCTAGTGTATCCAGCCTATAATCATTAAAGTATCATTGCTGTTATTCCTTAACTATTCCAGGTCGTATATTTACCACCTGCGCCTTCAGAGATTGGACATTATCTATTGATATACCGACGAATACTCCTTGCCATAAAAGTGCATACTATTTCAATCCATAAATGTAATTAAGTGATTAAGTGCTTATTCTACACACCATCGCTGTGTAGGAAATAAAGACCTGTTTCTAATTCGTACATTTGTGTTGGATCCGTTTCATCTACGTGAGAGTGTTCATGATAATATATTTATGCCGTGTACTGGGTGGCCGAATATTAAGTACAAAGGTAGTGGTAGTAAGTATCATATCTAGTAATACAGTCAGGGAATTGTACCCCTCAGTTACCATTGGTCCTTCGAACCGGATGGTAATTAGTGTAATATTAATATAGTGTTATTAATATTGAAATGGCCTATGATGAACACTCCACGAAACGATCCTCCTAACCAACGCCCGCAGCGCGAACGACGGCTCCCTCAGTACTTAGAGGCTTACGCTGTCAGTCAACAACCTAGTCTTCTACTAACAGTAAACGCGGTAAAACTAGAAAGTAAAAGTATGTCTAACCCCAACGCCCAGACTACCCCGACCATAGAGGCCCCTACGGGCTCTAATGTAACTGACCAAGTTCACGGTGGGGACCAGTGGGAACCAGACATGACTTCACACCCCGCCAGTACTGAAGAAGTAGTCCCCGATGAGTCCCGGGAGGAACACAACGCTACCGAGAGAGAACTCGGCACGGAAGAAGATGGGGAGAGCACCGTGGAGATAGAGCTCCAAGGCTCCGCAAGGAGTACCCCGAGGGAAGGCTCCCCTATACAACCGCCTTCTCCCAGCGAGGCAGAGAGGACCCTACAGCAGGCATTCCTCGTCAGCCTGAAAGCCTCTACTGAACGCGATAGACTCCAGGGTGAACGCGATCGATTGCAGATACAGCAACGGAGCGAAGAAGAGCACATACGCCTGGAAATAAGACGCATTCAGATGGAAGAGAATGTGGCCCGAGACCGAGCAGACAGCCAGCGAGCAGCTGCTGGTGCTCTACGGGACGCAGAGCGCGACAGACAGCAAGCGCAACTAATAGAACAGCTGATCAGACGGACAACACCCTCTCCCTCCGCCAGAGGCTCCAGGAACTCGTCTAGACACACCTCCAGGGCGGCATCCCCTAGCCGAGTAAACAACCCTGAACTTGACCAACAGACGAGGTCTATACCCCCCACAGACCACCTCCCCCCACCGGTCCAAGCGAGACCTAGCAACCGGGAAGGAGCAGCATATCCTGTGGAGAGGCTAAACCAGAGACTACAAGCACTGGATGACCTAACTGAAGACGAAGAGGAAGAGGAGGAGAACCGCGCCCGAAGACAGCACAGTACTCTACCGGACCGGGAGGTCCGGTACAGCCCAGGCTATACTCCCGCGGAGCTGCGCTACAGACCCCGACTCTATACACGGGTGAGCACGACGCACGACCCGCACCGAGGAACAGCACCTGGACAAGCGGGCCATGGTACACTGCCGGTACCAGCCCATACCAAGGAGCGGGAGGAGACTCGCCTAGGAGGCCTCCCCCCCAACGCTCGCCGATGTATCCACAGTCAGCGTCATACATTGGCACGCCTATGGTACCCGACTTCACCCAAGAGAACCGGGCCCAGTAACAGAACTCCGCATGTGTCTGGAGACCATGTTGGTGGATGTATTGGATGAACGCCACAAATACGCCATCCTACTGCAGCACTTAAAGGTGCCCCGCGCACATAATATAGCGCTCGCCTACGCGACTTCCACCACCCCATACACAGCAGCGCTGGTAGCATTGGACCAGAGGTATGGGCGCATATGGGATTACGTGATCCAGGAGATCCGACACATCGACCGCTTACCCCCAGCAATAGACAATCGAGCACTGGACGACCTGTCCATCAGAGTGCAGTCCCTGGTAGGGATGTTGGGAGCGCAAAGAGAGAAGGGGAAGTATGAACTTTACGCCAACTCAAATGTGGAAAGGATCCTGGAGAAGCTGCCGCCCGCTCGTCAGGAGCGCTTTAGGCGGCAGAGGGACCACAGAGACCCGAATGGCCCCGAACCGAACCTCCTCGATCTAGCAGACTTCCTGGCGAGAGAAGTCAGCAGCCTACGGCTAGATACATTCGGACGGAGCACCCCTGGCTCCAGAGAAGGAACCAGACGACTAAATGATGGAAGAAGATCGGTGACTGTGATGCACCAATCGGAGTCAGTACCGAGCAGCAGGAGCCACAGTACCCCCTCCAGAACGGAGAAGTGGAAGATAGTGTGCCCCTACTGTGAGAAAGAACACTGGCTAGCGCAATGTGACTCCTTCCCCAAGCTGAACGCGGAGGAAGCAGGTCAATGGATAAAGTCCAACAAGCGCTGTTTTCGCTGTGCGCGCTCACACATGGCAGCCGAATGCCGCTTAAAGAAAAGGTGCACCAAGTGCGATGGAGCCCATCTGGACATACTTCACGACAGTAACAGACGGCGCCCTTCACCTGCACCATCCAGCCGCAAAGCGAGCGTCATGTACATCGATCCCGCCAGCAGCAGTGGAGCCCGAGTACTCCTAAAAGTAGTGCGTGTGACACTAAGCTACCAGAATAAAGTCCTGGACACTTACGCCGTCCTCGATGACGGGTCAGAGAAGACCCTGCTGCTCGCCTCCGCTGCGGCCCAGCTAGGGCTGCGGGGAAGCGAAACCCAAATGACAATTCGGACAATAAGACGAGATTTGAAGACGATAAAGGGCGAGAATGTCTCATTCTCTATCGCAGCAAGCGGCCAGCCTGAGCGACGGTACCAGATTGCAGACGCTTTCACCAGCCAAGAAATAGGACTGTCGCGGTACACATACCCCGTCGCCAAGCTGATGGAGAAATATGCACATCTGCGCAAGTTACCGATCCCGCTCATAGACAATGCTATGCCGACCCTGTTGATAGGCTCCGACCATGCAGACCTCATTGTCCCGATAGACCGGGTTCATACCGGACCCCGAGGCTGTCCTGCAGCAGTCGAGACCCGTTTGGGATGGACTCTCCAAGGCCCGCTCGCCAAATCTCTCAACCGAAGTACAGCCACTAGATGTCTCCACTCCCGAGTCACAGAGGGAGAAACCGCACTCCTGCAACACGTAGAGCGGCTATGGAGCTTGGAACAAATGCCCTTTAAGAATGGAAAGAAAGACATTCGCTCTAAAGATGACATTTACGCCATTCACCTCCTCGAGACAGGGACCAAGAGAGTCCCGGTCAACGGCGTGCTGAGATACGCCACGCCACTCCTGCGGCGAGAAGGAATGCCTACTTTCCACGCCAAGACAGACGCCACAGAACGGTACCTGCTGAACACGGAGCGGCGCTTAGCCAAGAACCCCGCCCAAGAGAGTGTATACCGCGCTGAGATTGAGAAGCTCATCACAGCGGGACACGTCACAAAGATGGACATTAAAGAGGCTGACCAGACCACTGAATCGTGGTACGTGCCCCACCACAAGGTCCATCACAACGGTAAAGACCGCATAGTATTTAACTGCAGCTACCAGATCGGATCCCAAAATCTGAATAAAGAGTTACTGCCCGGTCCCACACTCGGCCCCTCCCTACTCGGCGTTCTACTCCGCTTCCGCCAGGAAAAGGTGGCCATCAGCGGGGACATTAAAGGAATGTTCCTGCAGGTGAGATTAGTAGAGGCGGACAAGCCCCTGTTACGGTTCCTATGGAGAGAGAAGCCAGGAGATGAGCACCCAGCCATCTACCAATGGGAAGTCCTCCCCTTCGGAACGACGTGCAGCCCCTGCTGTGCGACATTTGCACTACAGAAACATGTAGCAGAGGACCCAGCAGCGGACGAAGAGGTCCGACACAGCGTAAAGAACAGCTTCTACGTAGACAACTGTCTACAAAGCCTTTCAACCCAGGAAGAAGCCGAGGCTCTCCTGATTAAACTCCGCGCCTCATTGATCAAAGGCGGCTTTGATCTCAGGCAGTGGGCCAGCAGCGATCCGCAAGTACTGCGCAGCCTCTCCTCCGAGGACAAGGCAGCCAGTAGCGAGACCTGGATGGCTACAATCCCGGGAGAAGCCCAGGAGATGACCCTGGGATTGGTGTGGCGATTCAAAACAGATTCGCTTCACTACAGACACAAGCCCCTGACTACGGAGCAGGGAAGGCCGGCGGCGGCGCCGACCACCAGACGGAGTGTGTACACAACACTCGCCCGACAATATGACCCGCTAGGATGTATTCTACCGTACACCACCAGGGCAAAAATGATTGTACGAGCATTGTGGGACAAGGACCAGGGCTGGGACGACCCCATTCCCGCACACCTTGCATCCACCTGGAGAGAGTGGGAGATGGAGCTCCACTCACTCCCAGGCGTTAATATGCGCCGAAGCTACTTCCCACCCACGGTGAGGCCAGAGACATGTAAAATGGACTTACACGTCTTCAGTGACGCCTCAGAGGTCGCATACGGATCAGTAGCCTACTTGCGGGCCCAAGACCAGGGGGGAGAGATCTACACAGCATTTGTCCTCGCCCGCTCGAGAATAGCCCCACGCAAGCAACAATCTATCCCACGTCTAGAGCTCTGCGCAGCCCTAGCCGGAGCGCACCTAGCCACGCTCATCCAACGTGAGCTCACCATACCGGTGTCTAGAACAATCCTGTGGTCAGATTCCACGACGGTACTCGCCTGGATCAAATCGGACTCATGCAAGTACAAAGTCTTCGTGGGAGTCAGAGTCACCGAGATTCAAGACTTAACCGAAGAGTTAACCGGAGAAACAGAGTGGCGCTACGTTGATACAAAACAGAACCCAGCTGACGTCATCACCCGGGGGATGCCCCTGGATGACCTCACCCGTCGCAATGTCTACAGTGACGGCCCCGCATTCCTAAGACTCCCGGAAGGACAGTGGCCCATGCCTATCCCGAGGGAAGCAAGTCCAGAGGAGGTGGAAATTAAGAAGTCTGTGTTCTGTGGATTGAGCACCGTAGCCTCCACCGACCCTAACATAAACGATTGCACGTCCATAGAGAGTGCACAACAAAGAACATTCCTGCGGTACCACCCGGAGTGCAAGTCCCCCGCTGATATGTCAGCAGCTAACTACGAGGAAGCAGAATTGCTTCTACTGCAGCGAGCCCAGAGAGACTCGTTCCCCGATGAATTGGCCTGTCTACAGGGAGGAAAGCCCGTCCCATCCGACAGCAGATTAATTCACCTGGCCCCCGAGAGCGACGCTCACACCCTCATCAGAGTGGGTGGTCGCCTACGCAGAGCCCCCAATCTACCGGATGACATTAAACACTACCTACCGTCTCTACAGACCCGCCAGAAGTGGGTAAAGGAGAGAGACAATTTGACAGAAGGAACAGTCGTCATGATTATTGATCAATCACTGCCCAGAGCTATGTGGCCGGCCGGCCGCGTAAGCAAAGTGATCACCGGTGCCGACGGCAAGGTCCGAGCAGCTGAAGTGCTCGTCCAGGGTCGCACTTACACCCGTCCCGTGGCAAGGCTCATAGAACTGCCTCGACTCCCAGACACAATCGATGATGACCATGACCCTACAACCCTATGACTTTGTGAAGTTGACTGACCCCTACAGCAAACCCTTATGTGTAAATAGACAACGCGATTAATCTGTCTCCGTTTAACTGATTAGGTCTGGGACCTATTCAGGGGGTGGCTGTTGTGAAGGGCCAGATTAAACCGAATATATATATTTATTTATATATATATATTTAATTGTATTTGTATATTCTCTAATATTCCCTGATATCCCTTGTATATTCCTTGTACAATATGCATTGAATATCCATTCTAGCCTACTGAACATCCCATAATAGTCTCCATTCTACTATTGGTCGAGACCTTGGTGCCAGGCTGCCATACCCCTCAGACCCAGTTCAAACGTACCGCTCGACATGTACGAACAAGTCCTAGTTCCGCGTAGGAATTTGGCTACCGCACCACTAATGGGACTATTTGTTCATAGTGCGTATATATACTGCGCTACTAAAGTAGGACTTTCTTTTCAGTCCAGTTTCTTACCCTCCAATAGAGTCACAGACGTAAAGCCTCCCCGCGATGCCACGTGTGGGAGTAAGGCCAAGTTCGGCCTACCATCGGTATTGAGACATCGTGTATATTAATATTTGAATAGTCATATTTGGCACTATATCGTCGAGTTGGACGTAGTCTATTAAGCTAATAATAGTCTGTTAATATATAGTGCTTCGTGCGGTGAGAATACTACCGTAGTCAGTACCCCATCGTTTCGGGCAGAGAACTGGCTGCTTACCCAGGGTGGTTGACCCTATGTGAAGCTGCACCCGAGGAGCCCCAGAGCCGACGAGCGAGTGGACCTGTATACCGGATTATTCTACCGACGACAGCCCGCCTTCCCAGGCACGGATTATGCTTTGGATACTTTGATTATTCTATGGATAAAGACCCCCGACACTACCGTGTGTTGGAACCCCCCCCCCTGGAGAGGACGCAAGGTGAGGAGACGCTCTGCAAGACGAGGTCTCTCCACATCTCTCCCCCGTGGACCGGAGAGAGCCGGCCCACAAAGAGTCCACCTGCTTTCATCTGTGGTCCAAGGATCGCCGGCGCATTGAACGGCACTACAGTGGGTTCACCTGGGATACCCTTGGCCGGACGAGGCAGCTGGATTCTACCCCCCCCCCCCTCCTACTCCTGTCGGCTTACAAGCGACCGGATTAACCCCCTCTAGTGTATCCAGCCTATAATCATTAAAGTATCATTGCTGTTATTCCTTAACTATTCCAGGTCGTATATTTACCACCTGCGCCTTCAGAGATTGGACATTATCTATTGATATACCGACGAATACTCCTTGCCATAAAAGTGCATACTATTTCAATCCATAAATGTAATTAAGTGATTAAGTGCTTATTCTACACACCATCGCTGTGTAGGAAATAAAGACCTGTTTCTAATTCGTACATTTGTGTTGGATCCGTTTCATCTACGTGAGAGTGTTCATGATAATATATTTATGCCGTGTACTGGGTGGCCGAATATTAAGTACAAAGGTAGTGGTAGTAAGTATCATATCTAGTAATACAGTCAGGGAATTGTACCCCTCAGTTACAATAGTCGTAGTACCCTTGAATGAGTGCTCCTGCCAGAGTCTTCAGGGTATTCTTGTTTACCAGTGAGGAGATCCGGTACAAGAATCGAGTTCTTTGGTTGACTTTTTTTTATTACATTGGATGCCATTTTGTCACAGGAAAGATTTGCCTCTAGGATGGAACCCAGGTAGGTACACAGTAAATTTCGCAGAGTAAATTTTACTCAAACTGAGTCCATTTGAGCCCAAGTGAGTAAAATTGTACTCAGTTTGAGTAAAATTTACTCAGCGAAATGTACTGTGTAATATCTTCTTTCCTTGTGACAATATTGTCACCCACTGTAACTGAGAAGCCGTCGGTCTTGCTGAGTTTGTTATTTGAACCGAAGAGAATGGACTCTGTTTTGCCCATGTGTAATGATGGTTTGTTATCAGCGAGCCATATGCATATTTTGCCTAGTTCTGAGCTGAGGGTTTTTTCAACCTGTAACTTGTTCTTGTCAGAGACCAGCAGGGCTGAGTCGTCCGCAAACAGGAACAAGTTGCAGTCACAAGCTGATGACATGTCATTTGCATAAATTAGGAACAGTAGCGGACCTAGTATGCTTCCTTGTGGAACACCACAGCTTACTGTGAGGGGGGGGATAGGGTACCGTTTACCTCCACCATCTGCTCTCTCCCCTCCAGGTAGGATTGCATCCAGCTCACTGATAGACTTATCAAAACCAATTGTCAATCAGAATGGTGTGATTGACAGTGTCGAAGGCCTTTTGTAGGTCCAGCATGACCATGCTGCAGTATTTGCCCGCGTCCACCTCTTGTTTGATGTGGTCGTTTAAATAGAGAAGGCATCTGTCAGTGGAGTGGGATGTTCTGAAGCCAGATTGGAATTCGTAGATTAGATTTTTTTTCCGCTAGGTATTTTTCGACCTGTTTGTATAAAAAAATTTCCATGACTTTCGAGATGGAGGTAAGGATAGAAACAGGGCGGTAGTTGCCTGGGTCTAATTTACTGCCTTTTTTGTGCAGGGGTGTTACACTCGCAATTTTGAACGGTAACTAAACTAATGTGTGTTTACAGACTTGCTGACGCTGCAGTGTGTTGGCTAGTGTTCTTCTGCAAACATGGCTTCGAACAGCAGCAGCGTGAAACGAGAACACATCCAAGTGGTCGTCAGGTGCAGGTAATTGATTGATTCTCGAAGACACTCTGATGTCACGAGACCGCCGCCATCTTGGTATGAGGGTAACAAACTGATTTCTACCATCAAATACATGCGTTGAGCTCCGTTTTTATTACATGTTTTATCACATTCTTGTTCATTTCATAACATTTGCATACGATTTGTTTTGAAAATATTGAGGCCAACATGGCATTTCACTATTTCGAAAGCCTTTCTGGTGATTCTAAGGCGAGATATGAGTCAAATAAGCTCCCCCTGATTCTGGTGTTGTGGTAGTGGTAGCTACATGCTGAGCTAACGTTGGTTACATCCAGTGGATGTGAGCGGATCGGAGTGTGAGCGGCGCGGGGCGCGGAGCGGCCGGTTTTGACGTGAGCGAGGAGTGGGTTTTAAAATGAGTCGGCGCGACGTCCGGAGCGAGAGTTCTCCTCCGCTCCAATCCACTCCAGGCCGCTCACAGTGGTTTAAAGCGGAGATGAAGCAGTGCGATAAATACATATTCATAGCATCACATTAGTATTTAGATAAGCCACAGAAGAAGTCACGTTATAAAAATAAGCAGTTTCTAAGAAAAAACGATTTGTTGTGTACATTTCTGAAGCATTTAGCATTATGGGCGCGGCCATTTTGTTGCTGACGTCATACCGTGGCTTGGGTGTATACACTCTGGTTAGCTGCCTATATTGAATGGGTCAGTCAGCAAATAAAATGTTGCCTACAAAACAACGGGACCGCGGTGGTTCTGTTTGTATTGCTCCTGGCTGTTCAAACTAATTTTACCATGTGAGAGAGAGGAAAGTTGGTTAATTTCCACAAACTACCAGTGAAAAAAACAGTGTTGTTGACATGTTGGCTCGGGCTGCCTGCACCCAGACGGCGCGACCAGCCTGTTGGACAGGGAAGGAGGATCTGCAGCGAACACTTCATTGCCTCGGATTATGTTGTTGGGGTGGGATGTTTGTCCAGAAGACCACTAATCAGCTGAAGCCGGACGCGGTTCCCTCGGTCTTCGACAGACAGACCGGCGTTAGCTCTCGGGGCCCGGCGTTAGCTCTCGCTAGCTAGCGTTAGCAACCGGAGCGTCGCGGAGCATTCAGCCTGCTGGCTACACAGCTTGTGTAGCCAGCAGGCTGAATGCTCCGCGACGCTGGTTGAAGTGGGTCTAGGTAGCCAGCAGGCTGAATGCTCCGCGACGCTGGTTGAAGTGGGTCTAGGTAGCCAGCAGGCTGAATGCTGGCAATGCGGTTGTTCATTCACCGGCTTCAGTGCGCCGCCCGCGGCTTGACTCGGTTCAGCGTTCACCCTGATGTAAAGTAGCGATTTTTATTGTTTTGTCATGACAACCCAATTACATAATCCAACATATGTGTAAAGAAACAACATATTCCAGTTAACGGAATATTTTTTAATGATTCATTACGGTATAAATTAGGTTAACTGGAGCCAGCGGGGCAATGCGGTTGTTCATTCACCGGCTTCAGTGCGCCGCCCGCGGCTTGACTCGGTTCAGCGTTCACCCTGATGTAAAGTAGCGATTTTTATTGTTTCGTCATGACAACCCAATTACATAATCCAACATATGTGTAAAGAAACAACATATTCCAGTTAACGGAATATTTTTTAATGATTCATTACGGTATAAATTAGGTTAACTGGAGCCAGCGGGGCAATGCGGTTGTTCATTCACCGGCTTCAGTGCGCCGCCCGCGGCTTGACTCGGTTCAGCGTTCACCCTGATGTAAAGTAGCGATTTTTATTGTTTTGTCATGACAACACAATTACATAATCCAACATATGTGTAAAGAAACAACATATTCCAGTTAACGGAATATTTTTTAATGATTCATTACGGTATAAATTAGGTTAACTGGAGCCAGTTTTTGTCATGACAACCCAATTGCTAACGCTAGCTAGCGAGAGCTAACGCCTGGCCCCGGCTGGTGCCAACTAGCTAGCGATCGCTCCCGAGAGCTAACGCCGGTCTGTCTGTCGAAGACCGAGGGAACCGCGTCCGGCTTCAGCTGATTAGTGGTCTTCTGGACAAACATCCCACCCCAACAACATAATCCGAGGCAATGAAGTGTTCGCTGCAGATCCTCCTTCCCTGTCCAACAGGCTGGTCGCGCCGTCTGGGTGCAGGCAGCCCGAGCCAACATGTCAACAACACTGTTTTTTTCACTGGTAGTTTGTGGAAATTAACCAACTTTCCTCTCTCTCACATGGTAAAATTAGTTTGAACAGCCAGGAGCAATACAAACAGAACCACCGCGGTCCCGTTGTTTTGTAGGCAACATTTTATTTGCTGACTGACCCATTCAATATAGGCAGCTAACCAGAGTGTATACACCCAAGCCACGGTATGACGTCAGCCATGACGTCAGCAACAAAATGGCGGCGCCCATGTTGAAAACAGGGATATTATATTATATTTTTCAGACAAATAAGATAGATTTCACATTTGATTATAGAACCCTGTCTTACACAAGGTACACAACAAACAAACTAGGATCACATTGCTCACTGCTTCATCTCCACTTTAACACTGATGTAATATATACATGCAGTACAATGCCAAAGCAACAGATGGCGATGTACAAACATGAAGGCCATTTTCAACCAATGAGAAGGGTGAACCTGTGATAGGCTGTTCGTTCAGGCTTTGTCACTGTAGAGACGCCCACACTCAGTCCAGTTAGAAAAAGTATCGACGCCATTGTTGTTGACGTTAGCTTACATGCTAACGTTAATGGCAGCGACCATAGCATTGTGGCTCGGCTAGCCTATCATCGCTTAATAGAGATAGTGAATGGATAAACAACGTTATTTAACATTGCAGAATGGCTACAATTACAATGCGGCTCAATACAAACAATTGTTAAGGGGCCCAGGGGGTGTAGACTGTTGTAGTTTGAGCTCATTTACACCATGCTCCAAAAAAAGAAGAAAAAAAACTGCCGAGCGATCTGGCGCGGGGAGCGGGGAGCGCTCGATTCAAGGTGAGCGGGGAGCGAGCGGAGAGCGACTTGGGGGCGGGGTCAACATGAGTGATTAGCGGAGCGGACCAAGCTTTAAAGAGCGAAGAGCGGATTTCTCGGCCGCGCCGATCCGCTCACGTGGTCTGGTTACATCATATATATCTAGCCGATAGGAGCTTATCTAATCTTACGTGGTGGTACCACGTGTGCCACTACCCGATCAAACATCCACTTGGGATTGGATGGGATAAGCTCCTATCGGTTCGATATGATGTGGTTGACGTTAGCTCAGCATGTAGCTATTTGTCTAGGTTAACGTAGCTAAAGTTAGCTGCCAGCCACTTTTTCCTCCGTGATGGTATAAAACTTGCGATTTGGATTTCTGTTTTTGTCATTAGTACAACGCGTAACACAGCAGCTCTTTAGCATTGTGAAGGACTGAAAAAAATTCCGCTTGATTGTCTTTAATTTGCCGCTTTAACGATCCGTTTCTCCACTTATGAAGCGTACACAATGTACCAGGCTGGACAGTCCCCCCCCCCCCACGCTGCAGTTGCGTAGCAACAACAGACAGTGGACTTCAAGAATTGAAAACTTTATTAACATATTGCAGAATGGATACAGTACAGCTCAATACATACAATTGTTAAGGGGATGCAGACCAGAGAGAGACTTTTCGTCTTGTTTACATCAGGGTCCCCCATTTCAATTCATAATGACATACATGACATACAGATAGACCGTACTGCTACATCTATACATTTATGACATACCAGATTTACAAATGCAGTACTGTTTGTGATACCAAAAGAGTCCAGAAAAGAGAGTACCGGTATATACATTTGACGTAGAAACTGTACATTGGAGTAGGTGGGGTGGGTGGGGGTGGGGGGGGACTGTAAGGAGAGCAGGCCTACATCTCAGCGGTAACAGTGATCCACTTGGATAAACAACACATTGCTGTTTCACTCTGCATGGGTGGTGGTGATACGTTAGCCCTAGCCCCTAATCGAGACGTATCGTTAATCACATTCGATTCAAATTGACCATACAGCAGATCAACCAGATTGAAAGGTAACAGTAGTGGACAACACTAGCCACTATGAATTGAAAATGGGGGACCCTGATGTAAACAAGACAAACGTCTTTCTCTAGTCTCTGCATCCCCTTAACAATTGTGTGTATTGAGCCGCACTGTATTGTACCCATTCTGCAATCTGTTAAATAAAGTTTTCATTCAACAATATCCAATGTAAGACGTGATTATATGGAATATATATATATATATAACGAGCTACTGAGTAAATATGCTAATCATGTGTGTGTGTGTGTGTACAGTGATAAAAGTATATACACACTAATATAAATTATACTAGCCAGTGGTATAAACTACGTATGGGATACATATAGATATAAAGTGTATGTATATGCAGGTGTGTACAGTATATCTATATATATTATTCATATAGATGCATGTATATACAGTGTTATTGTACATGGCTATCTTAGTGTTATATGGATAGACTATAGGTTGAGGTAGGTAGTTATGAGTACAGTGTAAGGCAGTATATAAGTATTGATTGAGTATAGGTAACAAAGTTCAGAGTTCATACAGTATAGGCAACAGAGCCTAGAGCAGGGGTCAGCAACCTTTTTGACATGGAGTGCCTGTTTGAAATATAGTTGTAATTAGTGTGCCTCAACAATATTCCATGCATCGTAATTTTTTTCTTCTCATAATCAGGTCTTTTTAATGATAATTTTTACATTATTACATCATTATTGTTATTATTATTAACAATATTATTATGATGGTTGTATCAACCCTAAATCTGAGTTGGGGGGGGGGATGCAATGCAGACAAACAGCTGCATACAGTGCGACCATTTCACTCACATTTGCCCATTCATTTTTGGACACATCACACACCATCGGTGTGTGTACTGTACGTGTGCTGTCATAGCTCCACCTACAGGCCTAATGGAGAACACCAGGAGAACACCAGGATGTGAATGGAGGGTGAATGTGAGGTATATCGTGTAAATAAGTTTTGATTGATCGCAAGACTACACTGTAAAAAAAAATAACAATAAGTTACCAGAACTTAAAAATATTGAGTTCAGTTACTGTGCATTAAGGTTTTCAGTTTTCAATCCATAATAAGTTAACAGAAAAATAAGTACACAACCACATTATTTCAACCTAATAAAACTATGTTTATTGTCATTGTTTTAAGAACACAAGTTGACTTGGTAATACTCACATTTTGAGTAAAAAAAATTGCTTTTAACATGTGCAATGTTCAATGAAATAGAAAAATAAATAATAAAATGTGTTGATTAATCCCACTGGTCACAATGGTGACCGTAATAATGTTTTTGTTATAAGGCTCTGCAAATGTTACTGAATGATGTAGCAATGTATTTCCAGCTAAATTGAAATAATAAACAAATAAAGGGTCTAAATTAAATATGTGGTAGTAAAAAGAACCCGTGGGAGGATTTCAACAAGATAAATGCGACAACAGTGCAAAATATTTCACTATAATATTTTAAAGCAAAAAAATTAAAGATAAAAAATTATGTGTTTTTTTTTTTACTGCTGCCCCCTGTGCCTATGAAAATGCCCCCGCGTGCCTATTCAGGCACGCGTGCCTAGGGTTGCCTACCCCTGGCCTAGAGTATAAGACACAAAGTACCTTTGAAATTTCTTTGCGACACCTGTACCGTACGACACACGTTTTGATAGAGAAAAGCGAGACAGACTTAATTGTAGGATTTTTCAATGGTCGTGTATATAAGGGACGGACTCGTCCAACCATGTTGGCGTGCATCACAGTCCCGAAAGGGGCTAGGAAAATATGAAATAAAAACAAGATTTCTACATGACAGCTGATGTGTATACTGTATACTCTTATCAATAATAATAAAACAACACTCATTATGTACTACAACAACCTGCTTTGACCCTCCTGTAGAGCAGTGGTTCTCAACCTGTTTAGCCTCAGGACCCAACATTTTCCTTGGTCATTAAGTCGCGACCCAAATATTTTAACCACTATGATTTATTTAAAAAAAAAATGTTTTGCCGTAATACACAATCTTTCATGCACTGTTAAAAACACGAAATAAATACAAAGTGCAACAAAAGTGCAACTAGGGCTAAAAACCCAATGAAATAAAATAATAAATAATATGCTTCTTAGCAGATTTCTTAGCTTAAGGATTCTTAATAGGACTAGTTGTTAAAGATCCCTAAATATTCAGCACAACAATTGAATGAGGTTGGAGTGGGGTGGAATTTGGCAATGATCACGTGATGATCACCAGTACGACACATCTTCAGTTGTGTTCCCCAACCTCATTGGGTGTTTCGGCCATTTATCACAATACACCCTCTGCCGAGGTTGGCCCACCACAGGCTGATCAGGCCTGGGTGTGTGTCGCACAGTGGCACCACGTGTTCATTTAGCAGCCCATGATGCGTCTCTACGTTTCAGCCACAACCAGTGACTGCTCCGTTCTGCTGCAGTGGCAAGTTCTTTGATTGCCTTTCGTTGGGCCTGTCCTCTGATCCCTACTTCCTTCAGGAGCCTTGTGGTGGAACTGGCTACAAAGCCTCTGCAGCCCACCTCCACTGGCCACACCGGCACGGTGGTGTAGTGGTTAACACTGTCGCCTCACAGCAAGAAGGTCCAGGGTTCGATTCCCGCTTGGGGACCAGGTTTCCATGATGCCAGGTACCCAGGTGGGGTATCTCCCGGGCCTTTCTGTGTGGAGTTTGCATGTTCTCCCCGTGCTCGCAAGGGTTTCCCCCCCGATAAGATAAACCCAATGGAAAAACATGCACAACAACAGATCGCTAACGCTGTGGCGTCCTTGACGAAGACGGACAGGAGCACTTGGATTGGTCCCCTGGCGCGGCTCACGTTGACGCCTGTCTGCTCCCGGCTGCCCATGGGGGGGAAGGACGATGGGTTGGGTTAATCGCAGAGGCGATTCTAAAGAGACAATGCATGCGTGTGTGTTCCGGTGTGTGTGCTAAAAAAACGAACCGCTGTGTGTACCACTAAAACATTGAGTGTCGTTGCATGCCGAATAAAGACCTCTGCAACAGGTCCTGCATTATTATTACCTTCACGTTCCAGCCCCGCCCCTCTGCTTCAGCTGCTAAATTGGCATATCGCAGCCTCTTCCGTTCAAATGCCTCATCGATGGCTTCCTCCCATGGGACCGTCAGCTCAACGATGAAGACACGCCGGCAAGATTTGGACCAGAGGACCAGGTCTGGGCGCAGGTTGGTCGCTGCAATTTCAGATGGGAAACATAACATGGTGGGGCGGCGTGGCTCAGGGGTAGAGCGGGGCGTCCAATTATCGAAGGGTTGGTGGTTCGAATCCCGCTCAAGCCCATGTCCATCCCATTGCCGTTGTGTCCTTGGGCAAGACACTTAACCTACTTGCCTTGTATGAATGTGTATGCATGTGAATGAATGTTGGTGGTGGTCGGAGGGGCCGTAGGCGTTGATTATTCGCCACGCTTCCGTGAGTCTGCCTCAGGGCAGCTCTGGCTGCAATTGTAGCTTACCACCACCGGTATGACTGTGTATGAACGAATAATGGACTCTGTGAAGCGCTCTGAGTCAGAGCAACAGTCAGTCAGAGAAGAGCGCTATATAAATCCAATCCATTATTATTATTATTAACATAACATAACATAATTTGGGGAAACTAATGGGATAACTGGGGTTGCAACAAAAGTGCAACTAGGGCTAAAAACCCAATGAAATAATTTAATAATAAATAATGCTTCTTAGCAGACTTCTTAGCTTAACACAACATACCTAAGTTTGGGGGAACTAATGGGATAACTGGGGTTGCAACAAAAGTGCAACTAGGGCTAAAAACCCAATGAAATAAAATAATAATAATAAATAATATAATCCTTCTTAGCAGACTTCTTAGCTAATGGGATAACTGGGGATGTTGTTTGCTCCTGACAAGAGTCTCAAAGTCTGGGGTGATGGTAGACAAAGCAACTCTGAGGTCATGGGAAAAAAAATTAAAACACATCCGTGACTCACTCAAAATGGCCCCGCAACCCACTTTTGGGTCGCGACCCACCAGTTGAGAAACACTGCTGTAGAGGGCCTACTGTCCAGTTTATTGTCAAGTGTCTCCCAGGAACTTGTCCGTGTCCTCTGCCTCCTCCCCTCGGATAGTGATGGGAGTTGGGGCCTCTTCTGGCTCCGTTTAGGGTGTGCTCCACAAGACAAAAGATAGCTGCATATAGAGATGTGTGAGGGTCCATCCAAATGGTCAATAGTAGCACAGTTGTCTCGATTAGGTCTATTACACACACAAAAAAAAGAATCGATTAACTAATAGGCTATTCAGAAAAATATTTTTTAAATCCTTGATTGCCAAGAGGATGTCATTGTTTACCCACCATAATTTCACCACTACATCACTTCACAAGTTAACGTTTTTCTGCACTTCATTCTCCCGGACCGTTTCTCCAGACCTTTTGACGCACAAGAACGCAAGGCAAACTCCTATGGGGTCATAGACTGTGATCCGAACCGAAAGGAGGTGGTTGTGAAAACCGGAGGGATGAACGACAAAGCTGCACGAAAGACTTACACATTTGACATGGTAAGTGGCCATAGAAGTACAGAAGCGTTGAAGCATCGTGGGTGAGTGGGGGGCCTGGGAGGGAGTACTGTAGTGGGAAAATAGGGACGTAAAACGAAGATGATGATGGGAGTGTCTCCTGGTCACTGGCAAACCCCAGGTTTGTATTTGGTCTTGTCAGGAACACATTTCCATCAAGTCCAATTTTAAGGCCACTTATCGATCGTTGGAACACTGAGCGGACATTTTCATGTGTAAACCATTGCATGCTTCCTTGCGTCGTAACGTTTCCTTTTGTTCTTCCTGTTCAGGTGTTTGGCCCGAACGCCAAGCAGATTGACGTCTACAGGAGCGTAGTCTGCCCTATTCTGGATGAAGTCATCATGGGATACAACTGTACTGTGTTTGCGTAAGTAGTTGCTTGTGAAATTGACCCATCTCAAACCCCACAATCTTTTCTCGATCCTCCAATCTCAACTGTCTTACCTCTGGCAAACCTTGTTTGGGTTCTATGGAGGATCAAGAAAAGGGTGCAAGGTTTGAGATGGTCAACTGGTGGTGATGTTGCACGTTCAGCATGAGGATCATTGACTATAACAAGTTGAGGCACTTACCTGCTACATTTCTAAATTCCTTATTTGAGATTTTATTTACTTAACCTTAACACATTCGGGGCCAAACTCGCAATATCCCGGTTTAACTCGCCGAACGCTGGGCGCCAAACCCGAGAAAAGTTTAATCGCTATTTCCATTCATAATTCATCCATCCAGCCTGATGTTATCATTGGGAATGGGTCTGAGCTTGCAAAAGGCCAATACCGCCGCCTAACGCCTTGCGGCTGCTATTGCGCTCCATTTGAAACGATGTGGCTTAGTGTCTGGGCCAAGCTGCGGCGTGCGGCCGGGGTCTAAACACTCCGGCAAGACAAGCGCTTATAACTAGAGGTGTAACGATGCATCGATTAATCGAAATGCATCGATTCTAATGTGACTAATCAACTGCATCGATTTGCAAATGTTAGAAGTGATTATAATCGAAATTAATCTAAATAAAAAAATACACATTTTTTTGAGAAATTAATTTAATGTTTTTTTTTTTTGTGTGTATTGTTTTTATTGACCTATAGTCCATTCATGCTGAGTGAATCAGTTCCCCCAGCCACATTTGTGTATTCAACATTCTTTGGGGAATTAACTGATAGGAAATTACCGTAATCGAATCGTGGTCAAATGAAGAGATTTCATGATGCATTGAATCGTTGCCTGAATAATCTTAATCGAAATTAATCGTTGTGAGGTCGCATTGTTACGCCCCTACTTATAACGGATGCATCGACGAGGGTCCCCGATCCCCCATTCATGTTCAATGCTGGATTACGTTGGAAACACGCTCGCGATCAGTACTTGGAATGACGATCAGATAATTGGATTATTCTTTTTGCCGTACATCATAGACAAGGTAAGGGCTATATGTTATCATATTATATTATATATTTATAGTTGAATGCAGTAAAACGCTGTTTGGCAGAGTTTCCTGGGATTACACAGAATTACTCTGAAATTATACTCGTATTCACCACGGTATAAAACAGGAATGTATAGAGTGTTCTCACGGCGCGTCATCAAACCGGAAGTCGGCCATCTTGGCGATACACTTGGATGTAAACAACGCGCGATTGCATCGAACTAGCAACTCTTCAAGTTCATTGTTGCTCAAAATGGTCAATTATTGCCGTGTTCTTGGCTGTACTAATAGGTCGGATAGGGAAAAGCATTTGGAGTTCTTCAGATTGCCAATTGTCATCACAAATCAAGGAGAAGAGGGCAAACGATTGTCTCAGGAAAGGAGACGTTTGTGGTTGGCCAAACTGAACCAGGATTTCCATGGCAAGACTCTTGTCAACATTCGAGTTTGTTCTGCGCATTTCTTGTCAGGTAACGTTATGTGAAATATATTCTTGGCTGGATATGATTGTTATCTCATTTCATAACCTACTACAGTAGTAGTGTAAGACTCAGTTTACGTTATGGTAACGTTACGTCAGGTAACGTTATGTGAAATATTAATAACCAACTATCATTTTACAGTGGAATAGTATGAGGCTGGATATGATTCTTATCTCATTTCATAACCTACTACAGTGTAAGACTCAGTTTATGTAAATGTTCCTCAAATGTAGCGTCAAAACAAAGTGTTTCTTGTCGGGTAACGTTATGTGAAATATTAATAACACTAACAGCAACTATCATTTTACAGTGGAATAGTATGAGGCTGGATATGATTCTTATCTCATTTCATAACCTACTACAGTGTAAGACTCAGTTTATGTAAATGTTCCTCAAATGTAGCGTCAAAACAAAGTGTTTCTTGTCAGGTAACGTTATGTGAAATATTAATAACACTAACAGCAACTATCATTTTACAGTGGAATAGTATGCAGGCTGGATACGATTCTTCTCATTTCATAACCTACTACAGTGTAAGACTCGGTTTCTGTAAATGTTCCTAAAATGTAGCGTCTAAAGTGTGCTATATTTTTCATTATTGTATTCCAGGTAAAAAGTGTCACCTGTACAAGAAAGATGACTCAGATTGGGTGCCATCTGTAAATATGACCGGAAAGCAAGAGCCTTCTTCTCTGCAACCACCTAAAGAAACACGATACCAACGGCGTGTGAATCGTACCCAGCAGAAACTGAAGGTGGATGCTGCCCATGCCTTGCTTCTTATGGACATACCAGCTGCTGCTGATGATTCTGCTGCAAGTGATGTCGGTGATAATGTGTGCAGTATAGGTACTCAAACTGATATGACTGGTGATTTTATTTATTCTATGACCAATGAAGTTATAAATCTGAGAGCGGAAAACCTTCAGTTGCGTTCTGATGTGAAACAGTTGTCCTCTACCTATGACCAAAGTGCATTTGTGGGTAAAGATGAGAAGGTTTTATTTTTCACTAGTCTACCTACATTCCAGATTTTGTTAGCACTCTTTACATACCTTAGTCCCCACCTTCCTGTGAAGAAGTCTCTTAATCCATTCAAGATGCTGATGCTGACATTGATGCGACTAAGGCTTAATGTTTCTACAACCTTCCTGTGTTATGCATTCAATGTGTCAATATCCACTGCTTCTAGGGTATTTACTGATGTCATTGATGTCATGTATATTCGCATGAAACCACTTGTTATATGGCCAGAAAGAGAACATTTGCAAAAAACCATGCCAATGCAATTTAGAAAACATTTTGGGAAGAAATGTGTTGTTGTTGTCGACTGCTTTGAGGTTTTTATAGATCGTCCATCTAACCTTATAGCCAGAGCGGAAACATGGTCTTCCTACAAGCACCATAATACAGTAAAATCTTTGATTGGTGTTACACCACAGGGCACAGTCTCTTACATTTCAAATGCATGGGGGGGAAGAGTTAGCGATAAGTACATAGTTGAAAACTGTGGCTTTTTGGACAACATTGTTCCTGGTGATTTAGTTCTCACTGACCGTGGCTTTGATATTCAGGACACTTTAGGTTGCATAATGGCTCAGGTCAAAATCCCAGCCTTTACTCGAGGGAAGTCGCAGTTAGCTCCAATTGACTTAGAAACCACAAGGAAAATAGCTCATGTTAGGATTCATGTTGAGCGTGTGATCGGTAGTGTACGCCAGAAATATTGTATTTTGGGGGGGACATTGCCAATTGATTTCTTGATGTGCAAGGATGACAGTTTTTGTACCATAGACAAGATTGGACTTGTGTGTTGTGCTCTGGTGAACCTTTGCCCATCAGTTGTTGATTTTAATTGAAGTGTCTTGTTGTGCTCTGGTGAACCTTTGCCCATCAGTTAAGAGTTAAAATAGTAAATTGTATAGTAGTGTACATAGGAACCAGATTATCAGGAACTTAGCATGTCTTTTTTAATCATGCATATCTTGTGTCTTACCTATTTTTTTATGCCTATATTTTTATTATTGTATTTTGCACAATCACAATGTTGAGTTGTTTTTTTGTGGTGGACATCTTCAGTTTTGCAGGATTTTGAGAAAGCATGGCACTTGAGACAAAACACACTATATCCTATATAATTGTATTTTAATTCCTCTTGTTTCTTTATATACATTGCGTACAGCTTGTTATATTACATTTTATTGTATTTTCTTGTTCTTGTGGCCATCTTGGTCGACAGGTCATTTGTCAAGTAATTGGTCAAACGTTTCACACCGAAACGTCATGATATGATTTCAGGCTGCCAATAAATTTGGAAAAACCTGGAGTGCGTGCCTGGACATTGTTTACCTATTTTTATGTGCGGTACAATACACCATTCCCATCAGAACACTTGAATAACAGAAGAGACAGTTTTGTATGCAACGTTGTGTTTAATAACAATAACAAAACACACCAATAAAAATTGCATAAATAGCAGCATTAACATCTCTCATTTACATAACATAACTATTATTATTTGATACACACAATTGTTACCCACTCAGAATATCCTCCTTCCATAAAATCCTCCTTCCAATGTGCTGCTTGCCTGCATGGTTAAATAAAAAAAATATATATATAAAAATCACAGCATGGGTATAGTGTGCAAATCAGCTTCAGAATAGAAATCAAAATAGCACTTATTAGGAGTTGTTTGTAATTAGGCTGTACATCGGATATAAATGAAGACGTCAATACAAATTTATGAAGCTACACAACGGTTTACTGAACATAGCATAACCTAGGATTTTTTACAAGGTTTCTTGACCCTTCTTGGCAGAAACTGAGGGAGCCTACGGCAGGTGGGACAATACCATTTTCCTTTTGGCACAACCTCAACATTAACACAAGAATAGTGAAACCACTGAATATGACATTTTGTATTGTCACACAAAATCATGTGACCAAACTCAACCTGGCCACAGTAACACCAGGTTTCTTCTTGCCCGCTGGCACTTGCTGCAGTATCTGAACCAGCATGGACAGATGCACCAGGCTGTAGGGATACATCTGAACCAGCAGGGACAGATGCACCAGGCTGTAGGGATACATTAGCCATGGTAGACGAAAGCCTAGTGTAGAACTTGCCAACTAGCTCTGGCATAATGGCTGTGTCAAAAATGTGCTTGCTTTTCTGACATATCATGCCCCAGAATTCTTCATCAAATAAAATGTGCTCAACATGCAGATCTTTCTCTGTCCAAACAACAAAATAGGCAGATTCCAGTTTGCACACTCCAAGCTGTGTTTGCACCTGGTAGAAATACTGGTGGTTTCTATTTAGTGTCAGATTCCCTTCACCATCCTTCTCTAAGTAAAATAGATTAACACTATCTAACTTGTCACTTTTTACACAGAATGGACATTTAATTTCAATTACACTGACACCACAACAATCGCAAGAAACAAGGCCATCCGGGGAAGCACCCAAGAATGGCACACTTGGATTTATAAAAAAAACGGTGTCGTGCACTTTCACATTTTCATGAGATTTCTTATGTCCATCTGTAAACATGTCACGTGCAAATTTCTCATGAGTACATCCCCAGGTAGTGGATTTTGAGGTACATTTGTATGATTCGGGATAGCATACTTTTTATCAAGCTCTGGGCTGGTTGGTTTGGATCAGTGCAACATGCAGTTTTCATTTTGGATGCTGTAATCCGACCAGCACGAAATCGAAACCACAGTTTGGAAGAAGCTTGCTCCCTTGTAGCGGCCTCAACTGCATGTGCTTGCTCTTGGGATACAGAAATGTCAACACCATTACAAATGGACAATACATCAGTATAGTCCATGTGAACTGCATACTCGTTTCGTAATTCCGTTAACACCAGAGGAAAGTTTTCACCAATCGGCTTGGGAACAAAATCATTTGAATAAGGCTCAATCAGTGACAAAATAGCAGACTTAGAGCCAGTTGTGCTAAGAGCATTGAACAATGATGCTAATTCATCACTGGTTGGATGTTGGGTTTTGTTTACTTTAAGAGTAGAACAACTAGCACTTTCCTTTTGCTTCTCAAGTGACTGTAGTACATGACCAGCACAGTCACTTTTAGCCCTTATTTTACATTGTATCTCTTTGCTGCAGTGAAGTCAATCTTTCTGCATTCCTTGTACTCCACCTTTGACATTGCAGTAGGCAACAGCCAATACGCCTTTTCCTGCGTCACTGTCTTTGAGTCCCTCAACTTCACTGTTGCTTCAATGAGAAACAACAATGCTGCTACATGTGTGCAGGTCTCGCCCAGGCCAGCCATACATGTACAGTGGGCTCCAACAATCCTACCAGACTTTTCAGCCATTATCCAGGGCTCCAGGGGTTTTTCTCTTATTCGTTGGGAATGGAGTACCTGAATAAAAGACAACCAAATATAAGCTTGTAAATAAAAAGCGAGTTTGAATGAATGAAAAGTTTATTTAACAGATTGCAGAATGGGTACAATACAGTACGTGTTAAGGGGATGCAGACCAGAGAAAGACGTTTGTCTTGTTTACATCAGGGTCCCCCATTTTCAATTCATAGTGACATTTATGACATACACAACATACATGACATCATGACATTTATGGCATAGGGACATGATACAGGTATATAGTACTGTTACATTTGTGACATATACGATATGCAAATATACAGTGCAGTGTTACCCATAGATCCTAACAGAGATATGCAAATATACAGTAGCCTACTCATCAATTTACTTATTTAATAGGGTTTAATTGTTTATGACCGATCAGCATTTTGATCCAAAAATGTGTACTAGTAGACTATTAGAAAATAAAGTTAGGTATTACAATTTCCTAAATGTAATCAGTTGATCTAGTAACGTTATGTGAATCACCTACCTTGGCTTTCACAAGACGCATGTCATCGATAATCTGGTACTGAGCATCTCTCACCCATCCACACACCATCTGGTTGTAGGCATCCAACCCTTTGTAAGCCTTAAGATCTTCATTCGTGTATGGGCTTGGCGAAAATACTAGGTAGTTGACTATATCTGGATAGGCAACAGAAGGCAAAATTGTGGGGTCGCAATTCCAAGACGACGGAGCTAGCTCGTAAGGATCTTTATCACCTATTCGTCTTAGTTTGTCACAATATCGCGCCCTTTCCTGCTGACCAAGTCCTTCTCTATATGTTCGAGCAGCTTCCAGCTTACTCTTTTTGGGTTTAGACATATCTTAAATATATAATTCATCGCGCAATTCATTCATTCGTTCATTCTATCACCTGTTGTTTACATTGCAGTATAACGCCAAGATGGCGGCGCACCTGGCCACTGACGTCATTCGTGACGTCGGTGAAAACACTCTATAGATGAAAAAATTATCTTGTTTTTTGCACCTTGACCGGAAGAAACTCAATGACAATCGACTATATCATTAGATCCATAGCTATAATATTTAATATAGTTTTAGCACTGCAAACACCGGCATTTACCCCCATTGCATTACAGCGCTGGCACACAGGGCCATACGCCCACAGCGACCTCTGGCGTCCAATGTGTTAAAGGCCCAATCCATAATCCATATATATTAAGGCTGTCAATCTATTAAAATATTTAATCTGATTAATGATTGTATGATTGTCTATAGTTAATCGTGATTAATCGCATATTTTTTATCTGTTCTAAATCTACCTTAAATGGATATTTTTCCAGTTTTAATACTCTTATCAACATGAGATAGTATACTTGTTACTTGATCGTTATTTCTTTTATTCGCCATTTCCATTCATAATCCATCTAGGAAGACTGTGTAACCATAGGGAATGAGTGTGAGATCGCAAAAGTCCAATACCGCCGCCTGGTGGTATGCGGCCGATGTTGCACTCCCTGAGACTCTGGGCTAGATCCACAAAGAATGGATTGCACAGTGCTAGTTGCACCCTACTTACAATTTATTATGAATAGAAAATGGGGGACCCTGGTGTAAACGAGACGAAAGTCTTTCTCTGGTCTGCATCCCCTTAACAATTGTGTGTATTGATCCTTACTGTATTGTACCCATTCTGCAATCTGTTAATACAATTTTCAATCAATCAAATTTGATTGATTGAAACTTTTAAGAGATTGTAGAATGGGTAGAATATATATATATACATTTACATTTAGTCATTTAGCTGACTCTTTTATCCAAAGCGACTTACAAGTTCTGTACGACAAGACGGCAAGAAGGGTACAACTCTATCAGCTGAGTAAGTAACAATGTTCATCAAGTGTTGCGTGTTACAGTGTACGTTAGTTTATTAGGACAAGTGCATGACAGTAAGGTTAGTGTTTTTTTTTTTTTTTTTTTTAATCATTTCAGATAATGGTTGAAGAAGTGAGTCTTTAGTCGACGGCGAAAGATTGGACGGGATTCGGCTGTCCTAACTGGGATGGGTAGTTCATTCCACCATTGTGGGGCAAGGACTGAGAATAGGCGGCTTCTCTTTGATATTGTCTCTTAGACAATATATATATATACATAGAGCAAATGACTAGCCCCACCACCAAAAAAACGAATAACTGGAATGAGGACAACATTTACATTTTCTAGTTGTTTGAGCTTTCAATGCAAAGTTTTTAATTGTATTTGTTATGGTTTGGGACTGTAAACAGTTTGTTGTTGTTTGTAAACATTGGACCAAAAACACATATATTCTGATGTTCTGGCCATCTGCAAATCAAAGTCTTTGTTAATTGTAAACGGACTGCATTTTTATAGCGCTTTTATCCAAAGTGCTTTACAACTTATGCCTCACATTCACCCACCGACGGTGGGGGCAACCATGTAAGATGCCAACCTGCTCAAGGACACTTCGACACGCTGCAGGGAGAAGCCGGGAACAAACCGTGAACCTTCTGATTACCAGACAATCACTCTACCTCCTGGGCCACTGTTGCCCCATGTATGATAATGTAACATACCCTAATTGTATGTGGTGTCTATATATATAAATAAAAATCCTAATTCATGTTCTGTATTCTTTAGGTATGGGCAGACTGGAACCGGGAAGACCTTTACCATGGAAGGAGAAAGATCTCCAGATGGGGAATTCACATGGGAGGAGGTATGTTTGTTTCGACACACTCCTGAAAGGATGGGCACCAATCTGCCTTTCATTTCTATTAGACACATTTTCTTGCCTTTTCACCATTGGCGACGCCGGTTTTGGGCATTGTCCTGGTCACACTGGCTCTGATATTTGCTGCTCGTTCCCCAGGACCCGCTCGCCGGCGTCATCCCCAGGACACTGCACCAGATCTTTGAGAAGCTGACGTCCAACAGAAAAGAGTTCTCTGTTAAAGTGTCTATGCTCGAGATCTATAATGAGGAGCTGTTTGATCTGCTCAAACCCGACTCTGAGATGGCGAAATTGCAGATCTTTGATGACAAGGTAGATGTCAGACGAGATGTACTGTATTAATCTGCTGAACAATTGAAGTGGAGACATTGGGTGTTATTTTTTCCTTAGGTGTTGAAATTAGGACTTTTGTGATAAATCAAACATCACTTATAAAAGTATTTAACAAATACTACTTGTATAAACTTGATACTATGTCGTATTGTGTAATAAATGAGAGTCCATGTTATCCAAATATTTGCATAGGTAGTAGTATTTGCGAGGGTAGTAGATATTTGCCGAGATATATATAAATGTCTGAAACAAAATGACCAACTAAAATTCAGAATGTCATGTTATCCACTTCAACCTAATGACTGCTTGTGCCTGTCAGGAAGGGTGTGGCGATGTCATGGTATCCATAGCAACCTAATGGCTGTCTGTTCTTATCAGAAGGGTGTGGTGATAAAGGGTCTGGAGGAGTTCACAGTCCACAACAAGGACGAGGTGTATCGGATCCTGGAGAGAGGCACCGCCAAGAGGAAGACCGCCGCCACGCTGATCAACGCCTACTCCAGGTACTTCGGCCTAATTTGATTGGAAATGTAATACACAAAGCCCCAGTAGTTTCCAATGTATCTAAATAAAATGTTGCATACAATTCCACAGTAAACAGCATTTTAGTTATTGCTTCAATGGCAACAAAAAGTTAAAGGAGAAATCGGTGGCCATTGATTTTGGGCAGAACTTAACCCCCTTTACCCCCCTTCCCGACAAGTCCTTAGGTCTAGTTTTATATGATACTAGTATCTTCACTTTACCTTTATATCTGACTCTGTGGTCTCTTGGAGAGTTAGAATAGTTTGTATGATGGACGTATTCATATAAAAACCTTTTAGATGTGAAGCTTTAGGCCTTGTCCAGACTAAAACGATTTTGATCTTTTTCGTTTTCATTTTGTTTTCATAAAAAAAAAAGAGAGAAAAAAAAGTTTCCGTAAAAACTAAACCGTCTCGAGAAATAAACAAAATAAATGTCTTTCCTGTTTTAGACGTTGCTCTTTTATTTTGAAACCCCCCGACCGGAAGTGTTATCGTTGTTCGTTGTTGTGTCGTCCGGTTCTGTGTTTTTGAGCTAATGTAACGTTAGTTTCCAAAGGAGTGGAGAGAGGGAGACAGTGGCTCGAACTACCTGTGTTGTATTAAAGTCATTGATTGATGTTTAACTTGTCCCTGTGTCCAGTCATTTCGACTAGCAAACGTCTGTATTTAACGTTACCTCAGGATACCACCGTCTATTGTATTTAGTTGGTTAGCTATTTAGCTAATGTTGATAGCATTGAATAGCATCAACGCTAGCTGGCTGGCTACAGCTCAACGCCAGCCATGGGCAGGGGTGTAGCTCCAGATTCTGGGCCCCATGAAATAATGTATTTGTAGGCCCCCAGTGAACGCGAGCGAAAAACGCATAATATGGTTTTTACCTATACATTCGGATCAGCAGTTCAGCACCTGCACTGTTGGTGGGTGAGCCTAGTAAAGGATGACTCATTGCGTTCATCTTCAATGAATGGACCAATGCAATAGTCTACCAAAGCCCCCCCTCTCTCTCTATATATCTCACACACACACACACACACACACACACACACACACACACACACACACACACACACACACACACACACACACACACACACACACACACACACACACACACACGCACGCTCACACACGAGCAGCCACTTAACACTTTAACATGAGCGGGCACACACTCATGTCGCACACACGCACACTTATGGCCAAAGGAAAGGACACTTTAAATTAGAATTAGAATAACAGGAACAGTGTATTGCACTACAAAAGCTAACTAGCATGTCCCATATGCTCTGTAAATAACTATGTACAGATACCGAGATGTCACTCCATGTTACCTGTTACCTGTTACTGCACAATGTTGTTTTCAATTTTTTGATTCTATTATATGTTGTACCACTGTATTGCACATCGTTGCGGGCAAGACCACCCGCATTTCATTGTATACCTGTATGCCGTGACAATTAAAACTCTTGACTTGACTTGACTTGACACACACACTTCAGAAACAAACATAGTATCAATGAGAGCATCAATAATACACCTGAGTGATGTCTAGTAAAAAAAAAAAAAAAAAAAAAAAAATTGGGGCCCCCCCTCAGTGCTGGGCCCTTGGAATCATCCTAAGCTACCCCCCCCCAGCTACGCCCCTGGCCATGGGAATACTATTTACAAAATTATGGAGGCTTTTTAATCGTCAAGATAAGAGGATTTGTCATGATCAACTGAAGGCGTATGCTATGGAACAATATGTGCTTGGCTACTACTTGGGTTTTCAGAAAAAGGCCAGCTATGTGACGCTAATCTCTAGCTAGTATCGTGTATTGCATCACACTAGCCTCCCGGCGTTTAATAAACACTTCTAGCCAGGACATATCTGGACATATAAGACATATATGTTTTTTTTTTTTCAAATTTTTTATTATTAATTACACGAAACAGGACAACACAATAACCACAGTAACAAAAAACATAACTTCACAGGAGAATAACAAACAATAATAATACAGAATAATAAATTATAAAGACAAAAGAAAAAGAACAGCGTCCAACCTATCAAATACAGATGGCAATTTCAATAACAAAAATGTCTTCAAACATGCCAACCTTTCCCCACCTTTACAAGTGGAGTGACTTAAAAGATTGTTTATGAGAGTGTTGCCGCAGATTTATTGTAGATAGCCTAGGTCCCTTACACATGTTCAAGACTGCCAAACTCGCAGAAGGTAAAGTGTAAGAAGAAAGAAATTCTTCCTCCAAGTTGGTTAACAGGTCAATCAGTCTGCCAATATTAGTCCCTTGGGGAGATGGCATGTGAATTGACATATAGCGCAGAATAGCTAAATACCTACCCCCCCTAAAATCCCCCCAGTCAAAGTTAAGAAGGACAAGACAGAAACCAAGACAGACAAGACATTTCCTCCTCCCCCTCCCCAGAGACCGCCGGACCCCCCCGATCAAGCGCCCCAACCCCGCTCAGCCGCACACGGCGGTCTTTACCTTCTCAGCTGCTGCGAACCACAGGTCAATTCCAGCCTGCCACACCCCGATCACCCGGGCCGTGGATATCTCAAGATAAATCACATCCAATAGAGTAAGGGACCAGTTAATCATTGAAAGCTTCTCAGGCTTCTTCCATCTCATTGCTATTAGCTTCTTCGCTGCTGTGACGCCCGCTAGGACAACCCTTTTCAGTTGTACGGACGCGGGTAGTGTCGTTATATCGTTCAGGAGTAGCGTAACAGCTGTGAATGGGATATATAAGACATATATGTATCATGTTTATTTTTTGTTCGCTGGGCTTGCGGATTAAGGGATTAAGGGAGATGTCAATCTGTAAAAGCCTGATCAAGCTCAATAGCTTCTGTAACACGAACGCAACTACTCTGTATGATGCCATTGTTGTTGTGATGTGGGAGTTTGCACACGCGGGTTAAGAGAGAGGTGGGCTATCGTGTCAACGGTTCAGGAAAAGACTTGTATCGCTTGTAAAGACGGCGACACAAGGGGAGCATCTTCAGAATTGTGCACTCTGGAAGCCGGTTTCAGAAAATAGCGTCTTCAGGCTGTCGGAACGCAGTTCCGTGTGGATGAAAGGTGCATACGATAAAATACTTTGATACGACCGAAATCGGTTTCGTCTGGACATGGCCTTAGTCTTATTCTATTCTTCTCACCTTTTCTTGTCCTTTTCTTTCTTTCCCTAGTCGTTCCCACTCCGTGTTCTCGGTGACCATTCACATGAAGGAGATCACCCTGGAAGGAGAGGAGCTTGTGAAGATCGGCAAACTCAACTCATATGTTGAATGAATAATGAATGGGTCCTTTCATGACATTTTTCTCGTCTTTAAGCTGGTATAGTGAAAAATTGTACTATAAAGACAAAGACATCGTAAGTGCAACAGAGGTCAACAGACCTTGACTATCAAACACAACCTTTAGTTTATTCCATCGGCCTGTCTTAGCTCAACTGTTCAGAAGGTCATTTGTGCATTTCATGTCATGATTTGTAATTTAAAGGCAGTTTCTTTGACCCTTTCAGTGCTGTAAGTGCATCAGTAGATTTCTTATGTGGGGCATCCAATGGGAATCCTAACCCCAGCCAATAATGCCATGTTCTACCCATAGTTACAGTGGAGAGGGAACTAGCCTAGATGGTGTTGTTCATGTATTGCTCGAGACCCAAAAGAGAAATTTGGTGTTTCCCCGGGACCCAAACGTACAAAAATACATCATGAATTGCCATAACATACATTTATAAACTACTGATAAAGAACACAACAAACCATGAATTTAAAATGTATAGGAAATGTATTTATTTAATTATAAAAGTACATCACAGCAATAATCAGGAGTGTAATGTTGAAGTTGCTCACCACCTCATAACATACAATTTTGTAACACTTATAAATGAACAAACATGTTCTAATCTCCTATTTCTCATCCCTTTTTCAACTCTATTTATTACCCCCTCCCTCAGTCCCTCAACCTTAAACCCCAACATTGAGCAACATTCTGATTAATTTGTACTGACTTATTTAAAAATTCTACTGACCTGAAATCATGATAGATGGGGTGTAATATTTCATCTATGGCACAATGAAATCTAATGAGAGGTATGTGGCTGGTTGAAGTTTTCAACCAGCAGATCTATTCTGGGCATGGTTTTTGAAAGTGCTATTCTGAGGTCATGCTGAGCATTTGTCTGTTTCTGTATTTGTTTTTCAGGTATGTGGTGCCAAACTGAATCAACACATCTACAGCTTTTTTATTTATAAACAAAAATTGTATAATTTTTTTTTTACTTTTTATTGGCGACTCAATAAAAACGGGTCCGCGACCCAGAGCTTGGGAAACGCTGCTCTATGGGACTATAACCCTGCCTCATCGTCGCCGTCGTCGTCCCCTCTCTCTCTCTCTAGGTGGATCTTGCAAGCAGTGAGAACATCGGTCGCTCGGGTGCTGTAGATAAGCGAGCTTGTGAGGCCGGGAACATCAACCAGTCTCTGCTGACATTGGGCAGAGTGATCACTGCCCTAGTGGGGAAGAGATGCCATGTCCCCTACAGGTACATTAGGCCCGGCTCCACGTGAAGGGAAGTTAGTCTCCAAGGAGTTTTTTTATTGATTGGTCTTTATTTATTTGGAACACAACAAATCACAGTAAAGACAAAATGTAGACATAAATAAATGAATTTGTCTTCATCCATAGAAAAACAAACTGATGAGTTTGAGAAGGGGCAGAAGGACACACAGCTTATCTAGGCCTGCCCCTTTCTTACAATGTCATAACATTTAAAGAAAAAAGGTTTAACCTCTTACGCACGTGCGGTCCGGTGCCGGACCGCAAATGACATCACGTCAAATCAAGCTCTCCAGACTGTCTGACATGAGTGACATAATTATCGTATTTCTTTTTCAAACGTCTTCAAGAATAAACATCATAATAACCATGTCACAACAGCAGTTATAATGTATATTTTCATCAATACGTTTGTTTACCAATAGGTTAAAGTGTTATTAGTGAGATTATAGTTTAAAAAAAATTGTTGTCGTGGAAATCGGCCATTTTGAATTACCGGCCGTCTGTGAATGTAGTCATTTTGATTATCCAGAGCTTTCAATGAGCGTTGGCATTTTTTAAAACGACACTTCGCAAAGGCTTCTAGCTTTCTGCGAGCAAATTACTTCCTGATTATTATTTTTTATTTTTCTTATTACTTGGGATTATATACCACAACTGAACGTTATTGGCATATATTGGAGCGCAGTTAGTTTTACCGCTTTTCCACTGCATAGTACCTACTCGACTCGACTCTACTCGGCCTTTCCGGTTTTCCATTGACGAAATTTGCGTTTGGTACCTGGTACCGGGTACTTTTTTAGTACCTGCTTTCTCGAGGTTCCAAGCACCCTAGAAGTGGTACCAAAAAAGTGACGTGAAACAGAGAAGCGTCACACGTTGGAGCGTCCTGCACAAAAACAGAAACCCGCCATCTTTAAAAAAGAATATATATATATTTTTTTACCTGCAAAATCAACTCTGCCTCTCTTTTCATTGTGCTGCTTTTATAAAGCCTCAAATGACTGCTTACAATATTTCATGAAAGCAAAGTGTTTAGTTTGTCTAAGATTTAAAAAGGTTTAAACTTTACAGCACTGACCATTATCTATAGTATTTTTTATAGTGTCCCGACCCATAAAAAATTTAGTCGAATTCTGCCTTTGTCTCTACATATAAATATTTATATAATTGTTTGCTTTATAGACAAAGGTTGCAACATAATTATGTAATGTAATGTTGTTGGCTGTGTAACAGAGAGCAGCCACCCAGGCAGCGCAGCTCCAGACTAATTATTAATTTAATTAATCCAATCCACTTTATTTATAGAGCACATTTAAAAACAACAAAGTTGACCAAGTGCTGTACAAGTCCCACAACATAAAAAAAATTATATTTATTTTTTTTTATCTCAAAGCTTCGGATTAAAATAGAATCTCAGCCCAGAAGCTTCGAATGCCAATTTTCTTTTTGAAGGTCAGCCCAATACAGTAGATTTCATTATCTGTTCTTCATGCACGCCTGGTGATACTAAATCCAAATTGAACTTGGCCATTTGAAAGAAGATTTGGCCCAATCCATAAATGTGCGAATTGGCTATAATAAAGTTATTTATAGGCCTGCTATTCTATATTCTATAATATTTCAAATTGCATTGGTCCGGATGGGAGAATTCAGTACTGTATCTACAAAACCTTCTGTTTGATAATTTTTGTACACATGATCTCAAGAAGGTACTGAACAAGCTCAGTGGCACTTTTTCATGTCTGGTCATTTTTAGCATGTTATTCACTGTCAAAAATGCAAAGAAAAATCATAATTCATATTCTCCTTGTTTCATCACAATTTAAGCAAGCCTAGTAATAGACACAATATTTCTGACGCCGGGAATACATTCACTGAGGTCCATAGATGTTCCTAGATACCAAGAACATGCAAATGGACCTTGTAGAAGTGGAGCAATATTCCATTTACTTAGGTATGTATTTTAGGCGGATTTTCAGAAAATAGGGCTCAGAGCTTAACACATTGGGCGCCGGGGGTTGTGCCCATCTTATACCACTCTCTGCCACCGTTGAAAGCCTATGGAGATGTTTACCTTCTTTGCAGGGCTATAACTTTTTTTAATTGTATTGCTATATTGACATTACTATGGCCCATTCAACATCGATTATCTATCGTTCAGGATGTGGGAACGTTATATTTGTTCATTCATACATTGTTGTGTTAATACCTTCGAGAATATAAGTATGTTTTTAATCTTTTCTGCTGTAATTCCAAAAACAGTAGTTATAGGCCCTGAAGCATAATATAGATTTATCGATTGGCGTTTCTTTCCCATACACGCTATATTAAAAAATTCAAATGTATATGATCGGTATACATTATGCTTCATCATGCATGGAGGAAAGGGGGGGGGGGTCGTTTATAATTCCTTGATCGTCCGTAACGGCTTTATTTACTATGGGTTGATATATTGATCAGACTGTTTGCAAACAAGGAAACAATCGGGTTGAAAATAACGTTACTGCCCTCTTACCGTGCGCCGATGAGACTGGCGGAGAAAGATCCCAATTATTCGACGCCGATCACCTAGATCCATTTCCGGTTTGTATGGCGCAATAAACGCCGAAATCATATCGATTATTGCGTTATGGCAGCGATCCATATGCACTATAGTGTTTGTCTGTAGTCCCGTAGCGAGATGTGACTGCCGGAGGAATTTCCTCGACGCACCGATGACACTTTCCGGTTTTTGAGTGTGTAACTCGCCCGACCATCCACCAGGCGGCGGTATTGAGGCGTTGCAGTCCCATCTAGGGTCCCACTAGGGCACCGGGGGTTGGGTGGATTAATTATGAATGCTATGGTTAAAAAATGAAATATTGACCTAAAAAACGTTGTACAGCAATGTTGGCGGTCAACGCATGGCGGGCAATAACGCTGGACAGCGTTTTTGACGCTGGATGTGTTAACACATTCCCTGCCACGCTTCTATCCATCCATGTATGATCACTGCCACCAGTCTAAGCCTATGGAGATGTTTACCTTCTTTGCAGGGCTATAACTTTTTAAATTGTATTGCTAAATTGACATTACTATGGCCCATTCAACATCGATAATCTATCGTTCAGGATGTAGGAACGTTGTACTTTTTCACTCATAGATTCATACGAAAATACCATCTAGAATATAAATGTTTTTATCGTTTTCTGCAGTAATTCCTAGAACGCTAGTTATAGGCCTAAACGCATAATATAGATTATCGATTGCAGTTTATTCGTGATACACGCTATATAAAAAAATCGGGGGGTGGGGGGGGTCGTTTATAAGTCCGTGATCGTCGGTAAATGCTTTATGTAGTATGGGTTGATTTATTGATCAGTTGGTTTGTAAACAAATGTACAATCGCCTTAAATGACGTCAGCGTCCTCTTACCGTTCGCCGATGAGACTGGATGAAAAAGATCCCACTTATTTGATGGCGATCGACTCGATCCATTTCCGGTTTGTATAATAATAATAAACGCCCAAATCATGTAGATTATTGAGTTATGGCAGCGATCCATGCACGCCAGTGTGTGTCTGTAGTCCCGCAACATTATGTGAGTGCCGGACGCATTTCCCAGACGCACCGAGATCACGTGAGATCCATTTCCGGTTGTAACTCGCCGATCATCCACCAGGTGGCAGTATTGAAGCGTTGCAGAGTTGTGCAGGCTCCCACTGCATCAGACCAGGCTCCGTGAGGGAATTATGAATAACATGGCGAAAAAATGAAATATGATCTCAATAACGTTGTACGCCGTGGAATGGCAGAATTGGCATGAACTTGAATCACGTTGTACAACGTTTTTGGCGCAGGATGTGTTAAAGAGGTTAAAAAAAAACGACCACCTTTTTGTTTTCAAGACATAAGAACATTTCCTGAGAGCAACTATCTATAGTTCCTCAGTTCTGTAATTAAATTCATCCATCCGTGTTTATTTGTATCCATTTTTTAACTGTCCAATGTTATTGCTCTGTTTCGTGTCCACTTGTAGTCCATTCCATAGCGCTACCCCACAAACTGAAATGCACATGCAATTAAGACTGGTCCGGACAATATGGAGGGTAAAGGGAAAGCACAGCACCGTTTAAATGTGTGCATTTCCATTGATTCTGTCCCAACACTCCACCAGAGCAGTCTGAGCATGTGCCGTACCCCCCCCATCTCCCATTGTGTGACTTACTGTTGAATATATTGGGCCTCCAAGATATTGGCGATGGCCAAATGAAAGGACCTTGCAGTACTGCTTTCCGAAATGAGAATAGCAGGAGGACATGATAAAACACGACTCTATATTTGCAGGGAGTCCAAACTCACTCGCATCCTGCAGGACTCGCTTGGAGGGCGAACCAAGACCTCCATCATCGCCACAGTGTCTCCTTCTTCGGCCAACCTGGAGGTGCGCGTTTCATTCTTTTTGTTCATTTTCATATTTGGACATGTGGAAATGGTTTAAAGTAAGTTTTGTCTTTGTGGTTTGTCTGTGCTCGGGCTGTACAGTAGGTGTGTCTGTGCTCAGGCTGTACAGTAGGTGTGTCTGTGCTCAGGCTGTACAGTAGGCGTGTCTGTGCTCAGGCTGTACAGTAGGCGTGTCTGTGCTCAGGCTGTACAGTAGATGTGTCTGTGCTCAGGCTGTACAGTAGATGTGTCTGTGCTCAGGCTGTACAGTAGATGTGTCTGTGCTCAGGCTGTACAGTAGATGTGTCTGTGCTCAGGCTGTACAGTAGGCGTGTCTGTGCTCAGGCTGTACAGTAGATGTGTCTGTGCTCAGGCTGTACAGTAGGCGTGTCTGTGCTCAGGCTGTACAGTAGGTGTGTCTCAGGCTGTACAGTAGGTGTGTCTGTGCTCAGGCTGTACAGTAGGCGTGTCTGTGCTCAGGCTGTACAGTAGGTGTGTCTGTGCTCAGGCTGTACAGTAGGTGTGTCTGTGCTCAGGCTGTACAGTAGGTGTGTCTGTGCTCAGGCTGTACAGGTTTCATCTTGACATAAACATTCTAAACTGACCCATGTTTCAATGTTTGCTAATGCAATAACTTGACAGGAAATACACTTGGGTCCAAACTGTTCCTTAGCAACAGAATTCCATTGAAAGAACATTGAACAGTCTCTGCTATTCAAAAAAGTGCCTTGCGCAGTTATTTTATTAATTTATTGTAGTATATATATATATATATATATATATATATTTTTTTTTAAGAAGAAAATGGGGGGAAAAGTTGTCACTTCTGTCCATCTGCAGGAAACTCTGAGCACGTTGGAATATGCATACAGAGCCAAGAACATCATGAACAAGCCAGAGGTCAACCAGAAACTCACCAAGACTCACCTCATCAAGGTGCGTACAACAACAATGCATACCGGGTTTTTCTCCACATGGTTCTGATGCCACACACTGAAATGGGGATAGGCATAACGGTTAATTGCATAGCTTTTACTTGACCCTTTCTCTACCACACTACAGAAGGTTAACCTTCTGTAGTGTGATGGTGATAACCCTTTGTCGTGTGGCAGTGAAAGGGTTAACCCTTTGTCGTGTGGCGGCAGTGAAGGGGTTAACCGTCTGTATTGTCGCAGTGAAAGGTGTATCCATTTGGTAGTGAAAGGGTTAAAGTGTTCTGCCGATCTGCCCATTTCACATTCTAATTATCTCTCAACACGACGATACAAATCTATCCATGCATAATGTTAGTAGCAACACTAGTAGTAGCATCATTAGTGGCAACACTTGACTGAAACTCATGTCCACAGTACAGTACAGACCCCGTCTTCAAAAACGTGGTTGCATAGTAGTGTGGAGACGGGAGATTGTGAAGATGATTCTCTCTCTCTCTCTCTTCCAAAACAATGACTGACATGACGCTGGAGCCAAGCGAACACTATATCACATCTGTGTTAGTTTCACTTTCACTTTTGGCAAAGTTGTAAAGAGTCCGGCCTCCTTTTTGATTGGTTGACGGGAAGGTTGTTTGTTTTACACACCTCCACTGCACGCTTTTTGTTTTCTACATCACCCCTGTGCTCGTGGCGTGCGCGTCTTCGTGTGTGTGATGGAAGAGCATGATCTTCTAGGAGGACATCTTTCTAGTATGCGCTATAGCGCCAATTGGACGTCAAACTATTGGATACCTTTTTAATTATGGGGGAAATGTTGAAATTCCTGTGTAAATTATTTGGGTGTTTTTCATCCCATTGTTCAGATGTTATCAGTTTTAATCTCCCTTTTTGGAATATCAGTGACATGGTGTACTGCTCTGTACAGTCTGTAAGAGTGGTAACTTCCACATCTAACCACAAGCCCACTTGTCCCCTGCTTCTGTTACATGTTGAACTTTGGTCCCTAGGAATACACGGAGGAGATTGAGCGTCTGAAGAGGGACCTGGCTGCCATGCGGGAAAAGAGCGGCGTTTACCTGTCCGTCGAGAACTACGAGTAGGTCACCCGAATCGCTCATCGCTACTAATTGAGTGCCGCAGATGAAGAACCATATTCCCTTTTTGGGTTTTCAGATGAACAATGTTTTCAAACATTTAGTTGTTAAGAACACAAGTTGTGTTTGTTCATGTATGGTTCTTAATTGTATTATGGTGAAGAGAAGAAAGTAATTTGTTAGCTGTTTGGAAGAAGACAACGAGGTACAACCTATGCAGTGTGATCACAGCAGCTAAAAAGGAATACAGAGTCAAGATTGAAGAACAATTGAGCAGCAATGACTCCAAGTGTATGGAAGGGACTAACTACGCACAATAACTGACCTGAAAGGGAGACCCAGCGGCACGGCTAACATCGCTGCCTCTACCGGACGGGCTGAACAGCTTTTACACCAGTTTTTGAGGTTAAAAACGACACCAATCTCCCGGTAAGAGCCCCCACCCCCTGCCGACATGAGCAGTGCCCTGGTCATCGCTGAGGCTGACGTGGATGCAGAGTTTAAGTGCATCAACATCAGGAAAGCAGCCGGGCCAGATCGCATCCCAGGCTGGGTGATCAGAGCATGTATGGCGGAGCTGGCTGGGTTGTTCACGGATATATTCAACCGGTCCCCCTCCTTGAGTGTAGTCCCCTCCTGCTTCAAATGAGCCCACATTGTGCCAGTACCAATGAGCAAGGTAACAAGCCTCAATGACTGGTGCCCAGTTGCTTTGATTGAAAACTTTATTAACAGATTGCAGAATGGGTACAATACAGTACAGCTCAATACACACAATTGTTAGGGGGATGCAGACCAGAGAAAGACTTTCGTCTTGTTTACATCAGGGTCCCCCATTTTCAATTCCCATACTGAGCAGATGCTTTGAGAAGCACATAAAGACACTGCTCGACAGCAACCTACCGCTCAGCCTGGACAAACGCCAATACGCCTACAGACAAAACCGATGGAACAATAGAGAACGTCCTGACTGGGTGCTGCACTGCCTGGAGGGGGAGCTGCACCGACCTCAACCTCAGAGCGCTGAGCAGAGTAGTGAGGACAGCCCAAAAGATCTGTGGATGTGAGCTTCCCTCCATCCAGGATATTTACGAGAACCGGTTCATTAAAAAGCCCGGGAAATTATCAAGGACTTTAATCACCCAAACCATGGACTGTTCCAGCTGATGCCGTCTGGAAAGCGCTACCGCAGCCACACAGCCAGAACCACCCGGCTGAACAGTTTCCCCCCCCCCCAAGCCATCAGACTCATCAACAGAGCCCATTGACAGCCCCCCCCTCCTCTTCTCTGCCCCTCCCCCATTCTCTGCCCCATTATCTGCCCCTGTTGCTGCTGATAAACTATATTGCACATTGCATCTTTACCCACTGCTAATTATTGCACATCGCATAACATACACTTTTCTTGTTGGAACTGTACATAGCCATTTTGTTATTTATATTTCATATAGTATAATATCTACATCCTGTTATCTGCACTGCACACTTTTTTTAGAACTGTATAGTCATCTTGCTGCTATTTTGATTTTAGTTTATTTATATTATATTTGATGCTGCTATGGTCGAGGAACCACAACGAGGGGAATTTCACTTTTTTTGCTGTATGGTACTGAATGACACGACGATAAAGGAATCTGAATTAGGTCTGTATACTTAGTATTTCCTTATTTCTGTTCTGAATGATACTCCAGGATAACGGATCTCTGCTGCCTGTTTTTCCGTGTCTCCCTGTAGTAATATGAGCGGTCAGCTCACCTCTCGGGAGGAGCAGATAAAGGAGTACACGGAGAGACTCGCTGTCCTGGAAGAGGAACTCAAGACAGTATGTTAACAGTGTTGTAGCCTCAGCAGATTTGAAACACTCATCGCACTGTCTTACTTCCCTCATCAAACACTACTAGCCTAGTATCGGAGTTGTTGAATGGTTTATAAAAGAAGATGACTACCAAAAGTAACTACCAA
Source organism: Notolepis coatsorum (assembly GCF_963971535.1). NCBI lineage: Eukaryota > Metazoa > Chordata > Actinopteri > Aulopiformes > Paralepididae > Notolepis > Notolepis coatsorum. The sequence continues at coordinate 60,193,618 of NC_140173.1, read as the reverse complement.
AACTAGGCACTTTTTGAGAAATGTTTAGAATACTACTAATGGCTAATTCTACTCACCGGTTATTTGTCGTTTTAGAATTATATCCAAAACTGCAGATTTATTTTTTTTGTCTGCAGATGCCATTGACCATATTCACACAGCAGCCGTTTTGTCAGGTTGGGTTCCTTTCCTCCCTGTTCCCACCTGAACCCAACCTGAACATAACATTGGAGCAAAATGGCCGCCTTGTTGTGAATGTGGTCAATGCAGGCCCACTGATGACCTGCCTCTTTTTCAGTCTCTTTCTCACTATGTGACAGAACTGTTTGTGGACAGTAACATTAAACCAGACCAGTTTTCCATAGATCTGATTGGTTATGCATGTCTGTCTCTCTTGGCCTCATCTCCCTATTCCTATTGCTGTATTTCTCCTCTAGGTGATGGAGCTGTTTGGAGACAGTAAAGCCAAACTGGAGTAATGCATTGTGAACTTGGATATGAAGCAACTGAGGTTAATATATAATTATAAAACTGATAGTTCCCGGTCCTTGATTGTGATTGGCTGAGCCATGTTTGAAGCAGTTGTATAAACGCACACGCCTATGACAACTGGCTGATCACTGTTCTAAATGAATGCGCTGACATAATATCCTGCCATGGTGTCTGAATGCTAATGTTATGCTAGCAGGCATTACAGTTGCTAGCGTTGCATAAGGTTTGCAAACTGAACATGATCTAACAGTATGTTTAACAAATAGCTTAGGTAGCTATCCAGCCGTACAGTTTGTCTGCAGCAGATTCTAGTAGCAAGAACACTGAGCTAGTCCATTCGTGTTTATTGTCATGTTAATGATTTTGGTTGAATGCTAGCATAACATTAGCTTTCTAGCTGATGAACTGCATTGCTTGGTGGAAGAATGATTATTTGCTATTAATACATTGTTGCATTTTTTGTTGTTGTGTTTATTTTATGTAGTAGTCGTTTAATAAAAGCAATAAGGCCATGCCTAAAAACGCCCCTTGGTTCTAAAATCACTGTAAACCATGGTCTCTTGTTGCTTATTGCTTGTGTGTGTAAAACACTTTCCAATTAAGGCTGTAAGGCGAAGTTTAAAGTGGGTGAATAAATTGGCTGTTCTTTCATTTAGGCTAGAAAAGACTGACCAAGATCTCCAGGAGACGAAGGTGAAGCTCACCCAGGAGGAGTTCATCAGCTCTGAGTTGATGACCACACAGGGGAAACTCCTCACCACAGCCGACAAGGTGGAGAGGGAACACAATAGCGCCACATCCTTTAAGAAAATGTATATATTATTGGTAAAATCATGGTACATGTCTTGTTAAGAAAATGCTGGTATTAATGGTGTTTTGTCTCGTCTGGTCTTGTCTACTGCAATAGTAATTGTTTTCTGAGACACATTTTTTAATCTTCTGTTCTTCGTCTTCTCTGTTTTCCCTTTACAAGTTGCTCAGTACGGTCAACGCCAGCACCAGTGACTTATCTGATCTCCATGCAAAGCTGGACAGGAAGACTAAGGTGATGACTTGTCTCTTTCTTCTTCATTTCTTTTTTCTTTGAGTTTTGTTTTTAATTTCTTTTTAATTATACTCTTGTTCAGTATGATTTTTTTTAATTATCTTTTTCCCCCTCCTTTTTTCCGATTTTTCTCCCATCCCACTGTTAGTCGTTATGCCAATTCCCAACCCCCTTCCTGGTTGTTGCGCACCCCCCCTACTGTTGGTCCGAGAGGCCGGAGACTGTCGCATGCTTTCCTCCGACGCATGTGCAGCCAGCCGGCAGCCAGCCTGGCAGCGCAGATTCTCACTGGGAGAGTGTAACGTGTGGAAGGTCACACTACCTCTCTCCAGATCCTATACTCGCTGTACAGGCGCCCCGACCGAACTGTAGGGGTCGCTGTCCACAACGCCCAGGACCCACCCACGGCTTCCCTCCCCCTAACTCAGCCAAACGAGTTAGTATAGCGATCAGCCCAAGCCAAGGCAATGCTGACTCTCCGAGAGTCGAGACCGCAGCCTCTTGCATTGGTGACGAGCACAATCTCCGCTACGCCACCTGACCGTCCTCTTGTTCAGTATGATGGTCTTGTTATATGTTAAGGTTATAATAAACCATGATCAAGTCAAGAGTTTTATTTGTCACAGCATACAAGTATACAATGAAATGCGGGTGGTCTTGCCCGCAACGATGTGCATAATACAATAGTAATATATAATAGAATCCAATAGAACGACATTGTGCAATAAAACAAGTAAACAGAGTAGGGCATATCGGTATAGTGCAAGTGGTAGTGCAATACACTGTTAGCTACGGATCATGGACTCTTGTAAGAATGGAACAATGAGAAAGTGATTTAAACTTCAGATTTTGAATCTTAGGTGGAGCAACACAACAGTCGGGCCCAGATGAACTTAACCCAGCGCATGGAAGCGGAATTCAATGCCATAGAGCGCTGCGCCAAGCACCACAGCAGGCTCTGCAGCTTCTCACAGGCCATGGGTAAGAGGATGGGGGAGAAGAATCAGTAGCTTCTCACAGATCATGGGGGAGAAGAATCAGTAGCTTCTCACAGGCCATGGGTAAGAGGATGGGGGAGAAGAATCAGTAGCTTCTCACAGGCCATGGGTAAGAGGATGGGGGAGAAGAATCAGTAGCTTCTCACAGGCCATGGGTAAGAGGATGGGGGAGAAGAATCGGTAGCTTCTCACAGGCCATGGGTAAGAGGATGGGGGAGAAGAATCGGTAGCTTCTCACAGGCCATGGGTAAGGGGATGGGGGAGAAGAATCGGTAGCTTAGCAGGAGGCTAGTTGTGTGAATGGTAGTTTTGAAAAGGTGGACCTAAATTCCATCCTTTATGCATCCTTATCCACCTCCTGTAGACCTGTGTATTTGGAAGTGATCAAATCCTCTGGAATAGCATTCTGTGTTTATCAAGTAAAGTGTAGCTGGATTCTCGGGTGGGAATGTTTGTTTATTTCACTATTTTGATTTTTATTCTTGGGTCACGATTTTATTTCATCACAATTCGATAGATTAACTTTAGGCTTGTGTATTGGGCTTGTGTATTTCTGCTTGGCTAATCTTGGCAATATTTCTTTGATTTTGGTGAGGTATACATTTATACTTTTTCTGTTTCATATTCTTAAACTTGACTGATCTTTATCTATTCTATGTAGATGGTTTGCTGGCTGGGCACAGATCGGCCTTGAACGAGGCTCTGACGACAGTGGAGTCGTCGCGGAGTGGAGTCGAACAGCTGGTGGTGGAGGGCCTGGCTCAGCGCCAGGCGGAGCTCCAGCAGCAGGGGGCGCTCTGCCTCAACAACAAGGCCGGCCAGCTGCAGCTACTGGTGAGGAGGACCGGATGACCAATTGGAATCGCACACATTTACATAGTGCAGAAGTAAAACCGGTTGTCAGTCAATATGACAAGTCGATCTCAAATCCCGTCGATCTCAAATCCCGCCCCTTTCATGAACCTCTAATCACAAGTTACTGTTGCTTTCCTTGGACAAACACTTGGGATTTGAATTTCCTTAACTATTTTTTTTCCTTTATCCTTCTATTTGCAGGAGGAGCACAACAGAACTATGGAAGATGTTCTGTTGGCTCGGGTTCTTCCAGGTCTGTGTTCTGCTAAAGTGGTGCTGAATGACTCTTTGAAGGCCATGGTGGAGACCACGCGGGCACTGGCGAACAAGGTGAAGTATAGTTGGCCGTAACCTTTTTTGACTTGCACTGGTTGTGGAAATATCAGTTCTTGTATCAAGACCTCAGTCAATCAAACTAGAGACACAAACCGTATCTTCAATGCCATTTTTTGGTGGAAGGCTACCTGTTTGATAGTTGCTGGCTACAAGTCACCTTTTCGAAAGGAGCAACGGTATTGGATTCGGTTGCCTCAACTTTACTCAGTCAACTTTGTCGCGTTCACTTGTGAAATCCAGTGCAGATAACTTATTATTCCGGTTTTACCGCATCTCTTCTCTTCTCAGATGGAGGAAATGAAGGGGACGAGTGGGTTATTTTACAGTTTGGCTCGGGACCTGGCTGTCCTGAGGGAGACCACCTCTGCGGGCTTCAGCTCACTGCAGGCGGATCAAGACCATCTGCAGGAGCAGATCAGATTAGCGCAGTTGAAAAACCAGATGGTAAGAACCTGCAGATCAGACGAGCACAGGAGAAACACCAGGTGGTAAGGAACAGATCAGACGAGCACAGGAGGAACACCAGGTGGGAAGAGGAACAGGTCAGACTAGCACAGGAGAAACACCAGGTGGGAAGAGGAACAGATCAGACGAGCACAGGAGGAACACCAGGTGGGAAGAGGAACAGGTCAGACTAGCACAGGAGAAACACCAGGTGGGAAGAGGAACAGATCAGACGAGCACAGGAGGAACACCAGGTGGGAAGAGGAACAGGTCAGACGAGCACAGGAGAAACACCAGGTGGGAAGAGGAACAGATCAGACGAGCACAGGAGAAACACCAGGTGGGAAGAGGAACAGATCAGACGAGCACAGGAGAAACACCAGGTGGGAAGAGGAACAGATCAGACGAGCACAGGAGAAACACCAGGTGGGAAGAGGAACAGATCAGACTAGCACAGGAGAAACACCAGGTGGTAAGGAACAGATCAGACTAGCACAGGAGAAACACCAGGTGGTAAGGAACAGATCAGACGAGCACAGGAGAAACACCAGGTGGGAAGAGGAACAGATCAGACGAGCACAGGAGAAACACCAGGTGGTAAGAGGAACAGATCAGACGAGCACAGGAGAAACACCAGGTGGGAAGAGGAACAGGTCAGACGAGCACAGGAGAAACACCAGGTGGGAAGAGGAACAGATCAGACTATCATTAAGTGCTCCTTTTGTTTGAGACTGAACAGGAAAACATTTGTTTTCACACTTAAGGTTGGTTTGAGTAGTCCCTTACCTGAATCTTGCAGTTTCAATTGAATGTGTGGCTGCACTGTCGATATGCTGTACCTTTTTTAGTTTGAGGTATTTTTGGCTGCAGCAGTATGCACAGTGTGTCTCATCCATACGAATGTATAATAAACCCTTGTTATTTGTGGTGTGGTTTTCCTGTCCCTCCAGGGCATGAATGATGTCCTCAAGGTGCTCCAGAGTCAGTTCGGCCTGCTATCTGTGGACAACGACACTGGCTACGCTGGTCTGCAGTCAGTTTATGAAGCCATGAAAAAACCTGTAGAGAGCATGAAGCAGAATATCTCTACGTGAGTAGAGAGCATTCTCTCTTTTCTCTTATTCTCTTCTCTGATGTCTTGGTATAGTGGGCAGGTTGTTAGGAAGTGTAACTCGGTTTCCACCTCGTCTTGTGTGCAGTGGGTGCACACAGTCTGTCTTCTCTTGGGAGCCAGGTCTGCCTATGGCGACCTTTCTCGGTGGCAAGGCTGTGCTCGCTGAGTCTGTACCTAGTAGGGGTGTAACGGTACACGTATTCGTACCAAACTGTTTTGGTACAGGATCTTCCGTTCAGTACCCGCTGTGTACCAAACTTTTTTTTGCGTGGGAACTGAATTCAAAACTCCCAAGTTCACCCCCAAAATATAACTAGTGCAAAGGGTCGGATGTTGTTAATTCAGCCCATGCACACCACTGAGCGATTACCTGTCATTTAGCATAGTCTCATAGTATGGTGAACGCAAACGGCAAGCCAGAGCTAGAAGACCTACCCTGAGGGATGATCCAAGTGCTAAAAACTGAAAAGTAGGCTACTTACATTCTTGACACTAGAACTCTCAAAATAGCGTTAGCCAAAAAAGTTCGAAGTTACACAAAGTATTTCCAACCGGGGCTTTAGATTGTGGAGTGCAATCACTGTCTTCATGACAGATGGTCGCGGTTGTTGTCGTCCATTTGTTACTACATGTTCTTCAGCTCAATGAGTTGAAAGTGTCGTGTCTATCAGTCATGCAGCGCATTCAGGCCCACGCCCACAGAGGGCTGTTTTTGTTCACAATCTAATATAATTATTTTTCCTTTTAAAATTTTTTTTATAAACGCAAGTCTTATTTATTTGAATATATAATATTTGTTAACAGCCCTACTTAACAGTAACTGCACACTACATCACCCCTGAGTAGAACATGGAAAGCCAAACTTTAACCCACTGTACCGAAAACCCGTACCGAACTGTGGTTTTTGTGTACCGTCACACCCTTAGTACTTAGTCAAGGATCTCCTTGGTTTTGGATCAGTCACAGTGCTCAGGTATGCTGCCACTGTGTACTCTCTGTTTAGGGCCAAATAGCATTCCAATTTGCTCTGGACTTGGGTTGATTCTTTCCAATGTGTCGGATAGTTTCCTTTTGGTTTTCTTATAATTTGGTGTGGTTTCCATCTGGTGGCTCTGCTTGAAAGAGAACCTTTTAAATACTTTTGAATTGGGTGTATACAGTGTTGTGGAATATTTTAAATGGGTCGAGACGGTGAACTGTAGAAATTCAGATGAGTCAAATTGTATATAAAAATAGAACATACGTTTATTTCCGTTTTCTGTGGCCACAGTTTACAATCGGAGACAAGTGTACACACAAGCGTCTGACCAGAAAGTGAGAGAGCTCTGGTCAGACTTACAATTAAGTACCAGCTGGGAATGACAAATGAACAAACATGAGAAAATAATGAAAACAAAGATGGGTTTAGGGGGTTTGTCGTGTCTCACACAAGACTGATATGAAGACGACAAGAAAAAAGAAGATGTGATTTACTTGGTCATGTCATCATATCTAAGTCAAACTGTCCTGGGACTTGGCCATTTTAAGAATACGTCAGACTGTCGCCTATGCGGCACGGTGGTGTAGTGGTTAACACTGTCGCCTCACAGCAAGAAGGTCCAGGGTTCGATTCCCGCTTGGGGACCAGGTTTCCATGATGCCAGTTACCCAGGTGGGGTATCTCCCAGGCCTTTCTGTGTGGAGTTTGCATGTTCTCCCCGTGCTCGCAAGGGTTTCCCCCCCGATAAGATAAACCCAATGGAAAAACATGCACAACAACAAGATTGCTAACGCTGTGGCGTCCTTGACGAAGACGGACAGGAGCACTTGGATTGGTCCCCTGGCGCGGCTCACGTTGACGCCTGTCTGCTCCCGGCTGCCCTTGGGGGGGAAGGATGACGGGATGGGTTAATCGCAGATACGAATTGCATGCATGCATCGCATGTGTGCCAATTGATGACCTCGGAGCAGGTCCTAAATTATTATTAGTGTCTTGACTAGTTAAAGCTTTGTACAGAGAAATATGTATTTTATAACAGAGCTATGAAACGTGTCTAATAAGCTGTACTAATTATGTAACATATAATAAATGACCATTACAACAAGAGTTTCACAAATAACCAAAAATGAAGCTCGTCTGAGTTAAGCAGAGTTCTTCCTCTTTGGGCAGAGATGTTAACAGTGGAACGTCGTCGGGCGGCTACGTGGCATAGTGGGCAAGGCGCTCGCCACGAATGACTGAGACGCTGGGCTTGCCTGTTCGAGCCCAGCGCTCCACATTGCTTTCAGTTTAGCTGGCCGTCCATACTAATACACATTGGCCGTATTAGGGGGTGGGAAACTGATGGGTGGGGATCGGGCGTTGTGGACAGCGACTCCTACAGGTCGGTTGGTGCGCCTGCGCAGTAGAATCAGGAAGTATCGGGGGCAGCGTGAGCCTCCCACGCGTTACTCCTCGCCACTGAGATCGAGCTGCGCAGGTGAAAAGATGCGACTGCTGTTACCTCAAGTACCGGAGGGGACTTGTGCTATGTATGACTTAGTCCACATTGCAGCCGGCTTGTGGGAGGCAAGAAACAGCGTTCGTGACAGGGGAGGGTTGAATTGGATGATACGAAATTGGGATGGGAGAAAATATAGAAAAAAATGGGAGAAAGTGGATAAAAAAAAAAAAACAGTGGAACGTCGTCCAACTCTCTGCGTAGGAGAACGGGCTGCCCTACCCCTCTGACACTTCACAGTAGAATACAGAACGTATTTGGAATGTTTTTAGAATGGTATGCGTTTTTAATCCTCCTCCTTCAAGTGGTTGCAGTAGTGTGGAGTCCTAGCTCTCGGCACAGTCGGACCTCCTCTCCTCCACCACCTCTTCTCTGGCCTCCACGCTCCAGCAGAGCGCTGAGGAGACACAGCAGATGCTGGGGAAGAGCATTGGCAACTGCTCCTACCTCCACAGCTCCCTTACAGGTGGGGAATCTCACATCATTCACTTAGAAAAACGACTAATAGGGCAGTCGCGGTATGACATTTTCTCACCGCGGTTGAGTGTGTGGCTAATCACTGCGGGATCCGGTGGTACCGTACTTTTATTTTTATTTATTTTATATATACCTCTGTATATATATTTTTTATTATATATATACCTCTGTATATATATTTTTTATTATTAAGACATGAGTTTTAGAGATTCTAAATGTCGTAGGAGTCCCGAAACTATTTTAAACATGTTTGATAATCTATCCATGTGTCCCTCAACATTCTGAAATGTGATAAAAGTAGATTAGGGTGTTGCCTGCTCCTTTAAGAGTGATGCGTTGTGGGATATACTGTAGGTCTACGCAAGCAGCGAATTGAGTCACACATCCCTTCTCCAACTTAAAACTAACGTTATTTGAGCGAACATTTAACGTTATTATAACACTATTTTAACGTTAGTGAATTTGAATGCACATACGTAGTTAGTTAAATATCACAACTTGTGTCATTGGGGGAAACTAGCCAATTAGCTAACGTTATAGATAGCGAACGTTAACTAATGTTTGCAAACAAAGCTAACGTTATCCAGTTGATATTACATATCATAATGGCTATGATAATGTTAACGAAGTGAGAGTAGGGATTAGGGAAACGTTGATGTAGTCTGAGTGTAGCGGGAACGGTAGAGAGGTAGCACTTAATTTGCGTGTAACGTTAGTCAATAACAATATCACAATTTGTGTCATTGTTCATGGGGGGGAAAACTAGCTAACGTTATAGATAGCGAACGTTAACTAATGTTTGCAAACAAAGCTAACGTTATCCAGTTGCCATTACAGATAATAGCTATGATAACGTTTTAACTAACGTTAACGAAGTGAGAGTAGGGAAACGTTAATGTAGTCCTGAGTGTAGCGGGGACGGTAGAGAGGCAGCACTTAATTAGTGCGTAACGTTAGTCAATAACATTAAGAATAGAGAGCTGCAAACGGAAATTAATGCTCAGTCCTTGAGAGAACGGTTTTCTGGTCGACTGTCACCACCTTACAGAGGGAATTACACCGAAGTCCGGCTAGTTATAACAAGCACGTTACATGACCGGCACTTCGGCCCTGGAGTGTTAGGAGAACGCTCCCCTGTACTCTACTACGGTTCAGATTAATACAGGAAAAGGTATACATTGGGGGCTCGAGTCCGGGATATGAAAATAAATACACTGTTAGCTACGGATCATGGACTCTTGTAAGAATGGAACAATGAGAAAGTGATTTAAACTTCAGATTTTGAATCTTAGGTGGAGCAACACAACAGTCGGGCCCAGATGAACTTAACCCAGCGCATGGAAGCGGAATTCAATGCCATAGAGCGCTGCGCCAAGCACCACAGCAGGCTCTGCAGCTTCTCACAGGCCATGGGTAAGAGGATGGGGGAGAAGAATCAGTAGCTTCTCACAGATCATGGGGGAGAAGAATCAGTAGCTTCTCACAGGCCATGGGTAAGAGGATGGGGGATGGCTTGTAATCTGGAGGTTCCCGGTTAGATTCCCGGGCAGCGTGTCAGAAGTGTCCTTGAGCAAGACTGTTAACCCCTAAATTGCTCCCGATGAGCAGATTGTCACCTTGCATGGTCGCCTCTGCTGTCTGTGTGTGAACGGGTAAAAATGTGAGGAACAAATTGTAAAGCGCTTTGGATAAAACCGCTATATAAATGCAGCCATTTACCATTTACAAATGTATGTAATTTTTATTAGTTTTTTTGCACCATGAAAGCGGCACAGTGGTGTAGTGGTCAAACACTGTCGCCTCACAGCAAGAAGGTCCAGGGTTCGATTCCCGCTTGGGGACCAGGTTTCCATGATGCCAGGTACCCAGGTGGGGTATCTCCCAAGCCTTTCTGTGTGGAGTTTGCATGTTCTCCCCGTGCTCGCAAGGGTTTCCCCCCCGATAAGATAAACCCAATGGAAAAACATGCACAACAACAAGATAGCTAATGCTGTGGCGTCCTTGACGAAGACGGACAGGAGCACTTAGATTGGTCCCCTGGCGCGGCTCACGTTGACGCCTGTCTGCTCCCGGCTGCCCATGGGGGGAAGGACGATGGGATGGGTTAATCGCAGAGACTAATTGCATGCATGCATCGCATGCGTGCCGATTGATGACCTCTGAGCAGGTCCAAAATTATTAAAATTATTATAATGTTAACAATACATTAAAATAAACTACTACCGGTATTTGGGAATTGCAGCACAAAATACAACTCAATTTGAAATGACCGCCTGCTAGATGAGTACAACCAAGTTTATTTATGTATATGGTTTCAACTGAGTCCACTTCCTGATAATCACTAACTATCTCTATGGGAGGTTGATCCTGCTTTTTGGCTAACTTCCTGTAGAAACTAGGCACTGCAGATAAAATATGAATTAAGATCCAGAAATTGCATATCTTGTCATGTCATATCATTGTCAGAAACATACTTTAGTGAAACGTTAAGGTGGAAGAGGAGAACATTTACGAGCTGCCGCCCTGTTACCTGCTATTTCCTGCTACACGGCCCACTTTGTGGAGTTCTCTCCTGATTGGGAGACCCATGTTAATGACATGACACAACACTATGTGATGGCTGTTGGAATGTAGAGCTACTTAAAGGAACACGCCAACCTTTTGGGAAATTTGCTTATTTTGCCATCTACCCTGGAGTTGGACAAGCAGATGCATACCCTTTTCTTCTCTGTGCATGCATTAGGCTTAGGGAACAGCTGCACCGTTAGCCTAGCTTAGCGTCATTCACTGGAACTAGGTGTTCCAGTGTAGCCTAGTTCCCAACAGTCACGAAATACACTCCAAATACAACTCTAAAACATTCCTGTAAACATGTTGTGACCTGTGTATTTACCACGTGGAGAGTTTTTTTTAATAATAATAATTAAATTAGACGTTTTCGTTTTTTCTAAGCAGATATATACTCTGGACTATTTTTCATCCTCAAAAGCCCAGTTTTTCAAAAAACAACATGGCTTTTGAGGTGATGAAATCACGATGCTAGGCTAATGGTGTGGCTGTTCCCTAAGCCTAATGCATGCACAGATAAGAAAAGGGTATCTGCTTGTCTAACTCCAGGGTAGATGGCAAATTTTCCAAAAAGTTGGCGTGTTCCTTAACACTCAACTCCCCCTCCATCATAGGCCTGGCGGAGCGCGACGGCCAGTGGTTCTCCAGAGCCATGGACCAGGCAGAGCCCAGGAACAGGTCTCCCTGCTGGAGAAGAGCACTGCTGCTGCTCAGGCTCTGCAGCAGGTAAACAACCTCTGTGTGTATATCATCACAATTTCCCAAGCCCTGCCCTCCTTTCTTGATCCTCCAATCACAACTGTTGCTTTTCCTCTGACAAACAAACAAGGGATGCAACAGTTGTGCTTTGAGGATCAGGAAAAGAGGGCAGGGCTTGAGGTTGGTCAATATATTTTGTCCATAGTGTGCAGCCCTTATGGATCCTTCATTGTGGTAGGGGTGGGGGCGGTATAACGATTGAACTGGTATACCGGTAAAGATTTGACTCTACCGGCTGTACCACAAGAAGGCTACTTTTAGGCTCTTTGAATGTAAAAAAAAACGTTTTCACATTTACAAATGTAACGCAGAAAGCTAGGGCAACTGCGTGCTGCCATTAAAAGATAATAAACTAGTCAAGAAGTTGGCCTATTATTGGCTACTAAATAAGTATGCATGGTTAAATGGAGGGTCCCATTACTGATTCTAACAATGAGTTTGCAAGAAATGTGCTTCGTCCATCATCTGGCCATGGTTTGGGTTTAAAATGTCGGACATTGAGCATAAAACGTATCCGCAAGCAATGTCGAGCGAGAGTGGTCGCCGAATGCGCACAGACACGAGCAGTTCCTCATGTGGTGCTAAACGGAAAAAAACACAACAGACATTGCTACCTGTGCCATTTTCCAGTGTCTGTATGACAAAATACATAAAGTCTGCAAAAACCTCTTTATCTACAAATGCCTACATGGACTAGCTCCCCCTCCTGTACAGGAATTCATCTACAAAAAAAGAAACACTGGACTCTGCACCAGGGCCCTATTCCCTGTACCTGGTTCAACTAAGTCGATCAAAAGTCCCATTATCCAGATTCAATTAACCCGATGTTTGAATCCAGGCTTTCCCTGTTCCTCGAACGCTGATTCAGTCTCGTTCATTCGAACCAGACTTGATACTCAGGATAATTGCGCGCGGCCGCCTCACCTGAAAAGACAGCAGGTGTCGATCGCAGAAATCCTGATTTTCTAACGGCATTGATTGATTGATTGATTGATTGAAAACTTTATTAACAGATTGCAGAATGGGTACAATACAGTACGGCTCAATAGCCTCGCCGACAAGTTAAATGCATAATCTATAGGCAAATTTTAAGTCCCTCATTACCCCAAATCAATCAGATTATATTTCTTTAAATGTGCCTGCTGGCAGTAGGCTTAATGGAATGAATAATCAAATGAGATCTTGCTAGCGAAAATAATTAGTTAAACTCTTTCAGAATAAGTAGACAAAAACAAGCCCAAAGAGTATCTAATTGATACGAATTAATAGATACTTATGAGGATATCTGTACTGTATGTGCTTAGGTATAGGTATCATGTACTCTATAAATACATGGTTCCCAAGTTTTCAAGGCGCGACTCCTGAAATAACGTGTCAGAGCCTTGGAGGCTATACAGTTTCACTATTAATCTGTTCTGGACATCATCCATACATGATCCATACATACATTGAATTGATTAATACCAGTGACACCAGTCATGTTAATTATCAGATAACAGTGCTTGAACAGATAAATGCATTTTCTCAAATTCATTCATCAAAACGTCAAAGGCTTGCAATTGCTCATTCATTTTCTCAAGCCACGTCAAATCCGTCAAACGGCGCATCTCATCAGACATTTTAATCCCAGTTACAATATCACAATAACGTGAGTGACTGATACAATTCAACAATCAACAGATTCAGGTTCGCGTTATTCATATCCACAATCCAGCATGAAGACGCTTCAATTTATGCTTGAATGAAACACAATCCGGGCGCAAATACATCCACAGCCGAGAATATGAAACGAATCGGAGACAAACGCCCGATAGGTTTCATTCATTAAAAATATCCCTGCAGGGTTCACATTTGCAATGATCCATTATTAAAACAACCACATAGTGTGTGTTACGACTGCGAGCGCCGTATATGACGTGCATTATTTAGGACAAAGTATAAATCCATAGGCTGAATATGAATTATCAGCATTTTAGGTATATTATTTTACATTTCAAAAGCCCCCTCTAGAAAAACGAAGCACAAAACATAATTCAGAATGGTATAATGGGATCTAGACTGTGAGGATTATTTCAGGAAGGAGAGCTGGCATTTCTTTGCGAGGGCTGGCCATGGTTTATCCAGCTAACTGAACTAAACTCTGCCCTCGACCAGGTTAAAACTTTTTGATCGGTTGCCATAGTGATTTAGAAAATCGCACGTCGGGAAACCGAAAGGTCTAGCTTAAGTCTATGTAGCAGTCTGGAAAATATGGTATATTATTCAGAACTGCTGACTGTGTTTATATCCCTTTTTGTACACAAAGACATTCTAACTAGTGTCATTGATTCACACGAACAATGACACAAACGTCCCCGTCCAAAGAGCATGTGAATACGGATTATAAATGACAGTATTGATTCATATTTTACAGTGCGTCTCCCCTTGTGACTGGCGGGCGGGACCAGCAGGGGGCAGTAGCAGGCAGAGAGTGGCGGAGAGAGCTGAGAGATGATAAAGGGAGGAGGCGAGCGGAAGTCGTTCTCTTCGGCAGTGGACTTGACAACGAGAAGTCACGTCTAACGGGGGGGCTCTGGATAGCCCCGTTGCTGACTTTATGCCGGAGTGCCCCGTGGAACAGTGACGGGTGATAGGAAGTACTGGCTAGTGGATACGATATCCTAGCAGTACCAGTGTTATGATATTATGAACATTAAGTGCAGAGTCAGGCACTAAGAGTCGAGTTATACCTAGTTACAGTGAGCGGTATAGGTAGCGTGCGGCTAAGGATCACAGTAGCATTGCTCGTGTTATACCTAGTTACAGTGACGGTATAGTCTGCGTGCCAGAGACGTACGGGACATCCAAGCAGTCTGCCCGGGCGTCAACAGCTGTCTGCACCGGAGAGCAGCAGCACACCTGCTCCAGGCTGCCTGCAGGACACGGGGAGTTCTTTACCACCAGCAGAGGTCGCCCAGCACCAGCTCAGCCAGCACTGCCTCTCTGCTATAGCTCCGCCTGCTAGCACCTGTGGCGCGAGTGTTCGACGCCATCTTGCCACCAGGACGGTGGTGGAGCGGCGCGGCCGCCATTTTGGTAGAGTAAACATTAGGGCTTCGGCGCCCAGGATCTATTGCACCTTACACAGTGTGGAGCGGCCTGCGGGTGAAGTTAACGTTGCTAACTGCAGACCCCAAACATTACATTACATGCCGGCATTAGCATAGGGCTTTTGTTTTGGTAATTGTAGGCCCACACTTTTGGTTTTATTTCCTTTTCTTTGAGCGTGATACAATGTGTGTGTATTAATATTTTCCCATTCAATTAACCATTCCCTGAGGGGGGAAGTTACAGACCTGGTGCATTATAATTAAAGCCTTTTGAGGTATTATTCTGACCGTATAATTAAAGCCTGTTGAGGTATTATACAGGGTGAAGACCCAGACGTGGGTGATGAGTCAAACACAGTGAAGTATATTATCCCGGATAGTAACCCAGAGGTGGGTGCATAATATACGTGTTTATGAGGTATTGAGTTGAACAGCAGGGGCTATAGTAGGACTTCAGCCCAATTGGCCAGTAGTATTAAATAATTGTAACTGAACAGTACAATTAACATAAAGACTTGAATGGGGTTCTGTGTGCGTGTCCATTCCTGTGCCCTGCATTAACTCTTTTGGTGTGGGTAACGTATATATATGGTTAACCCCTTCCTACCCAACTCTCCCCTTTTCAGTGGAAGGTTTCTAGGGTCATTGAGGGAGGGTACTGCTTGCGGGGGGAACTCAGAGTATTTGATTACAATTCAGTCACGAGGTGTGGGAGGGTCTAAGGAGCGACTGGGAGGAGTGGGAGCGTGTTGGGGAGTACTGCTGACCGCCCTGCGACAGGGAAGGAAGACCAGAGTACCAGACCAGGTTGGTAAATCCCGGGCCCCATCCACTCACACTACCAGCCTCCAGTCGACGCCCCAGGCCCAAAGACGAGGGTGCAGCCAGACAGAGTTCTGCTGTGTCCAGCTACCTCCTGACTGCCAGCAACCGTTCCCACGAAGCAGGGATAATCCACCCTGCTACATTTGGCGTCACGAACAGGATCAACATCCTAACTTACTCCCTTGACCGAGACCCGTAGAGAGACCCACGATGCCAAAGGGGGAGACCCACGTCGCGCAAGAGATGGCGGCGAAGTTTGAGCAACTGCAGGAGCAGTGTCAGACTCAGGCGGCACTGCTAAAGCAGCAAGCCGCAGCGATGAAGGAGTTGACTGACCAGGCCCTCCACACTCAGGTGGCCCTACAGGAGCTACGAGAGGGCCAGGCCGCCGCCACCTTGATACAGAAAGGGGAGACCCACGTCGCGCAGGAGAGGGAGGCGGAGTTAGAGCAGCTGCAGGAGCAGTGTGAGACTCAGGCGACACTACTGACGCAGCAAGCCGAAGCGATCAAGGAGTTGATCAACAAGGCACTCCTAGAGAAGCGCTACACTGAGGCGGCCCTAAAGGTGCAACGAGACGGCGAGGACGCCGCCGCCGAGGTAAAGAAAGAGGAGGCCGAACGCATGGAGGGACTGACCGCACAGGTGGAGCTGTTGGCGAACAGAACCCACATACACGCGGGCCTCCTGGACCGACAGGCGCTGGTGCTGGAAAAGACCCAGCACGAACAGCGGGAGCAGGCCGGACGCCGAGCTCCGCTTGCCTTGGCACCGGCCGGGATCCAACAGCTCCCTCCAGCGCCCCTCCCGGTGGTGTACGTCCAACGAGAGCGGAAGTGCAGCGAATTTGGAGGTGAACAAGAGATGGGGGAACTGCCTGTGGAGGACTGGATCCAGGCGATGAGGACCCACCTCCGGGCCAGTCGAGTGCCCGCGGAGGAACAAGCGGAGGTCGTACAGCTACACCTCAAAGGCGAGGCGAAGCAGACGGTACGCTTCCTGACGGGGGAAACCGCCCCCGACACGGAATCCTTGTTCAAGATACTCAAAGAAACCTATGTGGACAAGGTCCTGGTCAGCATTCGGCTGGGGGAGTTCTTCGATCGAAGACAGGCCGCCGGCGAGACCACACGCCAGTTCGCCTATGACCTGCAGGAGAGGGTCCGTCGCCTACGACGTCGGGCGCCTACGCTGGTCGGCGATGCCACCGCCCTGCTGCAGGAGCGGTTTGTGGTGGGCCTCAGAGACGAGGCCCTGAGGAGAGAAATGCGGAAGTACATGAGGGAGGACGGTACGCGGCCGTTTCCTCAGGTACTGCAGGCGGCGATAGACTGGTCCGAAGAGGAGATGGTCCTGCCCCCCACAAGGGGTGCCGACAGGGGCATGATACGCGGCGTCGTCGTGAAAAGACACGAGCCACCTCTGGACATAGCCGTGCTACAGGAGTCCATCCGACAGCTCTTCGCCGGCCAAGAGCGGTTGGACGCGCGCATGGAACAGCTCTTCCAGGCGTTTCAACAGGAGCGAGACACACCCCAGAGAGGCTTCGCCGGAAGCCGACGGAGGAGAGACGTGCCCTCTACCCCGCGCAGACTACCCCGCCGGAGTGAGGATGGGAGACTGATCTGCTACAACTGTCAACAGCCCGGTCATATCGGCCGCGAGTGCCCCCGCGCGATGGAAGAATCACGCCGGGCGGAAGTACCGGGCGGTGAGGTCCCTCTCCCACCAGTACAGGACGCCACCCACACAGCAGCAGGCGGGTCGCCCGACCTGGCGACCGCCAGACCATGGTCTGGAGGGGGAGGTGTGGGGGTGTGCCGTAGAATTCGATACCACTGCGGCCGGCCAGACGAAAGCGCTGGCGCCCGGCTGCGCATCCCGATGCGGTCAGAACCGGAGTCTGTACCCAAGAGACAGAACAGGTCGGAAGGAGGTCAAGGGGGCAAGGACGGCCCGGACCAGGGGCCTCGTCGGCGCCGCTACCGCCGCAACTTCAACTACCGCTGCAGACGCTCGCCGGCCGGCGACCAGCCGGGCCCCGAGAGCGGCGATGGAAACGTCAAGAGGACGTCAGTGTTCACGGTTCGTCCCGAAAGAGGGGGCCCCGAAAGGACCGTGCAGAGAGATCGGAGCAAGATCTGCCCCTTCCCGGCCTCCGACCCGGAAGAGCGGACGAGAGCTTCCCGAAGGAGCCCGATGAGAGCGCGGAGCTCATCCGAAGCCGACGTGGGGGGTGCCTTCGTTTACCCTCGTGAACCGCACCCTAGGGCGTGTAGCAGCAGCGCCGCTACAACAGCAGCTGAAGCAGCGCCGAACGAGGGAGGAGAGGTAGAGTTGGTCCCCTCAGGCGAGGACGGCGAGGGCGGCGAAGACGACGGAGACGGGGGCGAGGAGGGCGCTGTGAGCGGCCCCTCAGAGGCCTCGGAGGGCGAAGCCGTGGCCGAGGACCCGCCAACAGAGACGGAGGAATCTGACACGGAGTTAGACTGGTGGGGGGTTAAGCAAACCCGGGCCCCGCTGAATGACAGAGGTGAGCCACTCGCTCGGTGTTTCCAAGACCATGTGCGAAGGTGTGTGGGAACGAGACGAGTGGTGCACCTGTATGTCTAAGGGAATATGGCACCGAATCAGACGCAGGGGGGGTTGAACGAACCCGGCCCCAGAGGAGCACCAGAGGTCGGCTACCCGCTCGGTATCGCCAGGACTACGTGCTCAGGAGTGTGTCCAACTCCTGAGGGAGTGTGTAAAACTGTTGGCATAATGTGTAATTGTCAACCGATGTGTGAAACTGTTGGTCTCAGGACCGTTTTCATGCATGCGTTTGTTTTTGTTGTTTTGTTGTTAACTTGCAGAGGACTTAGCAAGTTCAAAGTGGGGGGAAATGTAGCAGTCTGGAAAATATGGTATATTATTCAGAACTGCTGACTGTGTTTATATCCCTTTTTGTACACAAAGACATTCTAACTAGTGTCATTGATTCACACGAACAATGACACAAACGTCCCCGTCCAAAGAGCATGTGAATACGGATTATAAATGACAGTATTGATTCATATTTTACAGTGCGTCTCCCCTTGTGACTGGCGGGCGGGACCAGCAGGGGGCAGTAGCAGGCAGAGAGTGGCGGAGAGAGCTGAGAGATGATAAAGGGAGGAGGCGAGCGGAAGTCGTTCTCTTCGGCAGTGGACTTGACAACGAGAAGTCACGTCTAACGGGGGGGCTCTGGATAGCCCCGTTGCTGACTTTATGCCGGAGTGCCCCGTGGAACAGTGACGGGTGATAGGAAGTACTGGCTAGTGGATACGATATCCTAGCAGTACCAGTGTTATGATATTATGAACATTAAGTGCAGAGTCAGGCACTAAGAGTCGAGTTATACCTAGTTACAGTGAGCGGTATAGGTAGCGTGCGGCTAAGGATCACAGTAGCATTGCTCGTGTTATACCTAGTTACAGTGACGGTATAGTCTGCATGCCAGAGACGTACGGGACATCCAAGCAGTCTGCCCGGGCGTCAACAGCTGTCTGCACCGGAGAGCAGCAGCACACCTGCTCCAGGCTGCCTGCAGGACACGGGGAGTTCTTTACCACCAGCAGAGGTCGCCCAGCACCAGCTCAGCCAGCACTGCCTCTCTGCTATAGCTCCGCCTGCTAGCACCTGTGGCGCGAGTGTTCGACGCCATCTTGCCACCAGGACGGTGGTGGAGCGGCGCGGCCGCCATTTTGGTAGAGTAAACATTAGGGCTTCGGCGCCCAGGATCTATTGCACCTTACACAGTGTGGAGCGGCCTGCGGGTGAAGTTAACGTTGCTAACTGCAGACCCCAAACATTACATTACATGCCGGCATTAGCATAGGGCTTTTGTTTTGGTAATTGTGGGCCCACACTTTTGGTTTTATTTCCTTTTCTTTGAGCGTGATACAATGTGTGTGTATTAATATTTTCCCATTCAATTAACCATTCCCTGAGGGGGGAAGTTACAGACCTGGTGCATTATAATTAAAGCCTTTTGAGGTATTATTCTGACCGTATAATTAAAGCCTGTTGAGGTATTATACAGGGTGAAGACCCAGACGTGGGTGATGAGTCAAACACAGTGAAGTATATTATCCCGGATAGTAACCCAGAGGTGGGTGCATAATATACGTGTTTATGAGGTATTGAGTTGAACAGCAGGGGCTATAGTAGGACTTCAGCCCAATTGGCCAGTAGTATTAAATAATTGTAACTGAACAGTACAATTAACATAAAGACTTGAATGGGGTTCTGTGTGCGTGTCCATTCCTGTGCCCTGCATTAACTCTTTTGGTGTGGGTAACGTATATATATGGTTAACCCCTTCCTACCCAACTCTCCCCTTTTCAGTGGAAGGTTTCTAGGGTCATTGAGGGAGGGTACTGCTTGCGGGGGGAACTCAGAGTATTTGATTACAATTCAGTCACGAGGTGTGGGAGGGTCTAAGGAGCGACTGGGAGGAGTGGGAGCGTGTTGGGGAGTACTGCTGACCGCCCTGCGACAGGGAAGGAAGACCAGAGTACCAGACCAGGTTGGTAAATCCCGGGCCCCATCCACTCACACTACCAGCCTCCAGTCGACGCCCCAGGCCCAAAGACGAGGGTGCAGCCAGACAGAGTTCTGCTGTGTCCAGCTACCTCCTGACTGCCAGCAACCGTTCCCACGAAGCAGGGATAATCCACCCTGCTACATCTAGTTATCCTGAAAATTATCCGGCTAACTCAGTTAGCCAGGTACGAGGAACAGGGCCCAGGTCAGACACCAGAGGTGACTGAAGTATCTCTCACTTCATTTATATAAGTTCTATGATCGTATCGTTTTTACCCTTCTCTCTGCATTGTTTGCATTTCAGGTGGTTCAGTTCTATTAAGGAAAACGCAGACGAGGTGCTCTGAATAAAACAAACTGGTGTGTTTATTCCATTCTTAATAAAACACAGCTTATGCATCAAACAAGTACAAGATCTTTACTGTAATCTAATCGTCGTCCTCGATGTGGCAGTTTTGTCCATTATCTGATCAGCTGCGGCCGATCAACGCTTTCTCCGGTGTGGTTCTCTGTCTCGGGTTGTCCATGACAACACGAGTCCTCTCTTAGTGGTTGCTGGTCGCCAAGGCAACCTTGGTTTTTCGGATCCTCGGCGGGTTGGGAGCGCTTGATTTCGTCTCGGCGGATCTCTGCTATGAGCCTCTCCTCTGTCATCTGGTGTCAGTGGCTCTGTGTGTCTCCGGCTCGGCTCTTGAGTCTCCGGGTGGTGAGTCTCTCTCCGTCGGTGGAGGTTCAGCGCTCCAGTCGCCAGCGCTCATCTCCTTCGCTCCAGGTTCTCCTGTCAGCCGGTGTGTGTGTCGCTCCAGGTTCCTTCTCTGTCACCTCGCCTGCCCTTTTAATGAGATAGAAAAGACCTTTCCCCTGCCTGTCAGGTGACGTCACCCCAGCGATCAGGCTTCCCCATTGGCCAAATTCCTTCTAGTAGGAAACTTCTTCTGTGAATGACACGTCAGCCTGGTCTTGTGACACAATGTTACACAGTGTCCATTACCTTATTTGGGGGATCCTTCCAGCTCCTCTCTCCATGAACAGAAAATAGCATTTTGTCCTTCAACAGAAATAGTATACTGGCTTCTTGATTAACCATTGACCAATACTGTATAGTTTTATCTTTTAGCATTAAGAGATTTTATTCTTTATTGTGACTACCGTTATCCTAATAGTTTTATGTTATGGCCACATTGTAACTCATGTAATTGTCTTATTAACTGTTTCCATCCTACTGATGGTTTTATCTATTCTCTTAGTAATAACATTTTCTTTAATCCTTAATTTACTACCTATGTTTTATTATTTGGTTCACTTGTTCTCAACTTTTCTGGCTTGCTAAACCTATTATCTAAGGTGATTTTGTATGACAGCTCACTTTTAGTACATATTGATTGCACTGTTTTCTAAAGCCATCTAACTAATCTCTCTGACAAAGCCATCAGTTTTATCTATTTCCTCAAGGTCTAAACCCGTCTAGTCTATCTATTCTATAGTTAATGTATAACTGGTGGCATTCTGCTTAAATTCCAATAGCCTTGAGCCGGTTAAATGTATTTCCTAAAGTCAGTCAAATCGGATGTGTGAGGGGAGCTTTCCAAATGGTCTGGTGTCACCTCTGACCTCTGAGGCCTTAGTCTACTGACCAGCTGCCGTGTCGTAACCTGAAATTGCTCAGCTTGTGTCAATAAGACCCCTGACCTCAACTGTATTTTCAGTTGGTTCCTGTTCTTCAAAGATATTATCTCCTTCCTCTTTAGTCTCTTACCAAATAGGTTCGCCCGGTGGGGGAAATGGGTCCTTTAAAGTAAGCTTTTGTTCTTCTTTAGCTAAAGTACATATCACTCCTTCCTGCCCATCTCAATATAGTCTTGAGGGGTCAGTTTATGACCTTAATGGTCTGCCACCTGGTCGGGGGAGTCACTGTGTCTCAACCTCTTTAAGCTTGGGGCCACAGAGAACACCAACATGGGGTTTCAAGTGGCCCTTCTGCCAAATCAGCATTTTCGTCTAATCATTTTGTACAGTTTAGTTGTTCCATGTTTCATTTTGATAAATTCACGACAATCCACCCTTAGTGGGTTTCTTAACCCACTATATAGCACCAATATGTTCTAAATTAAACATGTTAAAACCATAATTATCATTTTTGTTAATATTTTCTAAAATTTCAAAAAATCCAAAATTTACACAAATCGAACTACCAAACCCATTCCCATCTGTACAGTTACAAAATTCATCATTTCACCTACCTTTTCTTCTTGCACAGTTATACACATTATCAATTATTAATACGACATCCAGTCTAGGTCCGTTTCTTTATACAAAAAGAACATCGTACCATTATCAGCTTTTTTGTTTATGACTATACATTATCCATGTAATTAGCTTCAATGTGTCTGTTTTGTGTAATTGACTCTGCAAGAAAAGATTAATACATCACACCCAAAAGATTAACACTCTAAACATTGAGGGAAATTCAAACAAGCAAACATAAATCATCTCTTCTCCTTGAAAAGACCACTGAGGCCTCAATTATTCTTCGCTTTCATCCCTGTCAGTTATCCCTGTTCAAACCTCCTGAGGTCTTTACTGCTAACTCGTTTTGACTGTTTTCTTCTTGTTGTATTTTGTGCTAACCACAGCCTCTTCTTTGTTGTGGGCAGTTCTTGGTACTGCTCCGATTTTCCACAGAAGGAAACGATTTTCCCTCTGTCCTTTTTTGCATTTTGGATTGTTATTTACAAACACACAATGGATTGGAAGGTCTCATTTTTCGCACAGATACATCTTTACTGTTCTGCATTTGACAATACATTTTTTCTCCAAATTAGTTATCTTTATATTTCACCGCTTCTTAAGTTACTATTCAATCAAATCACCTTTGTCTCATTTATTTTTGTGCTGTACTATTTTACTAGAACAAATATCTCAAGTTCAACACAATACTACTTCCACCCTTTGAGAGTGGAATAACCATTTTATTACACTATCAATACCTTGTTTCCAGACAGCCTCCTCGGTCCGGACAGCCAGCTCTAGACGAGGCCAATCACCAACAGAACCTATGTGCATGGCAACAAACCACAGTCCCTTTAAACACACATCCCACACACTCCGCCAGCCTTCAACAAGCCGGTGCAGAGTCTCCCATAAGTCAATTATCAAATTCACATGTCTGCACCCTACATGAAAACTATTTGGCCAATTGCGACCAAAACCTACAGAGCTTACCTATAGACAGAGAAACACGTTTCCCCAACACTTACCATACCCCAAAACGTGACACAACCCCCCAGATTCTACATCTGGACTCTCAATGAGCGGAAAACAAACCATGAACCAGCTCCCGTCCACTCTCAGTTTCCAGCTAATTTATCTCAGACTTTCCTACCAGTCCCGCTGTGTCACCACCACCTGCTATCCCTGACCGGCGAGAGATCCCTCCCAGCCAGCCATTACCTAAAAATCGAGTGTCAAACAAAAACAAAGAAAATTTAAAACAAACTAAAAATTGTGAGTGCCTTCATGCTACACACCCATCCAACATAATTAAACTATCATCTAGAGGCATAATTACCCCCGTAAAAACTAAGACAGAAAAATTAAAAATCCAAAAAGAAATAAAAAAGTAATGAAATAATAATGTTTTTTTTTTTTTTTTTTTAAGTCTCCTTGACCACCCTTGGATCAAGTAAGTATATTCACTACTATAAATAGTCCTTTGTTATTAACTCTGTCTAATATTAAATGTTCCATTGTTCCTGTTTAAAACCATCATTTCTGTTAGTACTATTAGCCCATGCAATTTCCAGTTACTTCACCCCTCTACAGCCCCAACTTACCCTTGTTAGTCTTCCAATTTTAGTAACTTGCACACCTAATCAAACCTTTTAACCTATCTATGTATCTTCGTTTCTATTTTTATTCTAATCAGTCGCATTTTCCAATTTAATTTATTAATAACTCTATTTCCTCGAGCACTTAAAGGCTTTGTTTGTGCATTCCCGCTTCGCCCTTATTCAACCTATGACCTTTGCAGACACAACCTCTTTACTCTCCTTCTGAAAATGACCCAACATTCCGCAATTCCAGCAGGTCTATTTTCTGATGGACTCATGCTGTCTGTTGGACTCTCGCCGTCGGTTGGACTCTCGCTGAGCCCGCCACCCTTTGCCACATGATCGAGCGAGATGGCCGATCTCTCCACATTTCCAGCACTCAGCCGATGCCGGCCATCCAGGCGGTCCCAGTTCACCCCAACTCCAGCAGTATTCCAATGTACAGCCCCACCCAACCCCACCCCACCTACCCAACCTCCTCCAATGTACAGTTTCTATGTCAAATGTATGTCAGTATTCCAATGTACAGTGTCCCCCCCCCCACCTCCAATGTACAGCCCCACCCCACCTACCCAACCTCCCCCAATGCACAGTTTCTATGTCAAATGTATATACACTCTTTTTCTGGATTTTTTTAGTATCACAAACAGTACTGTATTTGAAAATCTGGTATGTCATACATGTATAGATGTAGCAGTACTGTCTATCTGTATGTCGTGTGTGTCATATGATGAATTGAAAATGGGGGACCCTGATGGAAACAAGACGAAAGTCTTTCTCAGGTCTGCATCCTCTTAACAATTGTATGTATTGAGCTGTACTGTACTGTACCCATTCTGCAATCTGTTAATAAACTTTTCAATCAATCAATCAATCAGTCTCTCGGCTGGCATCCCACAGCTCCCGCCAGGTCCACCCTTTTCCGGTCCTCTGGTTGCATGTCCTGTTGCCTGGAGGAGAGAGGGGCATACCTGTCCTTTTCTGCTGCCGCTCCTCGGGCCTTTTCTTGTTGGGAGGGGCCTGGAAACTCACCCCTCCTGCGGTTCTGTTTACCCTGTCGCGGCCCAGTTCCCTGTCCGGGCAACGGAGCACAGGGCACTCCTTGATCACGGCGGCCTAGTTCTGACGCCCGAAGCATGACATCACAAACCGTACCACTCAGCAGTTCATTCTTTTTAGCCAGTTCTTGCTCCAGTCTCTGCATCTCGTGTGCGGCTTGACCAAACGCCCGCTCTGTCTTCCTCAAGTCTCGATGAACCGCCTCATGTCGTTCGAACGCTTCTATAAACGCTCTCTGTCTTTCTGGAGAGAGGCACGTCATCCTCTCCTCCTCCTCCACCCTGGTCCTCGCTGGCTGGCTCCTCGTCACCGGCCCACGCCTCTCATCCCGGCTTTGGTCTCGAGGGACGACTGGACATGGGAAACGGGTGGGCTGTAGAAACTGTTCGTGTATAGTTCCATACCTGCTGTCGGTCTCTGTTCCAGCCGTACGGCCAGAGTGGACTTCGTGGGACTGCTGTAACAACGCCGCTCTTCTCAGTCTCTTTCTCTGTCCCTTGGTTAAACTGCAGTCGCCTGCAATGGACACTCCAGCATGGATCGGTTCTGGTTGGAGTAATACCGTTGTCTCTGGTTCTCTCTCCTCTGAGACCCCCTGTATTGGAACCAAAGTCATCATTTCAAGTCCTTCTATCGTACTGGTCACATGAGAGAAGTCCATCCTATTCCAATCAATCAGATTATCATCACTGGTAAAGTCTATCTGGGAAATGTCTGCAGAGGTTCTCGGCTTTCTTCCACCACCGGCCTGACTACATATATATATATATTTTTTTATACTACGGGTTATTGAAACAGACTGATTGTTTACTCTCGTTTTTGTTATTCTATTGTTATTGCATCTAACGCTTCAGTTGTTCCTATCAATGTTCCACTAAGGTGAACTTCCTGTGTAACCGTCATTCTCTCCACTTTCAAACACTCCTGCAATAATCGTTTGAAAAAACAAGTTTTCTCCGTCTCTAAAACTATTTCTACCTACTTGAGTTAAAACACTCACACTGTCAAATTTTTACTGTGCAGACAAGGCTTGATAACTGGCTTATCATTCATACTTATACCAAGGCTTATATAGCCGTTTCCCCAGTTGGTTATCGAAATCGTCAGAGCCCCATCTGTCCTGCCGAGCACCTGTGCAGAAAGAAAGCAAAAACACCCAAACGTAACATCAGTGGCATTTCCCTTGTCATTTCCACTATCCGTTATGCATTGGAAATGTCGGGCAACACTATACTAATATTTTTAGAGAGATTTGGTGTGATTTGTCTGAATATAACGATACAGCTTAGCTTGTTTTTGTCCGTTCCTCCAACAGGAAAACTGGAGGTCTCCAAATCCTTTGTGTTCCTTTCACCTGATTCTCTGGGGAACATAATCATTACTTCCACACAGCCTATCAATTGTCTAATAATCTTGGTAAACCTGGTCCTTCATCTGTTCCAATTCCTTTTTGCTTTGATGAATCAGTCATCCCAATCTTATTTTATACTTTAAATGACCGCTTAGCGTATTGACTAAATATAAATGTAATATTCACTTCGCCTTACACCTTTCATACAACATCAATTTCATTTATACATTCACACACTTACTCTCTTCCACACTTCCACTTCCCCCTCACAACACTAAAAAAAATCCTTTAGTGTTGTCTCTGCTTCCAACTACCATCCAGGGAAAAATTTATTTTTAGTAACTTAGATCACTAAACCCCTGACCGTCATATAGCCCAGTTGTTCATGTTATTAAACTCATGGACACCACCACTATACATACTGCAATATCCTCCCAGATCCTTGAATCCACAAAGACCCGCCTTCTCACAGCCCAAAACGTTTTCCCTTCAGTTTCGAACCCGAACGGAAACACCCCAAGCTCCTTTTCTCAAGGAATATTACAACTCATCCTACCATCACCTGCACCTAGAGAGGCCAGCGCTCCTCCGGTACGCACTCCACACACACAATAACAACGCAGTTCAAATAAACATCCACCCAATAACACACAACATGCCGCAAAGCTAACCCTGTTTCCAAGGACCCCAACAGACGGGTCCACCACCCAACCCAGCAATGGCCTGCAGCATACCCACAATCCATTCTCAGGCAAGCCATTGAGGGGGGGGCACACGTGGAGAAAGGAAGGGAGGGAAGGAGAATCACAGGGAGAAATACAAGGAGAAACAGAGGGGGGGGGGGAAACAGTGGAAGGAGGGAAGAGAGAGAGAGGGATAGAGAGACGGAAGAAGGGGGGGGGGCTCCCAATTCAACATTAACTTCAACAAAAACCTTCTATACTTAATTAGCAGACTTTACCATTTTGCCTGGTCCCGTTAACCCACAGGACTTCAAACACTATCCCCAGCATCTGCTGCCAACTTTAACTTAAATCAAACCCTACTTTAATCAGACTAAAAGAGTCTGCATGGAGTTCCTAATATCCAACACTATACTTTAAAACTTACTACAGGGGCACCACAACCTGAATAAAAACACCTATGCAAACCTGGCAGCCCAACAGCATCAAGCAGGGAGCTAGGGATAGCGAGGAAACAAAGGGAGGGGGAGATACCGGGAGGGAGGGAGGGAGAGAGAGAGGGAGGGAAAGACAGACATTAGGATTTAGACAGCGGGAGGGAGGAGGGGGGAGACATACAGCAGGAAGAGGAGAGGGGGGGAGGGCTCCAAAATGACCATGAATATTAATCCATCCTCATGTAATCCTAATTTAGAAAGTAAACACTACATTAATATAACCAACGCTCCAAGCCTCACCATAAAGGCAATCTACCTTGAACAAAACTCCCTTTGTGAACCTGTTATCTCAACAAAGTCAAGCTGGGAGAGAGGGATAGAGAAGAGAGAGGCAGGGAAGGAGGGAGGGAGGGAGGGAGGAAGGCAGGGAGGGAGGGAGGGAGAGAGGGAGGGGAGAGTGAGAGAGGGAGGAAGAGACAGAGGAGAAGGGGGGGGGTATGCAAGCCTCTCGTCACAGCACACAACGTCGCTGATTTTACTCCAACTTGTCTTGTCCAACATCGCCCCCTATAGCCCTTCACTGTCCACTGCCTTAATAAAAGCCCATAGTCCAGGGCTATTCAACTAAATTGTTCAGGGGGCCACATTGTCAGAAACCGAAGGGGCCAGGGGCCGGACTGCCACGGCGCCTCCCCGTGCTATGAATATATGTACACTTGACACAACACGCAACCACATTTTCACAACTTTTATTTAACTACATTGCAAAAGTAGTATACTTTTAAAAAAAAGTGCTTCATTTATGTGCCACATCTGCAACATCTCCTGCAAAAAGTGCTTCATTTATGACTGTGCAACAACTGCAACATCTCCTCTTCAACATTTCAATATAAAAATAAAATAAAAAACAAACAAGTGCATGATGTGCATCTGAACATTCTAACATCAACACTTGAACAAAAAAACACATTTATAGTGCAGCTGAGCTTATGAAAAAGTGCTTCATGTCTGTGCAACAACAACAAATCACAGCATCTTATTAGCACTTATTGTCCACTCTTAACTCTCAAACATCAGGGGGGTGGGGGGCAGACAGGCCTAGCCTACATACACACATCTAATGAGAGCGATTGCACTTCTTTGACTGGGCAATGGCAGAGAAAGAGGGTTCATAGGAAGTGAGGGCTACCCGCAAACAGTGATGCAAATGCTCATTTGTCAAGGAGGCACGGTTGCTTGTTTTAATGGCATTCATGTGAGAGAAACTGGATTCACAGGTGTATGTTGAGCCAAACATTGTTAGCACAGATATTGCCAGCGTTCTTATTTTGGGGAATGTCTTGACATGAATACACTTTATCCAAAATGTTGTGGTGGATTCATTCTCAAGTGCCTGCTTCAGAGCAGATGATGCTTGCATGTCAATTATTTCAAGTTGCAGGAGACCTTCATCAATGTGAAGTGATGCAAGGAACTCTTGTCCTTTTGTGGAAATAGCAGCTACATTGGCAAATGGGTTGCTCACAAAATGCATCAATTCTCTGGACATGTCAAATTCATCAAATCGACTTGCAAAGTTTTGCCTCAATTTATCAATGAAATCTGTAATTAATTGAGTGACTTTTGGCTCAATTGTGCGTGTTAACGTTGACATGAAAAGAAAAAAGTATACATATATTTTTTTTTTCTTTTTTTATTATCATGTAATCTTTGGCGGGCCGGTCAGAATCATCCCGCGGGCCGGATCTGGCCCGCGGGCCGCCAGTTGAATAGCCCTGCCATAGTCCATCCCCCTTGTACTGACAGACCGCGGCGCGCATGCGCAAACCGACACATACCGTCTACATGTTCCAACCACCAGACACTCATCAGCTGCCTATTATTGGAACAAACCATCCTATGTAAAGTTACAAACAAACCCACACATCCATCACGTTCCTATCCCACTAGCGCCATCATACTGGGCCCACAACAAATATAGATTGATAACTAAACAAGCATATACATTCGTCATCAAAAACTGGAAAAACCGATAAAAAGAACTACAAATTTCCAAAGATGGTCGCCACCCTAAAACCAAAAAAACCTATAAAAACTACAAAATGTCCGCTACGGCTCCCCGTTTACATGTGAAGGAGAGGTGTAACAATCAAAGAGGCAACACCGCCCCCTGCTGTAATGTTTAGTACATCACCACTATTGTACTACAGTACTCACAATGTCCTGCAGGAGGTGCCCTCACCCTCCCCCACAAGTGCGTCATCACGCAGCACATCACCACATGACGTCAACTCGACGTCTCACCTCAATAATCAACCACAATCCCCAGAACCCCTCTATACCGGAAGTTCCTGTCCGCGCTTCCCTAAAGTCCCGTGCCAGCCACCAAGAGTAGCAACATGCGATATTCCCCGAGAGTTCAACCATGCTACATTGTTAGCCCAGGTAGCTTAGCATTTTAGCCTCGTTAGCTCAGTACTGCTAGCTCCATTAGCCTAGTTTAGCCACCACCATAACTTCTCCTATACGGCCCATTATCCTGTTGATTCGAGCGGCACAACACATCGCAACGTTTGCATAACACAGTTATACCCCGCATCATACCTTTAATCCTATTTAGCCCCAGTTTACAGAACATATATCATTATCTTTATTCCAGTTCGCTCGCCCGTTTGGCCCCGCCTGGCCGAAATACACAGTATTCTAAATCCAACGCTCCCAATGTTCAGACGTTCCTAGTGACGTCATCAGCTCCCAAAACTCAGTTTATTTTGATACCTACTACATTAAATTTAGACCTTTATACCACGATTAAAAAAAATTCAACGAACCTCACACATCATTTTGGTTCCATCACTCTCGCCATCCACTCAATTCACTCGATATCACAATACAGCGTCCATACGTTACTGCTGCCATCATCGTGGCTAAGCGCATTTCTTAACCTACACCTCGCTCGTTTCACACAATTCTTCTCTATGTTCTAATCACAAACGCAGTTCCTTCTTTCAAAGTGCTTCATATATCTACCGAGTTCTAGAAAATCCGTCTTGCTATACCCCGAGAAACCCGCTCCATTCATGTATAGTAGCTCGTGGAGAGTTTTGTAGAGCCTCTTGACGGCTTGAATCGGAGGTTTATATGGTCAAATCGTTCGTTTAACCATAATTTCCATATTTTCTACTTGTAGAGCCATCTGACGGCTTGAATCGGAGGTTTATGTGGTCTATCGTGCTCCCCGTTTAAACCACAATTTCCATATTTTCTACTTCCCTCATTCCTCCACGAGTTTGATGTTCTTCAGATCTGGACCATGGCCAATCTGAGCCTAAATGACGTCGGATTTGTCTCGACAATTCGCATATGGAACGTCTTCCAAAAGTCTATTGCTCAGCGTACCGATTCTAAGTGAGTTCCTTCCCGTTAAGCAAACTGGCACGAATCCCTAACCCTCGGCTGTGCGCGATCTGAACTAAATACAGACATCTATATCATCTCTTTACTGGTAGCCACAATACTGTTCGATGAAGGGCTTGAAAATCCACAATGGTACCCTTGTTCCTCCGTCAGCCGTTTCCCAGAGCGGGCCCGGTTCTGACGAGTGAAAACAGCGCCTCATTTAACCCGTTCATCAACCAAAAACGTCACTTATCCCCAGACTTTCAATTGTTTCCTTGAACAATTCCTTATTTATAGCTCCATAGTTGCTTATAAACACTTCACCTTTCGCCTCACTACTGTACCGTTCACTCGGATTGTGCCCCTTTTCTTCATTACATTAGTATCGATTCTACCTAGAATAGCCTTGCCACATCATCCCATTGCACCTCCTAGGTATTCTAACCGAACACCCCTCAATACCCTAACCCATCAAGTGCTGCTGGTGCGGCCGAGACCAGAGACAGGTTGTGAATCCTGGTCTCCGGTGCCTACCGACACCAACATTTTTCTGGTCCATTACACCATTCACTTTCACCTATAGCAACCCCAATTTGAGACCGCTCGACCTCCACCAATGTAAATGCATCTTTATTACTTACCTATAGTCCCGCTGTCCTCGGTTGCTGAGGCGAAGATTTTAATCAGTCGTAGAGGCTTCGATGAGGGCGAGAATCTCTCGGTCCATTTTCCAGAAGTAGCTTTTCGTCGTCTTCAACCGGCTTTGTTCGAATACAGCACGGGTCACGGACCAATTGAAGTATCTCTCACTTCATTTATATAAGTTCTATGATCGTATAGTTTTTACCCTTCTCTCTGCATTGTTTGCATTTCAGGTGGTTCAGTTCTATTAAGGAAAACGCAGACGAGGTGCTCTGAATAAAACAAACTGGTGTGTTTATTCCATTCTTAATAAAACACAGCTTATGCATCAAACAAGTACAAGATCTTTACTGTAATCTAATCGTCGTCCTCGATGTGGCAGTTTTGTCCATTATCTGATCAGCTGCGGCCGATCAACGCTTTCTCCGGTGTGGTTCTCTGTCTCGGGTTGTCCATGACAACACGAGTCCTCTCTTAGTGGTTGCTGGTCGCCAAGGCAACCTTGGTTTTTCGGATCCTCGGCGGGTTGGGAGCGCTTGATTTCGTCTCGGCGGATCTCTGCTATGAGCCTCTCCTCTGTCATCTGGTGTCAGTGGCTCTGTGTGTCTCCGGCTCGGCTCTCGAGTCTCCGGGTGGTGAGTCTCTCTCCGTCGGTGGAGGTTCAGCACTCCAGTCGCCAGCGCTCATCTCCTTCGCTCCAGGTTCTCCTGTCAGCCGGTGTGTGTGTCGCTCCAGGTTCCTTCTCTGTCACCTCGCCTGCCCTTTTAATGAGATAGAAAAGACCTTTCCCCTGCCTGTCAGGTGACGTCACCCCAGCGATCAGGCTTCCCCATTGGCCAAAATCCTTCTAGTAGGAAACTTCTTCTGTGAATGACACGTCAGCCTGGTCTTGTGACACAATGTTACACAGTGTCCATTACCTTATTTGGGGGATCTTTCCAGCTCCTCTCTCCGTGAACAGAAAATAGCATTTTGTCCTTCAACAGAAATAGTATACTGGCTTCTTGATTAACCATTGACCAATACTGTATAGTTTTATCTTTTAGCATTAAGAGATTTTATTCTTTATTGTGACTACCGTTATCCTAATAGTTTTAAGTTATGGCCACATTGTAACTCATGTAATTGTCTTATTAACTGTTTCCATCCTACTGATGGTTTTGTCTATTCTCTTAGTAATAACCTTTTCTTTAATCCTTAATTTACTACCTATGTTTTATTATTTGGTTCACTTGTTGTCAACTTTTCTGGCTTGCTAAACCTATTATCTAAGGTGATTTTGTATGACAGCTCACTTTTAGTACATATTGATTGCACTGTTTTCTAAAGCCATCTAACTAATCTCTCTGAAAAAGCCATCAGTTTTATCTATTTCCTCAAGGTCTAAACCCGTCTAGTCTATCTATTCTATAGTTAATGTATAACTGGTGGCATTCTGCTTAAATTCCAATAGCCTTGAGCCTGTTAAATGTATTTCCTAAAGTCAGTCAAATCGGATGTGTGAGGGGAGCTTTCCAAATCTGGTCTGGTGTCACCTCTGACCTCTGAGGCCTTAGTCTTCTGACCAGCTGCCGTGTCGTAACCTGAAATTGCTCAGCTTGTGTCAATAAGACCCCTGACCTCAACTGTATTTTCAGTTGGTTCCTGTTCTTCAAAGATATTATCTCCTTCCTCTTTAGTCTCTTACCAAATAGGTTCGCCCGGTGGGGGAAATGGGTCCTTTAAAGTAAGCTTTTGTTCTTCTTTAGCTAAAGTACATATCACTCCTTCCTGCCCATCTCAATATAGTCTTGAGGGGTCAGTTTATGACCTTAATGGTCTGCCACCTGGTCGGGGGAGTCACTGTGTCTCAACCTCTTTAAGCCTGGGGCCACAGAGAACACCAACATGGGGTTTCAAGTGGCCCTTCTGCCAAATCAGCATTTCTGTCTAATCATTTTGTACAGTTTAGTTGTTCCATGTTTCATTTTGATAAATTCACGACATGACTGCATGGTCCAACGTAGACTGACCACGTTTGACCAAAACGTCCTGTCCATAAAAGGCAATCAAACATGGAACAGTCTTCCCATTTCCATAAGGGAAAGACCCACCATTGCTTCTTTTAGAGGGCAACAAAAAAAAGGCTGAAGACCAACCAGTCATGTGACCACATGTGACATATCTCTAGCCACTAGTATTTCTGTGTATTGCTGTTATGTATTTGTAAATTCTTTACTGTTTTTATGTGTCCTGTTTTTATGTATTTGTACATTTCTTACTGTTTCTATGAGTCCTGTTTTTATGTTTGGGGACAACGGATGGAAATTAGCCTCGTGCTAAATCCGGCAATCTTTACACTCCACAGTGTTCATTAATTTTGCATTGTCCCGTCCAAATAAACAAATTGAAAAAAGAAAAGCAAGCAGTGGAAGGACATTACAGATTTCATGTTCAATGACCTACACTAAAGTTGGCTGTTATGTCAACTAAGCTGCTGAGCCAGATACCCTTTCTTTCTCTCACTCTCTGTACGTTCAACGATTTTAAGTAGCCAAATGTTTTTTTAAAGTCCAAGTTGTGGTCACTCAACTGGTCGTTTTGCAAGGGACGTTTTGTCAGTTCATGTAGCTACAACACAAAAGCCTACACCTGGTTGCACCGTGGGTCTGGATAGTTTTGAGCTTTTTTCCCCCCCCTTCTTTTCTTTCAAACAATACTGGTGGGTAGGATGGGTCAAATGCAGAGGAACAATTTCCTCACAGGCATTAATAAAGTAGAAGCACTCTCCTACCACCACAGAGACTCTGGGATCGAATCCAGCTGTCAGCGGTACCTCCGGCTTGGTCAGTCGTCCCTACTAACACAATTGGCAGTGTTGGCGTGTGGGGTATGTGTCCTGGTCGTTGTAAACTGCAGTTCCTACTGGTAGGTCGGGGCGCCTGTTCAGCAGGGAGGGGATCGGGGGGAAATAGCGTGAACCTCCGCACACGTTACATTCCCCCAGTGAGAGTCCTCGCTGTCGGGTGAAAAGAAGCGCCTGGCTGACTCCACATGTACCGGAGGTGGCATTTGATTTTATTTTATTGACAAACATATACAGATCACATGTGTATTTGCCTCGTCAGGGATAGAACGAAAAGTCCAGGACTTATTTCCATCGTTGTCGTTGTGGTAGTTCTACACCCTCCCTAGGCCGACAGTGGGGCAATGCACGCAACGACCAGGAAGGGAATTGGCATAACGACTAAATTGGGATGGGAAAAAAAATACAGAAAAAGTGAGGGGGAAAAAAATATATAAAAAAAAAAAAAGTTGAAGTTAATTTGTTTATTTTCCCCACCAGAGTTTAGGAGACAAATTATCTCTTAACGCTTCCTCTCTCTCTCTCCCCAAGACTGTAGAGGCTTGGTCTGCAGAGCAGCTACAGGGGTCCAGGACAGACCTGGCTCAAAGGCAGAGTGAATTTACTCAGGCTGCTGAGACCGTCCAGAACCAAACCTCCATGGACCACAACCTCCTGGACGAGCAGCAGGCTGCGGTCCAGGACCACATCGACTCTGGCATGGGGATAGTCCATCGCTTCCTGGAGGAGGAGCTAAGACGAGATGTCCCGATGGGTAAAGAGCCTCCACACGAATAGCCGTTTACTCTTACTGTCTTTCGTCTCTGTAGAATGAGTATAGGGGCTTCCGGTTACGCTACAACATGTAGCACACGCATTTTGCAATTGCTCTGCTCCCACTAACGCTAATTTCGTTTAAAAACATTATTTGGACAGTAAAGAAAGAGAATAGACCACATCGTATGTATTGTTAAGACCCTCTACTAACCATATCAAAAGACAATATGGTTAAAGGTGGAAAGAAGGCAGAGAAAATAACTACGGCAACTTCAACGGCGCAGGACGTAAAAAAACGAGATAGACGCGTCCTAACCGTCGCTGGTTCTGAGCCGACGGCGACAAGCTCCGAGGAGGAGAAGGAAGAGGACAACGTACCGGGATCATCGATTACGGTCCCCGAAAGAGAGTCAATAGAGACCAACATAAAAGAAGGTACAGATTCAAGCTCCGTGAGAGGGAGAGCAGCCAGATTTATGGATTCCAACGTCACTGCATCTATCTACCATATGCCGTCAACTGAAGAAAGCAGAAATCCACCCGATTTCAACACATTGTCTAACCTGATGGTAGAACAGTCTAACCTGATGAAAGAACAGTTAGAACAGTCTAACCTGATGAAAGAACAGATGGTAGAACAGTCTAACCTGATGAAAGAACAGATGGTAGAACAGTCTAACCTGATGAAAGAACAGATGGTAGAACAGTCTAACCTGCAGATTACACACATCAAGGCGCTCGAGGCAAACGTCGAGGCTAAATTCGATCGCATCGAGGCTAAATTCGATCACATCGATGAGAAATTAGAAGAAGTCAAGAAAGCGTTCGATGCACAGTCAGAGCGAATCACGACAGTGGAGATTTCGGTGACAGAAAACACAAAAGCAGTCAAGGCGAACGAAGGTATCATGACAGAGATGGGAGAAGAGATGGAAAAAGTTAAAGATGAATACCGGAGGGAAATAAAATTGCTTAAAAACGAAGTGATGGAGAGGCAACTAGAAACCCATCGTTACCACAGGCGGAATAACATCCGCATTGTGGGGCTTGATGAATCAGTGAACTGCGATGACATCAACTTTCCAAACGAGTTATCAACGATTTTGAATAACTCCGATCCAAACAAAGTGCCAGAAGTGGAACAAGTTTACAGAATTGGTTCCCAGGGGCAAAATATCAACGGGCCGAGAGTCATCATTGTCACTCTGCGGAAAACTACAACAAGGGATGAAATCATCAAATATGCTCGCAACCAACGTGGGAAGCTGAAGTATGGTGATAAACCAATATTTATCTACGAAGATTTGAGCAGAGAGGCCATCATCCGACGTCAACCATACAAAGTTGTGATGCAAAAGCTGTACACAGCCGGCCACAAGCCAAGGCTAGCATATCCGGCGCTGTTATCATTCTTGGACAATAACGGCCGCAGGTCAGGTCCATTTACACCCTTTGATGCTGAGGATTTCCTGATTCAAAATGCAGCAAATAACCCAAAGCATGACGGAAATGCCGGAATCAGTTAAGCCTCTCTCTAAATATATACCAGTGTTGGAATGACTTTATTGTGTTCATCAATGAGGTCATTCCACCAGTGTTGGAATAACATTGCTGTGTTCATCAAAGTAGCAAACGATATGCAAGTCGTCTATAACAATGTGTACTGTGTATAATACGATTCATAATACATTATAATTTCAGTCTCTGGTCTCTGAGGGGACAAATAAATATCAATGCAAAAAGATCTATCTGGAATATTCTGGGTTTATCGCTCAAATGCCCTGGGTCTCTTAGATCATTCTGGAATGTAAAATAGTCTAGGCACTAGTATATTCTACAACCTTCTAGAATATAAGGCACCATGACAACGAAGCATACAACTCTAACAATAACATTCGGTGTGCATACACATAGCATATATAAATTAAATGAAGTGCAATCAGCCCTTAATAATACTTTAAAATTATCCACACATAAACGTATGAGCACAGCAAGGTTATTCTAACAATTTAAGTAATCACTCCATTAAAGGCACATTGAAGCGCTAAAAGGCGCTGCTTTTCTATCTTATCTAATCAGTTAAATCGGTTCTAGTGGCTTCTCCACGTTGATAATTATTTATCTCTTATTCCTTATCTATATCTTTCCATTGATTTTTATTTTATTAAATTTTTTCTTCTCATCACCCTATATTTTTTAAATATAATTTAACTTACATTGTTCTTTTCCAATGTTCTTCACATTAAGGTGTCAATATTACTATATATTTTTTAAATATATTGTAACTTACATTATTCTTTTCCAATGTTCTTCACATTAAGTGTCAATACTGATCTACAATCTTTTCCTTTTTTTTTTTTCCCTCACACGTTGGTGGAGGGTTCAAAGGAATATGTCGATAAAGGTTTATTCTCTTTTTATTTTATTTTTTATTTTTATCTTTAGGTTATTTATCACAATACTTCATTACAGTAAGGGAAGGTGCAAGACCAAAAGCGACATTCTATTGCAATAGAATGGAAATGTTAGATCCTATGGCAATGAGCATAGGAAAATTAGGATTACAATGCTCAGGTTGGGCAATCCGGTGGACCATGGGAGAAAGTCAATCGCGGAGGATGTGTTCTTGGAACACAGGCATGTTCGACTTTCTGGGAGAGGGGAAAATAGGGGATTTTTATTTGTATATATATATGTTTTTAAGCTCAGCTCTCAACGGGACCTCATTAATTGGATGTGCATCTATTGTAGCTTCATACTCCAGAAACATTACCAAAAACTACACGAAAACATGCATAGACTATGGCTAGTTTGAATATAATGGTATGGAACACCGGTGGGATAAACAAACAACACAAGCGCAAAAGCGTGCTTACACTGATGAGAAAAGAACATGTGGACGTGGCACTATTAAGCGAAACGCACATTTTAGAGGGAGACATAAATACGTTAGCGGATAACATATACCATAATATTGGTCACTCTTCTTTTGCTACGAGAACTAGAGGGGTAGCCATAGTCGTCAGACGCAAATTAAATATCGAATTGAAAGGGGTATGGTCGGATGCTGAGGGGCGCATAACTATAGCTAGGATTATACACAATAACAGGAAAATTGCATTGGCAGCGGTATATGCCCCGAATTTGTACGAAGTGGGTTTCTTCACTTCACTAACAGGAGAAATGTTAAACCATCCCGAGTACTCATACATAATAGGTGCGGATTTTAATGCCATTTGGAACCCAAGGATGGACAAAACTTACCTTTCCTTCTCCAGCGAACAAAAGAATTCATCTAAAGCATTAAAAGATTGGTCGAAATCAACAGGAGTAACTGATTTATGGCGTTCACTTAACCCCATGACCCGCAAGTACTCCTGTCGTTCGGCGAGACACAACACACTATCCAGAATTGATTACGTCTTTGCATCCCCGAGAATATTTGATAAATACGAAGTGGAAATGACACCCAATGCGCTATCAGATCACTGCTACTTAATCCTGAAAGCAACATTTGGTACATTATCTACCCGGGCCCCAAGATGGCGTTTTAATTCGATGCTGCTTAACAACAAGGAATTCATTACACAAATTAAAGAAGCTCTCACAGTATTCCTACAAGTTAATGCTAACTCGGTGCAAGATCCCAGAATATTATGGATGTCGGTAAAGAGTATGATCAAGGATTTCTCGGATAGATTTACCTCCATATTGCGCAAAAATCAAAACACAAAACTGTCTGAAATGGAAACGCTTTACTCAACGCTTTTTAATTCTTTAAAATACAACAACTCTACTAGACTAGATAACCAAGTTAACATTCTAAAGACCGAGATCAAAGCAATGTACAGACAAAAATCGGAATTGCAAATACGCAGCACTAGACAACAGCAGTACTTCCAAGGTTCTAAACCTAGTCACCTATTAGCCATGCGACTAAGAATTAATGCAAAATGTGCAGATATAACTGCCATTAGGAAACAACAAGCTCTAGTAACAGAACCCAAAATAATAAACGATACATTCAAAGAATTCTACTCCGATTTATATAACTCAGAAACGACCTTTGATCAAGACAAATTAGACACATATCTTAATCAAATTACTCTCCCTAAACTTACGGATGAAGACGCTAAACAGTTAGAAGTACCGATCACATTAGAAGAACTCAAGAAGGCCATATCCGGAATGAAAAACGGCAAAGCTCCGGGAATTGACGGTATCCCATCAGAAATGTACATTTCTTGCTGGGACATATTTGGACCCTTATTACTAAATATGATCTTATACTCAGTCAAAGAGGGAAGCTTCATCGAACACCAAAATACCGCACTCATTTCAGTTCTTCACAAAAAAGACAAAGACCCCACTGAATGCGGTAGTTACCGTCCTTTAAGCCTCCTCGGAACCGATGTCAAACTGTACTCTAAGATATTAGCCATCAGATTGCAAAAGCATATGACGTCTTTAGTTCATACGGACCAAACAGGCTTCATAAAAGGTCGCCTGATCAATGATAACATAAGGCGAATACTGCACGTACTAGATACAGACAAAGAGGACATCACACCTAAGGCGATACTATCCCTGGATGCTATGAAAGCATTTGACAGGTTGGAATGGTCGTTTCTATGGGCAGTATTGGAAAGGATGGGGTTAGGAAAAGGTTTCATTGATATGATTAAAGTACTATACAAGGACCCATCGGCCATGATTACAACAGGCACAATCATCTCCAAAATCTTTCCGGTATCACGCTCTGCCAGACAGGGTTGCCCTC
The DNA here is from genome assembly GCF_963971535.1 of Notolepis coatsorum. Taxonomy (NCBI): domain Eukaryota; kingdom Metazoa; phylum Chordata; class Actinopteri; order Aulopiformes; family Paralepididae; genus Notolepis; species Notolepis coatsorum. The sequence continues at coordinate 60,153,809 of NC_140173.1, read as the reverse complement.
TTAGTCCCGGACTATTCAATTTATCATTAGAGCCTTTAGCACAATATATAAGACAATCCCAATCCATAGAACCAATCGTAATCAAGGGCACACAACAAAAAATTAGTTTATATGCGGACGACGTAATATTGTTCATGCAAAACCCCAACACCACATTGCCTCATCTGCTCAAGTTGATTGAGAACTTTGGTGATTTATCGGGATTTAAGATAAATTGGCCGAAGTCGGCTTTCCTTCCACTTAACACCCCTGCAAAAAAAGATATTACCCTCCCAGGTGCGATACCGATGGTAAAACATTTCAGATGCTTGGGAGTGGAAATATTCCCCACCATAAGACAAACGGTGAAGCACAATTACACAAAAATACAGAACAAAATCAAGGACGACCTGGACAGGTGGGCAAAACTTAAAAACTCAGTACAGGCAAGGGTATCAATAGTTAAGATGGATGTATTACCAAGAATCAATTTCTTCAGCTCAATGCTTCCGTTACCTCCTCCAGAGGGCTACTGGAAAAGATTACAAACCTCCACATACAAATTTATTTGGAATAACAAACCACCTCGCATAAAAAGATCCACCGCACAGAGAAGTAAAGCAGACGGTGGCATGGCAGTCCCAGATTTTTTACAATATTTTAATGCCTTCACATTAAGACCATTGAAGAAGATATGGTTTGACCCCGAGGCTTTGGTATCTTGGAGAAAATTAGAAGAAAACATAGTAGCCCCACAGAGATTGAAAGACATAGCATACACTAAACTTTCAATCAAGCATTGTGAGCGAGAATTTGGCCCAATAATAACCCATGCAATCAGGACATGGCGGGAAACTCAAAGGAAATTTCCTAACAAGCAAGTATGGCATAATCACACTCCCATATTCAATAACAATGCTCTCTTAATGGGAAAACGACCTATAAGATTCCCTGTATGGGAAGAAAGAGGCATACACTCATTAGGGGATATTTTTAATAACAAGGGCCTCTGTAGTTATGTCGAAATATGCATAAAGTTTAACCTCACCGAGTCCACATGGCTTTTTTACATACAGTTACGACTTTGTATGAGATCTCACGGTGTTCCATTACACATACCAATTGAACACCACAGATACCACAAATTTTTCTATGACAGAGATACATTGGGAGGTTTTGTATCAGGTTTTTATTCACAATTACTAACGTCCTCGTACGAAACCCTTCAACTAGACAATGTCTGGAGGAGGGATATACCAGACCTGGAAAATGACTTTGATTGGCAAGGAGCCTGGGCAAATGTCCGACTTACATCAAGGAACCCGGATCATCAACAAATCAATCTGAACTATATTCACAGGACATACTTGACTCCTATAAGGCTGTGCAAAATGGGGCTTATACAAGACTCCAAATGCTCCCAATGTACAAATGGGGACGAAGGAACATTTATGCACATGTATTGGGACTGCCCACCAGTTAAGGCATTCTGGGAAGATGTGTCCCAACAATTATCAATACTCGTATTTTGGAATATACCTGTACACCCCGCGGTATTGCTATTGAATGATGTATTTGAGTTTGCAGTGAACCCACAACTAAAAAGATTGGTTTTATCGGGTATCACAGTAGCTAAAAAACTGATTGCATCACGTTGGTTTCAACCGGAAAAAATGTGCCGGAAAGTGTGGTTTCTTACATATCTTGATGTGATATATCAAGAAATATCAACAGCAAGAATTCTAGGGCTCAATGAATCCAAAATGTTAATGTGGTTAGAAGTGGTGGAGAGAATAAAAGCTAGCCTATAATGGTGATGTCTGGTTAGGAGTGAGGGATAATGGAGGTACTATCCAAGAGGGGGTCCGGGAGGGGGGGATTTGAGCTGGAGCATATGTGTGTAGGGTTTTAGAAAATAGGTATTCGGGGTATATTATATACTAACATTTATATAATTGTAACTTCGCTGGATATACACGGTATACGGTTAAAATGTTATTATTGACTATTTTTGTTTTATCCTGTTTCTGTACTTGCATATATTTTAACCACCTTTACTGAAAGTTTCATTATACATTGTGTGTTGAGTACTGACTTTTAATAAGTTTTGTTTTGCAATAATAAAAAAAATTAAAAAAAAAAAAAGAATGAGTATAGGGGTGTGTACCTGCTGAGAAGGCCTCTATGTATGCATATTCAAGGTTTATCATACTATATTTGTAGGAGAGTATGTGTCCACACAGACTTGGGTTCAATGTTTTCCTGTTTGGGGGGCGGGGGGGGTACAGAAGGTCTCAGTATTATACTAGTCTCTTAACTAGCTGTTTCACCCTCCTCTAGGTATGACCCCTCAGCGGAGAGAGTTTGTGTATCCCAGGGTGCTAGCCGGGTCTCGTAGCCGCATGGAGCTGCTCGAGGAGCTGCGTGGGCAACGGGAGGGGGCTGCCCTGCCTCAGTGGGACTCAGTGGAAGAGGAGGACCCATCACAGCTTAACACATTGCCCGCCGGGGTTATGCCCATCTCATGCCCCTCTCTGCCAGCGCTGTAAGCCTATGGAGATGTTTACCTTCTTTGCAGGGCTATAACTTTTTAAATTGTATTGCTATATTGACATTACTATGGCCCATTCAACATTGATTATCTATCGTTCAGGATGTGGCAACGTTATACTTTTTCATTCATACATTGTTGTGTTAATACCTTCTAGAATATAAGTGTTTTTAATCTTTTCTGCTGTAATTCCAAAAACGCTAGTTATAGGCCCAAGCGCATTATATAGATTATCGATTGCCGTTTCCCCCCATACACGCTACACCAAAAAACTCAAATGTATATGATCGGTATACATTATGCCTCATCATGCGCGGAGGAAAGGGGGGGGGGTCATAATTCCCAGAGTAACTGCTTTATGTAGGTTGGGTGGATATATTGATCAGATGGTTTGCAAACAAGGAAATGCACAATCGGGTTGAAAATAACGTTATATTCCTCTTACCGTGGGCCAATGAGACTGGCGGTGAAAGATCCCAATTATACGACTGCGATCGCCTAGGTCCATTTCCGGTTTGTATGGCGCAATAAACGCCGCAATCATATTGATTAAGTTTAGAAAGCGATCCATTATGTACATAGTGTCTGTCGGGAGTCCCGTAACGAGATGTGACTGCCGGAGGAATTTCATCGAATGCACTGATGGCACATCCTGTTTGCGAGTAACTCGCCCGACCATCCACCCGGCGGCGGTATTGAGCCGTCGTTGCAGTCACATCTAAGGTCCAGCTGCAGGACCGGGGTTGGGTATATGAATTATGAATGCCATGGCGAAAAAATGAAATATTGATCTAAAAAACGCTGTACAGCGATCCTGGCAGACAACGCATGGCGGCCAATAACGCTGGACAGCGTTTTTGGCGCTGGATGTGTTGGTACAAACACAGGGTTCATGTCTGTATTCCTAACTATAGTCATCAGGAGCCTTGCTTGTTAGAATTCATTGACTTTTTTAATTTATTTTATATAATTAACTTAATTCGTATAAAACATAGCGGTGAACAATATGTGGCACGGTGGGCTTCTCTGGCTCGCTCTTCAAACATGGCTAAACTCTTCATTTTACATATTACAAGTGCTACTTCCATAGTCATCTAATACCTTATATTGGATAGAGGGGAAGAGGTCAAATAAAAGTATATTTATTTATTATATTAGCATACATGCTTTTTTTTCTTATTATATAAACAACCTAAAATATGCTGATTGAATTTTTTTTTAATTTCTTTAGGACTCTCTAGAGGATGAGATGAGCAATGAACCAGAGAACGAGAACCTGATCGGCAACAACGGTGGCAGAGTGCACTTCTTCAAGGTGAACAGCAACATCAGTGAAATGATCAAAAGATTAAAGGGGAATACCACCCATATGTTGTTCCTGTGTCCCGGAAGGACAGTTCAGTCCGTATTTATGCTCCTAACGCTAGAAATCAGAGTGAGAACCCTCCAATTGGTGATGTAAAACCTGCGTCTGCTCCATAGACGATGAAACTTTGAGGCCATGAAATGTTTGTGTGAGTACTTGCACCCAAATTAGGTTTATATTCTAGCATCACATCTAGGGATGCACCGATCCAGCTTTTTCAGTCCCGATACCTGGGCTTTGGGTATCGGCCGATACCAAGTACCGATCCGATACCCATTCAATTAATAAACTGTGTGCCTCACTGTCTGGAAGAGACTGGGATCATTCTTTTGTGCAAGGCAACAGCAGGCTTGACTTAAACATTACTTTCCTAACTTAGTGAAACAAAATGTAACATATTAACACATAGATATAAATGTACTGAATTGTTATTTCTTATTATATTATTATAAAAAAATATATATATTTTTCTATTCCGATATATATATATATATATTTTTTCATACCCGATCCAGCTATTTAGTCATATCGGGGCCGATATCAATATCGTTGTTGATCTAACCTGGACCATGCATAAAATCTGCAAATATCCTCCTGGTAGCATCACATCTTTCTCTCACACAATCCACTCATAGACAGACAGGCAAACAAATATGTATTGTTCTGAGCACATGCACTAGTGATTTGCAGTCAATGTTGTTTTGCGCATATATATATATATGTTTTGTAAGATTTTTAATTAGTACATTCAATTGAGTTGTAGTAAAAGTAAATAAAGTATACTTCCTACTCCTTTTCAAACATGTATCGAACCTTTTTGAACACTGTACCTACATCAAGGCAGTATATCGGCGATCACCGTTGCCCCTCCCCCCAACCTTTCCCCCGTGTCACTCTCCTTCTCCCCCCTCCCTCTTGATCGGGAATCCCCCTCCCCATCAACAACCCTAAACCCCCCCCCCCCATCTTTCCTCCCTTGTGTCACTCCTCCTCACCCCTCCCTCTTGCCATGTCATCACCAAAGTACCAGGCACCCTTTTCCCCCTCTCCCTCCTCACCCCTTTAAAACCTGGAGCTGTTACACTAATTGTATTTTCTATTTGTAAAAATCCAGTACTAATTGTGTGACATTTTTATTTTATAATTAGCATGTTGTTCTACTACTGTTGTATGAAATGTTCTGTATGTTTATGTATTATTATTAAACCACAGTATAATAAAAACAAACCTTTGTTCTAATTTCTTTTCGGTCTATATGATTGTGTTTATAACGTTCTGTTATTTGTTAATTAAAGTAATAATCTTGAAATTGTTCATATAAATAAATAAACTCTTTATTACCAACACAACACAACAGCCATCAGATCATGAATAGATGCAAAAAACAAATGAAAAGGGATCTTACTACTTTACAACTTTCTTTTTCAATTACTTTACAGAATTGAGAAATTTCCACACCCCTAGTATTACACACAGATGTACAGTATACACACAGACTTACAGTATACACAGATGTACAGCAGTGGCGTCGTTAGCCCTGGGCTTCCGGGGCTTTAGCCCTGGGCTTCCGGGGCTTTAGCCCCGGATGTTTTTCTCCTAGCCCCGGACCTTAAAAAAAATTAATTTCTTTTTCTTTTCTTTTTTACTTTTCTTTTTTTTAAGATGTCAGCATCCCCATTGTCTGTGCTGAATGTTTGTTAGTGTTTGGTATTTTTACTAAAACACATTTAGCAATTCTACTTCTCAGTGATTAGAGTACTGTAAGTGAAGTACGCAGAGAATGTGCAAATATACAATAAATTCACCAAACACTACACAACCAATGCTGTAGACTGATGAAAATATAATTTTATTTATCTACATATACCAAAATCAATGATGCAGACGGATGAAAAAACAAACATTTTCTCTCCATATACCCAAATAAATGATGCAGACTGATGAAAATATAAATGTTCTCTCCATATAACCAAATCAGTCAACATTTCAACATGGAGAATCACAACAAAACATGTCCCAGTTTTCATGCTACTATGTGCATAACACTGTAAGCTCAGCAAATATCAGACACACATAAAATACTGTATCCAGTACAGGTTAAAATGACAGTAAAACAAAAACAATTTAGAAAAAATTTAAATAGAGTACAGAAAATACTAGACATTATCTCTTTGCCTAGCTGGATCTGGCAAGAGAATTTTTTGTTGTGATTCTCCATGTTGACATGTTGACTGATTTGGGAAAATGGGAGAAAATGTATATTTTCATCAGTCTGCATCATTGGTTGTCTTGTGTAGTGTTTGGTGTAGGGCTGCAACTAATGACTATTTTGGTAGTCGACTAATCTGTCGATAATTTTTTCGATTAGTCGACTAATCGAAAACCTATTATTAAAAAAGAATTAAAAAAAAATGTATATATATATGTGAAAGTGGCTTCTCAGCTCTGGTCCAGCTGAAGACAGAGCAGAGGAACAGATTGGACATTGAGCATGACCTCAGAGTTGCTTGTCTACCATCACCCCAGACTTTGAGACTCTTGTCAGGACCAAACAACAACATCATAACATGATGATCCCATAGCAAATTAAAATAATGAATGACTCATGAAACATTTGAATTTGGATCTTGCAACTTTAAATGAAAATGTATTGAAGAACAATACAGCAAATGCAATCACTCATAACAAGATAAATAAATTAAATAATACAAATTAAAGTGGAAGTGTACTTTAAATAACTAAAAAAATAATAATAAAAAAGAAATAACTAGCAGCAGCATCTGCCCCCAGCACCGCGGCTGATGGGGCTGTAACTTGGTCCAGGACCAGGAGGGTGTCATGGAACAGCTGTAAGGGGAGAGGGGGATGAGTCAGATCAGACAGACTTCTAGGTCTTTTGTTTGCTGTGTGTGAGAGGAGTCCGTGTGTGTGTGTGTGTATGTGTGTGACAGTGGTATTGGTGGTGTATGTTAGTAGTGGTGGTGGTATTGGTGGTGTTAGTAGTGGTGGTATTGGTGGTGTAGTGTTTGGTGAATGTATTGTATATTTTCACGTTCTCTGTGTACAGTACTTCACTCTCCTTCCATTTTGGTTGAAGACAGGTGAACTCACCTGCTGCATTTTTATAGCTTAAACCTGATGGCTGTGTTTAACCAATTGGCTCATGTGTGGTAATTTGACATTCTGTGTCTAATGTAATGCAAGTGTGTTTAGTGTTTTGCAAATCACTGTGTATTGTTTTGCAAAAAGTGTGAGGCTGACATTGTGCTTATAGGGGTGCAAATCTGGGCCTATGTTTTGCTCCTTGAGTGTAAGGTTTTGATAATTGTGTAATACTTTTGATTTGAGTGTTTATGCAATTGAAGAAAACTGTAAAGACTATATATATATGTATGTATATGTGTATATATGTATATTTGTACTCCTGTTGGGGTACTCCTGTTGGGGCCTCTTGGACCAGATCAATGTTTTATCTGGCTAAATAAAGGTTAAATAAATAAATAAGAAACTGATGATTTGGTCCTGTTAACTTTGAATTTTCTATGGGGACTGCCCAGATCCCTCTCATGGACATGGACCTCACTTTGAGAACCTCTAATGATTCTAGTTCTTCAGTATTCATCTCTAATTACTCTAAAATTGCGTATTTCTGTGTTTAAAAAATAATAATAAAAAATGGGGGAGGGGTGACCCCCCCGGGCTGAAGCCCCCAATGTTTTCTAACCCTAAAAACGCCCCTGATGTACAGTATACACAGAGAAATACAGTATACACAGATGTACAGTATACACAAAAATACAGTATACACAGCTCAAACGTACAGTATACACACAGACTTACAGTATACACAAATACAGTATACACACATATGTCACTATAGTCAAAATATAGCCAGTGACGCATGATGTCCACTTGAGTGGACAGATGATTAACACTTTGGTTGCCTAAGGTTAAATTAATGATATACCATAGATTGCCAGCGCTATTTGTCTATGGAGAAAGTCCCCTTCTTTGCAGGGCTATAACTTTTTAAATTCTATTGCTACATTGCCATTATTAGGGCCCATTCAAAGTCCTATATGTATTGTTCATTGTGTAGCAACGTTAAACTTTTTCATTCACATATTCATAGTAAAGTATGGTCTAATGTATAAGTATGTTTTCATCTCTTTCTGCAGCTTTCTCCAGAAAGTGATATATAGCCCCAAATGCATTATATTGATGATGAAATACAGTTTGATGGCAATCAGCGCGATATAAAAAATTCCAACTAGACGTACTTCTAGAAGTTACTACACGTCATCTGATGTTGACCGGATGGGCGAGGGGGCGTTTATAATTCCGTGGGCAGCGTTATACCAATCATCTAATGTGGGTCAAATGTTGATAATATCAGTTATTATCGAAGACGGTAACGTTACACGCTGAAACTCACCCCAGTCTCCGCGCGCCGTTGGGCGATCATCGTCGAGTAGAAATTTTATCATTATGGGATATATTTTTACCCGGTCCATCTCCAGCTTGTATAATGGTATATACGTCCAAATCATGTTGTTTATCGAGTTATTGGCAATCGATCACCGTGTAGCGTGACGAGCCAGAGTCACATGAACTATAGCGAGCGCCCGGAAGTACTACGGTCGTCATGACAACCTCTATTCAACATCCTGTTTTGGCGATTGCGCCGATCGGCCACCAGATGGCGCTCCTGAACCGCCAGAGAGCTCAGTGGGTCCTGCTGGTGGATCTCAGGCCAGCGGAGGGACATTATGAATCCGATCGCAGATTTTTGAAATATTGATATAAGGACGCTGTACAGCGTCCCCCGGCAACTTTAGCATGGCCAGCAAAGATGTGAAAAGACGTGTCCCGGCACTCAAAGTGTTAAATGTGATTTCCTCCCAATCTAAAATCAATACTTAGAATATTTAACAATGACAGGACTCCTTAGATGTTACTTGATGTTAGAATATTTTTTATTACCTGCAAGGTATTCCTAGAATAGAAGGAATTAGTTGATACTCCAGAGAAACATGGTGGTTCTGACTGGTCGTCGGCCATCATGGTTTGAAGGGGGGGGGTTCAGATACAATGGCTTACCACTAGATGGCAGTGTAAATAACATTGCACTAGTGTCTACTGTGCCGCTATGCCATCAAATCCATGTATATTCAAGATAATGGGTTTTGGGGTGGCGCAGTGGGCATTGGGCAAGGCGCTCGCCACTAACGCAGGAGATGCTGGGTTCGAGCCCAACTCTCGGCGTTGCTACCAGCTTGGCTGGTCGTTCATACTAACACAATTGACAGTGTTAGGGGTGGGAAAGCTGGTGGGTGGGGATTGGACGTTGTGGACAGCGACTCCTACAGGTCGGTTGGTGCACCTGTACAGCAGAATCAGGAAGCATCGGGGGCAGCGTGAGCCTCCCACGCGTTACTCCTCGCCACTGAGAGATCGCGCTGTGCAGGTGAAAAGATGCGACAGCTGCCTCCTCGTGTACCGGAGGGGATACGTGATGCAAGGCTTGGTCCTCACTGCAGCCGACCAGTGGGAGGCCTGGTCTAACAACGTTCGAGACAAGGGAGGGGAGAATTGAAGGGAGAATTGGCGAGGTGAAATTGGGATGGGAGAAAAATAAGGAGGAAAAAGTGGATACAAAAAAAAATATAATGGGTTTTGAATAGCGGTCTACTGTAGTATCCTCTGTGTGAAAGGGTTAACCAGAAATAAAAACCCTTTTGAGACCGAGGTCTCTTTTTAAAGGGTGATCTGGCCAAGAAGGCAAGCACAAATTATGACAATACATACATAACAAAGCACAATACACATACAGTAGACTACCATACAACCGAAATTTAAAATGAAACATTTAATTCAGCTTAATAAAATACATCCAGGTGCTGGTTCTGATGTACCATGGAAGTTTACCAAATTAAAACATACCAGTGCTGCAACCTGCGTGCAGCCAGTGAAGTCCAACCAATTAGTGAGTAAAGTGTACAGTGATGCGTCCTATATGGTGAGTTGGAGATACATCTCAGAGCGGCATGGTAACGCGGATCGAGTTTGGCTAAGGCAGTAGGACAAGCAAATCTATAAACTATGTATACCATAATCCATAATCTAGTTGTGACAAAAAAGGGCCATAACCACCTGTTTACGGGTGGCAGGGGGAAAGCATGATTTAACCCTATAGAAAAAAGCAACTGTGAATTTAAGTTTTTATTTATTAAAGCATCAATATGATCTTTAAAATCTAGGTTCTTGTCAGGCGGCTACGTGGCGTAGTGGGCAAGGCGCTCGCCACGAATGCAGAGACGCTGGGCTCGCCTGTTCGAGCCCAGCGCTCCACATTGCTTTCAGTTTAGCTAGTCGTTCATACTAATACACATTGGCCGTATTAGGGGGTGGGAAACTGATGGGTGGGGATCGGGCGTTGTGGACAGCGACTCCTACAGGTCGGTTGGTGCGCCTGCGCAGTAGAATCAGGAAGTGTCGGGGGCAGCGTGAGCCTCCCACGCATTACTCCTCGCCACTGAGAGATCGAGCTGCGCTGGTGAAAAGATGCGACTGCTGTTACCTCAAGTACCGGAGGGGACTTGTGCTATGTATGACTTAGTCCACATTGCAGCCGGCTTGTGGGAGGCAAGAAACAGCGTTTGTGACAGGGGAGGGTTGAATTGGATGATACGAAATTGGGATGGGAGAAAATATAGAAAATGGGAGAAAAAGTGGATAAAAAAAATCTAGGTTCTTGTCCAGCCAGATGCCATGGTATTTGGAAGTTTCAATAACCTCAATAGAACAACCATCAAGGGTGAAAATAGAGGGGGGAAGAGACAGTTGACCTATAGTTGGAGCAAAAACCATTGCCTTTGTTTTGCTACCATTCAATTGCAGTTATGATTCAATGAGACTACATTTGTAAAATCAGACTACATTTGTAACAGCAGCCTCAAGAGAATGAGCACACGAATACATAACTATCATCAGCATATCTTTGACTTAGGCATAAGTGACCATTGCCCCACAGTCTGTGTAAGAAGCACGAGACTGCCAAAAACTAGATCTCACACAGTTTTAAGGAGGAATTTTAAATCTTTTAATAACCAATCATTTTTAGATGATCTTGTTCTTTCTAATACTTATTGTAACACTGAAATTGATGTTCAGTTAGCCCTGGACTCCTTTGTAAATACATTTAATTTATTAGTTGACAAACATGCTCCTTTTAAAAAAGTCTGCATTAAAGATAGAGTAATACCCTGGTTTTCTCAGGAATTGTCAACCCTAATTAAAGACAGAAATGCTGCATGGTCTCGGGCCAGGCGTTCTGGAGACCCTCAACATTGGCTTTCGTTTAGGCAAATTAGGAACAAATGTACTGCAGTAGTAAGAAAATCTAAAACTGATTACTATCTGGAGTTGGTTACAAACTCATACTCTAATGACCATGTCCTGTTAATTCTGATTGTTTGTACCCTGTGGGCGTCACTTCCCATTTCTCCTTTCAACCTTTTACACAGTCGGCTGTATTTTATGCTTTGCAATCAATCGATGCAAAGTGTTCTACAGGTGAGGATAACTTAGAGTATTTTTTTATTAAGTTGGCTGCACCAGTTATCGCTGAACAGATTACTTATATTTTTAATCTCTCTATCTCATCAGGTAGATTTCCTCTAGTTTGGAAATCTGCACGGGTGATTCCTTTACATAAGGGAGGTGATAGTGATAACTTAGATAATTATCGTCCTATCTCCAGGCTACCTTGCTTAGCTAAAGTCCTGGAAACACTAGTAAGTAAACAACTTACATTTTACCTTTCAACTAACTCCATACTTAGCTCTCAACAATCTGGTTTTAGAGCCAAACATAGTACAACATCAGCCATCACTTTGGTTACAAATTACATTATTTCAGCATTAGATAAGAAGAAACATTGTGCTGCCCTCTTTGTTGATTTATCAAAAGCATTTGATACAGTTGATCACTACTTACTTCTAAAGAAACTATCTAACATTGGGTTGGATGATAATACCTGTGTCTGGGTTCAGGATTATCTATCTTCTAGGCGGCAGTGTGTGAAGTTAGGTCAAGCACAATCTGAATTCTTGGCCATGACTAAAGGTGTGCCACAAGGTTCAGTTTTGGGTCCTGTCCTTTTTACAATTTATATGAATGATATTGTTTCTTCTTTGTATGGATGTCATGCCCATTTGTATGCTGATGACACAATTGTGTACTGTATTGCAGACTCTGTACAGCTGGCCTTTGAGAAATTGCAACTTTCCTTTTATGCTCTACATCTACAAGATGCCCTTACTAGTCTTAAATTGGTTCTTAATGCTAGTAAGACAAAGTTTATGTTGTTTTCAAGAGCAAGGAATGTTAACTTTGATGATGTGAGGATATCTACTGTCAGTGGCTCTTGTATAGAGAGAGTCACTGAGTATAAATATCTTGGCCTGTGGCTCGACGAGAAATTAACATTTAAGTTCCATGTGGAAAATCTTGCCACTAAACTGCGACAGAAAATTGGTTTCCTGTACAGAAACAGATCGAATTTTCCTCTATTTAGTAGAAAAATAATTGTGGAATCAGTCTTCTTATCAGTTTTGGACTATGGTGATGTAATTTATAGGCATGCTGCGGCATCAACTCTTAAACCTCTGGATTCTGCATATCACTCAGCTCTCAGATTTATAACTGGTGACAGATATGATACTCACCATTGTGTCCTGTATGATAGGGTGGGTTGGCCTTCTCTTGCGCAACAAACACTGGTATTTATTTATTTTTAAAGCCCTTATTGGTAAACAACCTGTTTATATGTCCTCACTGTTAGATTGGAATATTGGAACCTATTCAACTCGATCGAATGACTGGATGGTTCTTAGGGTTCCTCAGATTTGTTCTGAGCTAGGGAAGTCAGCCTTTTCCTTTGATGCCTCTAACTCATGGAATGTCCTTCAACCCACGCTAAGATTGGAGGTTCTCCCTTCCCTTGGAATGTTTAAATGTATGATTTCAGACCATTGTGTGACTACCTGTAACTGTTTTAGTTGATATTTTAAAATTATTTTTAAACGTTTTAAAAATTTTTACTCTGGTGTTTAAATTTCTGTGAATATTGTTTTTATTATGTACTGTACAATCGTCGTTTCTGTAAATGAGGGAAACCTCAGATGCTTACGATTTTAAATAAAGGTTGAAATGAAAAAATGAAATATATATATGGTACCGGGAGTGAGTTAAATGATCACAGATGTTATTTACATATATAAATCAACATAAATAATATACAGCATTATTGTACATGTCATCAGGCTATATGCAGGTATATAAGTCAGGCCACTATAAGCTGAAACCGAATGAGTTAGTGAGCGAGTACTAGTGTTGAACTACTGAGTGGAGTGGAACTACTGTGCCCTATTTTACTCTGACTATTCTATTTTATGCTTTTATTACAGATCTTATTACAGATTTTAAACTTTTTAAACAGACCACGCCAAGGTTTGCAGTAACATACAGGCAGCGACAGTATTGTATTGTATTGTATTGTATTGACGGTGTGGCTCCAACCGCCTTTGTGTCGTCTATTCCCAGAACTGCACTATTGCATTGTTTTACTCTGTCTATTCTATTTGACTAACTGTTTTATTGCACTACACTATTGCACTATTTTGCTACTCTTTTATCATTTGCCATAACCCAGGCCTATAGAACTGCACCCTGAGAAGGAGGCTTGCCCTGAGTGGGAGGTTCGGAGGGTCAAAGTGGATATGAAACAGGAGAGAAGACTGTCAGGTTTTAAACTGTGGATACCAAACAGAGAAGGTAAAGACAACTTTAAACAGTAATCCAGAACTATTTTATTTGTATATGTCTGCAGCACTTTATGTGCTCATTTCATGTCTATTCTACTACTTATTGTACTGCACTATTTTACTGTCTATTCTATCTTACTCTTTATTATTGTCTATTTTTTAAAACTGAATCAAACCATAAACAAGGTGGCCTGTTGGGATGTTAATGTGAAACACTGTGATTTTATATGTCTGCACTTTATGTGCTCATTTTGTGCCTGTCTTTTTTCTATACAAATCAAGTTTTATTATTATTATATCTATACTGTTAAGTCAAATGAACAATTCATATTGATACTCTGTAGGCCTACTGGTCGATATTTAAAGGGGAATGACACCCATTTTAAGAATTCACATACTGTAGGCATATGTTCTTTCTGTGCCCCGAGACAGTTCAGCCAGTTTTTGTGAACACAGAAATCAGAGACTTCTGTTACAGGGATGTAAGATGCTCCGTAGACAGTGACAGGGGCTCTGACTTTATGAGGCTATAACATATTTCTGTGAGCTCTTACACACAAATGAGGTTGTTAGATTTAGTTGACTTTCAATTACTGTTACTTATTCCGTCTTCCCTCAGGATAGACTCTGCGTTGTTGTTGGATGTTGAAGTAAAGTCACTCAAATAAAATCTCCCCTCGAGAGAATAATATACGATGCACAGCCTCCCGGTATTCTGTTTATAACACAGGTTTATTGGCATAAATGGCAAAATAGTTACAATTAGGTTGCTCTCATGTTCTCTCTGTGTGAGCTGAATACCGAAAAAGCAGACTGAAGAAGCCCTCTCTCTCCCTGGCATAATATGACTATTTGTTATCATCACCGGCTCCTTACTTATCTCCATTTCTGGCGCCTTAAAGTTCAACACAACCTCGGTCCTCCTAGATTTGAGACACCATCTGGATACCCATCTAGTCTAGTTAACTAAAATGTTGACACTTAGCGCCGTAATATCAGGTCAGAAATAAGAATAGAATAGTTATTTTCATATAAACCCCGTCTTGGCTTAAGGTCCAAGTGAACTTAGACCTATATAATTGTCTTGATAGTTTTATCTTCTAAGAAAATGCTACCCAAAATCATCCAAGGTTTCTATTCTAGCATTGCTTGAAGGTCCGAACCTCATTTTGGTGCAAGAGCTCACACACACACTTTATGACCTCATAGTGTTGGTCAGGACTCCCTGGAAGAAGAGATCTTGTATCTCAATGGGACATTCCTGGATAAATAAAAAAATAAATAGTCAGATACCCATTCATCGTCTCGTCCGATATTAAAATGTTTCCGCTTTAGCTAAAGGCTGATGTGCTTCCAATGTGTTTTCAATCGTAGCCTAATAGGGGTGTCGCGATTAATTGACTCAAATCGATTACAAAAAATAAATAAACTATTAAAATGACTATGTTGATGCTTTGGAACATTTTACTGGTGGCGGTTAAAAGTGTCCAAAGCGTCTAGTGTGAGGGAGCTAAGCCCCCTACCTTGCTAGTAGAATGCTAATGCAAGTGGAAGCAGCCCCAGCTAGGCCTACTGGGGCAAAGGCTACTCCAGCAACAACACTCTGCCTGTAGACCTCACCCAGGAGAACCCCGTATGCAGGTTCAAAGTATTTTATTTGCGTGAAATGCAGCCAGTCAAGTAACAACAACCATGACTTCAAACGCACAAAAATACCCACGCTTATCATATTGTATATTTATTACAGCACAGTTCAGTTTACATTAGAACAGTGCATGGAATAAAAAAGAAAGAGCTTTATTGGCAACACTGTAAGACACAATGGGACATCCTTACATACAAACGCCCTTTTTTCGCAGACTCTTATGTAAGAAGGGTCAAGTTTATGGGAATAAGTGCCTGAGGTACGGAGTCATCGTGAGGGCGACAGACTGGTGGGGTCACAGATGACGGATAGACAAACATAGGAGATTGCATATGCAGCGGACTGTAAATCCACACAATGAGCTCGGCATGAGTACACAACACGTGTTCCATCCAGGGAGAGAGAGGGGGCAAGGGAGAGAGATTCACTTTGCTACAGATCTGAAGGGATCTTGACGGTAACCCAAAATATTGCCTTGTGGAATGCATGCCCTTGGAAAGCAAAATGAAAAAAATAAATTAAATAAAACTAGTATTGTTTTCTTTAAAGGTCCCTTTTGCAACTGTGACAATCTGTTGAAGCATTTCTTAAACGAGATCTAAATGTAGACCCCTATGAGTTAAATATATTAATCTTTAAATTAAATTACAATATCAAGTTACTTTTAGTAGTCCAACCCTGAAGAAAAATTGTACTAAAACACACAATTTAACCCATTATCATAGATGATTGTATCGAGTACTGTAATTACATGAGTATGGCAAAACTAACGTGGTTAGCAAATATTATTATAAATATGGACCAGTTTGCCAAATCTAGTCCTAATCTCTTGAGCTGTAGCTCTGCTGGCTCTAGTCTCTAGCCCCTCACCTACCATCCCATGTTCCCTGCACTGTGCCAGTAGAGTGAGGTTGACTTCTACATGGATCTATACACAGCACTGTATTCCCCTGCCTTTAGATTAGGATGTTGGGGTGGGGGTAAGACCAACCTACACTATAGTACAGTGTATTAGTACACACAGACAGTGGACCCACTTGGTGATCTGAAAGCTCATACCACACGCCAACCGATAGTATGCCGTAAGAACCACTAAAGCATCAACATGCATAGTGTAGGCTGTAGGGCGTCCCATAACTGGTTCATGCATGTGGTATTCTACCTGTATTCAACTTCCAAAGCGCTTTAAGCTAGTGTATAATATTTGCAATGTCTAGTAAATCAGTGATTATTATATATTTCTCATCTCCACGGCCAATCAAAGAACACCTTTTATGTTTATATTAAAACAATAATAGGAAATAGCCTACGTCTCTGTCAGCTAACAAGGCCAGAAACGGCTCGACGACATCCACAGGACCCAGTGTCAGTCCTCCAGCCATGGGTTTGGAGTTGAGCTCGACCGGCTGAACGAAGGATGGGATTCACGTTCTCCCCGTGTGCACGCTGGTTTCCTCCCACACCATACAAGACCTGCACGCTAGGTACATACTCCTGCTGTTGCCCTTGAGCAAGGCACTGGCATCAGAACTGGTCCCTGGGTGCCAGACTATTGGATGCCTACTGCTCCTAAATAGTTAGGATGGTGCAAAAATGTACTTGGCAAATAAAGAGATTTGGATTCTAATAATCATTTATAGTGTGGTCGTCTGGCAGACAAGCTTATAGTGCTGGGATATTAGTCATCACTGGGAAATACTAGGTGTATATATAGTACTGGGATATTGGTCTTCGCTGGGAAATACTAGGTCTACTGTACATAACACTGGGATATCGGTCAGTAGTTAACGGTGTGATGCCCTCACATACAGTACCAGGTAAATGTATTTCCACAGTGTATCACTGAAAGGGTTTTCAAATGAAACATGAATTAGAAACTTAAAAGCTGATGTCATAGGTTACATGGTGATATCTGCTAATATGATGTTTTGTCCATATAGGTCAGTAGTATGAGCTTTCAGATGAGACCTCCCGAACCTCCCTCTACTTCTTGGCCTTCCCCTGGGCGGCCACGGCCTCCATGGCCTTGCGGACGGTCTCCTCGTCTCCCAGGAACTGCATGGCTCTGATGGGCTTCAGGTTCTTGTCCAGCTCGTAGAGGATGGGGATGCCGGTGGGCAGGTTCAGCTCCATGATTGCCTCCTCAGACATACCTGCAGGGGGCAGCAGAGACAGGTTGGAGCAGCTTGATGGGTTTATCAATGGAGGAATGTGGCGTCATTATTCTCTTAATTTTTTTATATTCACTTTATTGACTATATTTATGTCTTTCTTCCAATACCCTGCCCATACCTTTACCTCCCCTCCCCCATGCTGCCTGAATTTCCCCAAACGGATCAATAAAGGAATATCTTATCTTATCATTGGACTAGGAGGACTGTTTGAAATGTGTTATCATTGGACTAGGATGACTGTTTGAAATGTGTTATCATTGGACTAGGAGAACCATTTTAAATGTATTACCATTGTACTAGGTAGGATAACCGTTTTAAATGTGTTATCATTGGACTAGGATGACTGTTTGAAATGTGTTATCATTGGACTAGGACGACTGTTTTAAATGTGTTATCATTGGACTAGGATGACTGTTTGAAATGTGTATTCTTGGTAGTCGAGGTGACTGCATATTTGTTTTTCATTGTTGTAAAATGTATCAATTGATCTCCGCCAAAATGTTAAGAGAATCCCCATCCATATTAGGGCTGGGCGATAAAACGATAACTATCGCGATAAATTATTTCCTCGAAATAAACATGAAACGTGGTCGCAAAGTTTCGATATATCGATTTTCCAAGCTTGGCTCCGTTCAGCCTCGGCTCAGCACACTCACTAACAACAACCAACGTTACGTGATGATGTGCTTACGCACAACAGCTAACAACCAATCAGTGAAGGAGATGGCCGAGAGCGAAGTAGACCCGGAAGGAGGTAGGACTCACTCAACAACAAGGCTTGCTAGGCTAATTAGCTTGCACAGCGATGTTTTATATATTTACGTGCCGAGTATGCGTGTGGCGTGAATTCTGAGGCCACGTTTATAGTAGTGGGGGTATACAGTGGACGTCGTTTCAATATATTGTGGCGGAAGAGAGTATTTTAGTGTCATATTTAGCACATTGTCATGGAATACACCGCTTAGATACAACAGGCTGGCTAGGATAACTAGCTTGCACGGCACTGTTTTATATATTTACGTGCCGAGTATGTGTGTGTTTTGAATTCTGAGGCCACGTTTATAGTAGTGTGGGGTATACAGTTTGTTTCAATATATTGTGGCGGAAGAGAGTATTTTAGTGTCATATTTATTGTCATGAGATACTCCGCTTGTCGGCTAACTGCTAACGTGCGCGGACTGATGACAACATCAACTCGACTTGAGACATTCGCAGCAGCATAAGAAGTTAATTAAACTTGACAGACATTATATCGACGATAATTATCGATATCGAATTATATGAAAATTATTTTATAATTTTATCGCGATAAAGTTTTTAGTCATATCGCCCA
Organism: Notolepis coatsorum; assembly: GCF_963971535.1. Lineage (NCBI taxonomy): Eukaryota > Metazoa > Chordata > Actinopteri > Aulopiformes > Paralepididae > Notolepis > Notolepis coatsorum. The sequence continues at coordinate 60,134,934 of NC_140173.1, read as the reverse complement.
GCCCTAATCCATATGAATTATATTCAAGCCTGAATTCTCCACTTGCACAACCTGAAAGTAGGCACTTCCGGCTGACTTCCGGTTGCGAATGGTACTTCCTGTCCCATCCAAATACATTGGTTTTAGCTACTTTTCTCCCCTTATTTAAACAACTTTGTCGTCACAGAGAGGCAATGAAACGTTTGTATTATTATAGTATAGAATGTATTTAATAAGCAAACGTTTGTCAGCAGGGTTTTTGGGCTGTATTTCATGTAAAAACGTTACTTGCTCACGCTAATTAAGGCTAATGCTGGCTAACAGAAGCTAGCGCAAGAAACGACGCCGCAAAGTATTGTTTATAGTGCATTTCTTGCCACCTTATAGCATTTGTACATTTGTATGACAGTCTATAATGCTCCGTGAGGTTTTTCCGGACGTTTTGGTAATGATTTTCACTATAAAATCATATTTCTAAATGACAGGAAGTTGATAAACTGGCCGGAATAGCTTTGAGCTAACGATCTTTGCCGATGCATTCCATTCTAAACGTAACGTTAGTTGTTCAAAACATTACCCGTCTATATAATTTGTTCCTCAACGTTATATAGACAGGTCATGTTTTGTAAACTAACGTTATGTTTAGAATGGAATGAATACATGGGTCGGGAAAGATAGTTAGCTCAAAGCTAATCCGGAAGGGCAGCTAACAGTAGCTACTGTCTGTAACTGTGATGCATTTTCTGTTTGCAGTCCAATGTTCACCAAAACACACACCCACACACGTTATAATTTGTTCCTCAACGTTATATAGACAGGTCATGTTTTGTAAACCAACGTTATGTTTAGAATGGAATGAATACATGGGTCGGGAAAGATAGTTAGCTCAAAGCTAATCCGGAAGGGCAGCTAACAGTAGCTACTGTCTGTAACTGTGATGCATTTTCTGTTTGCAGTCCAATGTTCACCAAAACACACACCCACACACGTTATAATTTGTTCCTCAACGTTATATAGACAGGTCATGTTTTGTAAACTAACGTTATGTTTAGAATGGAATGAATACATGGGTCGGGAAAGATAGTTAGCTCAAAGCTAATCCGGCCTGTTTAACCACTAGCTTCTGTTAGCTAATGAAGGCTAATGCTGGCTGAGCAAGGAAACTAACAGTAAACGTTTTTACATGAAATACAGCCCAAAAACCCTGCTGACAAACGTTTGCTTATTAAATACATTCTATACTATAATAATACAAACGTTTCATTGCCTCTCTGTGACGACAAAGTTGTTTAAATAAGGGGAGAAAAGTAGCTAAAACCAATGTATTTGGATGGGACAGGAAGTAGGGGTGGGAATCACCAGTTTCATCATGATACAATACGATATCGATTCTTTGGACAACGATACGATATTTGCCGATATCACAAAGTCTCTCACGATACAATACGATTAGATTAGATTCAGGTGCCTGCAATCGATATGAGATGATATCATATGCCCATTTAACATAATCAGTAACATTTAGATCAACTAAAAAAAGGTAACGAAAATATCATTTGACATTTGTATTTTTGAGCTCTTCCAGACATTTAAAGGACAATCAATCTATTGTTTTTAATACAAATAGACCTCCTGTTCACTGTAAAGTGCCACGTTTTGATATATTGAGCTTTAAACTTTAAGCTCCATTTTTTGGAACTCAAGACTCACAACCTAAAACCCCTCCCTACCTCCCTCTCCCAAACCGTTCCTACAACAATTTGTTGATGTTGCATGATCATGTATAGGCCTACATTTATTATGTATTATATTGTTTATGTTTAAATAACATTTAAACATCAAACTTCTCTGACCTCATCTGGTCTTTCCAAAGACGTGCGCACACACACACACAGAAAGGGAGAATGCTATGCTGTAACGTCTACACACACGGAGCTACTGCTGTTGTTCTTGGGCGGATATGAGACTCGCCACAGGATTTTCAAAATAAGAGTATCGATATGAATCGATCTTATTACATTGCATCGATCCGATTCGATCGTTGATAATTACATCGATGTATCGATCTGGATCGATGTATCGTTCCACCCCTAACAGGAAGTACCATTCGCAACCGGAAGTCAGCCGGAAGTGCCTACTTTCAGGTTGTGCAAGTGGAGAATAGAGAGACCCTACAGTATGACCACCAGAGGGCGGTGAAGAAAGCAGATAAGATTGTGAGGGACTCGACCCATAACACCCGCTTTCAGATCCTGCCCTCTGGTAGGAGATATGCTGCCCCTGTGTTCATCCTCTCTGCCATCAAGACTGCTCAAGACTCCTTAACAAACAGAACCCCCCCAGAACCCCCTTGCCTGGAAGAACTGGACCTACTGTGCTGTGCATCTAGAGAGCAATGCGTTTCTTTTAGAATGATACCTCCTGTGTACTGTGACTTTCTGTAAATAATTGACTATTTTATCTTACCTCATTTTATATAAAATTGTATCTTACTACTACTACTTACTGTTACCATTCTCGTATTCATTAATAGGATGAATGTAATGCCCCTGTATTGTTGTGTATTTGACAAATAAAGACCTTGAATTTTAACTACTGTGTTTATATTGTGGCGTCTCTTTTTACAGTGGTGTTATCATCTTATTGTAATTTATTCATCGTTTTGTTTGTCTGTATGTAACTTAGTTACCGACCAGAGCAAAATAAATGTCCCTTGTGGACAATAAAGAACATCTAATCGAATTTAATCTAATTCATGATTATTCATTAGCATGGCGCGATGGACCTACCCTCCAGGTGCTTGACGATCCCCCGGAGACTGTTGCCGTGGGCAGCGATGAGCACCCTCTTCCCCAGTTTGATCTGCGGGGCGATCTCCTCATTCCAGAAGGGCAGCGCCCGGGCAATGGTGTCCTTCAGACTCTCGCAGGAAGGAAGCTGGTCTTCGGTCAGGTCGGCATAGCGACGGTCCTACAAAGAGAACAGTCTGAGTAAATTACATAACAGAAAAGAGATAGCAGAGGTTGTGTAGCCATTTCTACCTATGGACATTAGGGTGGTGTAATAGTAGAAGTAAAAAATTTACCTCTTCACCTTAGCCTTTTAATATACTCTGCCACTTACTCATTACATCCACACTATGATTATTGTACTGTGTTAGATAATCATGTTTTCAGCCTTCATCTGCCCTTCCGTGAAGTGTCTGTGTTGTGTTTATTTGTTGTTGTCGAGGCAATCGTTCTGTGGAATTCTGTCCTCCCACGCGACCTGGCTGTAACACTGTTTCACCCCGTTAATGCATCCGGACAAAAGAATGTACTTGGAGTCGTCGTCTCATATCAGCAGGATGTTTATTTCCATAAACATAGCATCTCGTACAGAAATGAAACCGATTGAAAGTCGTTGGTGGTATAAGGAACTAGATTAATAGATTCTATCTATCACTTTGGTGGTTCTGCGGCCTGTCCTGTTAGCCGAAGCCTGTCTGTTAGCCGGTAGCTATCTCTCTACCTTGTGGTCTTCCCTGCCCCAGCCCTAAGAGCTCTCTCCTCGATGTCAGTCTGTCTCGTTATTTGGCCCCTACCGGAAGAACTAACAGCTTAAAGTCTCATCTCTCTCTCTCGGGATGTTTCTCTATAGCCTCTTTTCCTCTGCATGGTACCTACTCGACTCTACTCATCCTTTTCGGTTTTCCATTGCCAAAATTTGCAGATAGTACCTGGTACAGGGTACTTTTTTAATACCTGCTTTTTCGAGGTTCCAAGCATGGATAGGTAGATGGATGGGTAGAAGTGATACCAAAAAGTTACGTGAAACACTGCAGACCATTGATTGGTCAGAAGAAAAAATCGTCACTACGTTATCATTGCACTACACGGGGGGAAGTCCTGCACAAAACACAAAACACGCCATCTTTGAATAGACTCACGACTACTAAACATTAGCATTCATTATTTGTTTGCAGCAAGAACAAAGTGCAAAAAACAAAAAAGGATACATTCACTGTGTATTCTGCCTCATTTATTGATAAAACAAAACCAACATCAAGACAATTTACCACCAAGAACAAAGAGTTTAGTCTCACAAAAAGATCGCTAATTTTGTTAGCTTACGTGCTAATGTGAGTGGGATTTACCATTATAATAGTTAGCATTGCGGCTAGTGTACATAGCGTGCAAAAGATCGCTAATTTTGTTAGCTTACGTGTAGTTAGCTAATAAGGCACTGGTATCATAGAATAGAAATACTTTAATCATCCAGAGGGAAATTTGACACTACAAATCGGGATGATTAAAGTATTTCTATTCTATGATACCAGTGCCATATTAGCCAACTACACGTAAGCTAACAAAATTAGCGATCTTTTTGTGAGACTAAACTCTTTGTTCTTGGTGGTGATGTTGGTTTTGTTTCATCAATAAATGACGCAGAATACACTGTGTGAAGGTATCTTCATAGCAATTGTGTTGCGGTTGGTTTTGTTTCATCAATAAATGACACAGAGTACACTGTGAAGGTATCTTCATAGCTAGCTACAATACGTGTGTGTCGTGTTGAAGTTGACATCACGGTGCCCTCACTATGACGACCAGCTACACTGACGGCGGGGACTACCTACAGTGGAAAACGAACGAAGTACCAGGTACCAAAAGCGAGTAGAGTAGAGTCTAGTAGGTACCATGCAGTGGAAAAGAGGCATCCTGAACTGAATGTTGTGAATAAGGTGCTTCTGTGGCTGACCTTGGCCGCCAGGCTCCTATCTCCCTCGGTTCTACACAGAAATTAAATTAAATGTCTGTCTTAGAGTTTAACATATTTACATCCATGCTCATGCTGTTATAACCATATGAAAACCAATGACATCCTTCAACTGTAAATGAGAGCTATTTTACTGCACTGCACTATTCTATTCCGTAATTTTTTTTTATGATTATTGCACTGTAAATGAGAGTTATGTTTATGTTATGTCTACATTACTGATGTAAAGCACTTGTGGTCTTCAATTCTTGTATGAAAGGTGGAATACAAATTAAGTTTATTATTAATTTATTTTTCTATTCCAAGAGCTTTTCTCAAAACCCACTGTAACCTCAACAACTGGAAAAACAATGAGATTAAAAAGGGTGTTTGTGATTCAGAGTGTGAAGTCCAAATGTAAGATTTAGTTTTGAGGGAGCATAACTCAGAGTACGAGTCCAACTTTGTAAAGATGAAGTGATGACGTGCTTCCATGCGCGCATACTGTAAATAAGCATGTGTTAATGGGATTCTTCATAATGAAAGTATCTCTCAGCTCTCAAGTGACCCGGTCAATACAGATGGAACTTTGACCAGAGTTTGTTGCCATGTTACCTGAACTTTGAACTTTAATTTGTAGATGCTTACGTATGTCCAGTCGGTGAAACATTAACTCACCCTGAGGACAACAAGCATTGCCCGCAGCATAGCGGTCATGTTTCATATAAAAACACAAATCTATAGTCTTCTGATGGGGAGTCTGCGGAGGTTGCTGCAAAGTGCAAAGGCAACAAAGTCACAGACACAGTCTGGAGTCACCCAACTCAGCAAAACACACAGCCACGCAACAGCTGCTGTACCCATGACGATGGCCGTGGGAAAATGCCCAATCAGAGATCAGAGTACTGATCACACCTCCCGTTTGACATGTGTCGTTGGTCATAGTAGATTGGATAGCTTAGCGCTGGAAAGTCCAACGTTCTTCCTACAGATATCCAGTGTAATCGCCTGTACATTGTATATTACTGTTGCACTTACACAGAGATGATAAACGGCAAATACGCAAGTACGTCAGAGGAACACGTACACGGCCCGGTCCAGCCCAGGGAAGCGGACGATCACAGTGCTGCGCTGTCCACGTCAGCTCGCGTCGATTTGACACTCAATTACATTCTTGACCAGCTGCATGTAGGCGTCGGGAGCTCGGCAGGCTCACTGTAACCTTCGCAACCACTTTGACGTTGGAGTATAAATTAGGCGTTAGGGTTACAGGAGGGGTGGCTATATAATAGACCAGAAGTTTCCAGGGAATCCCCAAATGGAAAACGCTAGACCTTTGGACCTTCGTGTAAGTTAAGTTGAACCTGAACCTGAGTCAGAGCAACAGTCAGTCAGAGAAGAGCGCTATATAAATCCAATCCATTATTATTATTAACCTTTATTAATCCCATTGGGAAAATTCATTCTCTGCATTTTGACCCATCCTAATTTATATTTTTTTTTATCCACTTTTTCTCCCATTTTCTATTTTTCTCCCATCCCAATTTCATATCATCCAATTCAACCCTCCCCTGTCTCAAACACTGTTTCTTGCCTCCCACAAGCCGGCTGCAATGTGGACGAAGCCATACATCACGAGTCCCCTCCGATACTCGAGGTAGCAGCCGTCGCATCTTTTTCACCTGCGCAGCGCGATCTCTCAGCGTCAGGGGTCTACACTTTGGAGGGACGCCGCCCCCATCACTTCCTGATTCTACTGCGCAGACGCACCAACCGACCTGTAGCAGTCGCTGTCCACAACGTCCGATCCCCACCCCTCAGTTTTCCCACCCCCTAATACTGCCAATTGTATTAGTACGGACGACCAGCCAAACTGAAAACAATGTGGAGAGCTGGGCTCGAACCCAGCGTCTACAGCATTGGTGGTGAGTGTCTTGCCCACTGCACCACCTAGCCGCCCACCCATCCTAACTATTTTAGGACCGTGGGCAGCCACACAGTGCGGCGCCCGGGGGCGGGGACCAACTCCAGTTGTAGAGCCAGTGCCTTGGTCAAGGGCAGCGGCTGGAGTATTATATACCTATATGCATGTCTTCCATGGTGTGGGAGGAAACCGGAGTACCCGGAGGAAACCCACACAAACACGGGGAGACCATGCAGATTCCACAGAAAGGCCTCCTGCTGGGGTTTTGTGCTAACCACTGTTAGCAGGGGGCGGCACTGTAGCAGAGAGTGTTTCAAGTTCAAGTTCGGTTTTATTTGTCACATAATAAGGTACATTACAGTGAAATGCTTGGTTCTGTATGAGCCTCCTGAGATTGTGCTTCATACAGTAAGAAAAGGTAAAAAGAATAAAGACCAAACACTACAAAAATATACAATATACAAAACTAAAGTACAAAATGCAAACAGAGATGTAGTGCAAACCTTTTAGTAATAGATCAAATATGGTGTTGTGTTAAAAAAAAGTGTTTATAGTGAATGTTAAGGTGAATGTTTAAAGCGAGTGTGTGCATGTGGATGTGTGTGCAATGAATGTAGAATGTGACGAGTTAGTGTCACAGAGTCATTGAGCATCCGGACGGCCTGGGGCGAGGCGCCTCACCTTGCCGATGACGGAGTAGAAGTCGTGGTCGGGGTCCATGGTGGGGGGAGGGGTGTCGAAGGAGCGCCTCCAGATCTTCACCTGGGCCTCGCCGTGCTTGGCGGCAGTCTCCGCCTTGTTCAGCCCCGTCAGGCCGCCGTAGTGGCGCTCGTTGAGGCGCCAGGTCCGGTGCACCGGCACCCACATCTGGTCGATGCCGTCCAACGCCAGCCACAGAGTCCGGACCGCCCGCTTCAGCACCGAGGTGTAGCAGATGTCAAACTCGTACCCGGCATCTGGGGGGTTCGGTGAGCAGCACAGGCCACAGGAATTGAAAGTCATTATGAAAAACATGGAGGACTGTTGTGCATGAGTTCAACAGTATTTTGGTTGAGCCTAAATCATTTGTAAATGTTTAATTCTTTTCTTACTTTTGTAAAAATAGAACTCAAGAACTATTAGGATTGTCCGACCATTTTCCCGGTGGGTCGACGCACCTTGGGGGGCAGATATAATTTGATTTATAAACTATTTAAAAGTTTGGTCTACGACCGGGCCGGCCCATAAAGCAGGGACAGCGGCTCATTGGTTAATTTTCTATACGGACACTGGGCTGGCCCAATCACATCTCTTACTAAGCCCCACCCCCTCCCTCAGACAGACCTCTCTGTTTCTCATGTCAAATCAGATGCCGCTCAGAGCAGGCGTGTGAGCATGACTGACAGGGCCGAGGGACAGAGTGAGCAGGGGGAGGAGAGTGTAGCGGTAAGCAGGGAGCACTATTGTGTTGCTTCGTTTTGTTTGGCAATGTAAGTTACGTAGGTATGTTTCCCCATGTCAATAAAGCCCCTTTGAATTTAATTGAGTAGTAGCTTCATGATTAATAGGGACTCGCAGGTAGTGCGTGTGCCATGCCATGATGACGATGATTATTAATTAAATTAATGTCGATAATAATATGATAACATACTCGTAACACTATCATAAAGTGAGACTGTCAACTACTGCATATCACTGGACTATCTTTTGTTTGTACTTTTATATTACTATATTGTATTTGTACTGTGAAGCTATGCATCCCCCCCCCCCCCCCCCCCCATGCTGCTTTGACACCCGAATTTCCCCAAGGGGATCAATAAAGGATTATCTTATTCTAGTTAGCATCAAATTAAAAGATGGAACAGCTCCATGCATTAATTGAATAAACAACTATTTGCTCATTACCAGTATGGTATTGTTGAAATTGTACAGCATTTTGCACAACTTTGTCAGGGAATTCCAACAAATCTGGACCTGAATGTACCAGTTAATTGTAATCATCTCTCTCTCTCTCCTTGTGTCTGGTTATGCCAGGTTGTGGAGGAGAGAGTCAGGGAGGAACAGGCTGTAGACTACTTTGCCCGTCCTATGATGCAGGTGTTTTTACATCACCACCCCAAAATAAGATTCAGCCAAGAGTGAGTGAGTGAGTACACTGGTCCACTTGTCCATGGTTTTAGTGGTTTGGGGGAATAGTACAGTAGGTACGCATATTTATGGAGACTGCAAGGATCGTGTAATGGTGGGTGGTGTCCGACCGATTGTGGTGGGCCGGTCTGGGCCAAAAATGTGTATACTGCACCTTGTGTATACGGTTTACTTTTACTCATACTCATAGTATAGATTCAGATTCGTATTGTAATGTATAATATAACCGAAAGGGGATACAGAGTGACCCTCATCTGCACCTTTGTTTACAGGGTTTATTTTTTTATTAGTCTATATTTATGTCTTTCTACTATTACTGTTGTGAAGGGCCAGATTAAACCGAATATATATATTTATTATATATATATATTTAATTGTATTTGTATATTCTCTAATATTCCTTGATATCCCTTGTATATTCCTTGTACAATATGCATTGAATATCCATTCTAGCCTACTGAACATCCCATAATAGTCTCCATTCTACTATTGGTCGAGACCTTGGTGCCAGGCTGCCATACCCCCCAGACCCAGTTCAGACGTACCGCTCAACATGTACGAACAAGTCCTAGTTCCGCGTAGGAATCTGGCTACCGCACCACTAACGGTACTATTTGTTCATAGTGCGTATATATACTGCGCTACTAAAGTAGGACTTCCTTTTTAGTCCAGTTTCTTACCCTCCAATAGAGTGACAGACGTAAAGCCTCCCCGCGACGCCACGTGTGGGAGTAAGGCCAAGTTCGGCCTACCATCGGTATTGAGACATCGTGTATATTAATATTTGAATAGTCATATTTGGCACTATATCGTCGAGTTGGACGTAGTCTATTAAGCTAATAATAGTCTATTCATATGTAGTGCTTCGTGCGGTGAGAATACTATCGTAGTCAGTACCCCATCGTTTCGGGCAGAGAACTGGCTGCTTATCCAGGGTGGCCGACCCCATGTGAGGCTGCACCTGAGGAGCCCCAGAGCCGACGAGCGAGTGGACCTGCATACCGGATTATTCTACCGACGACAGCCCGCCTTCCCAGGCACGGATTATGCTTTGTATACAGTGATTATTCTATGGATAAAGACCAACACTGCCGTGTGTTGGAAACCCCCCCCCCCCCGGAGAGGACGACAGGTGAGGAGACGCTCTACACGACGAGGTCGCTTCACGTCTCTCCATCGTGGACCGGAGGAAGCCGGCCCACAGAGAGTCCAACTGCTTTCATCTGTGGATCGAGGATCGCTGAGGCACCGAGCCGCACAACCGTGGGTTCTCCCAGGATACCCTCGGCCAGACGGATACAGCCAGACTCTACCCCCCCCCCCCCTTCTCCAGTTGTCTTACAAGCGACCGGAACCCCCCCCTAGTGTATCCAGTTCTATAATCATTAAAGTATCATTGCTATTATTCCTTAAATATTCCAGGTTGTATATTTACCACCTGCGCCTTCAGAGATTGGACATTCTCTATTGATATACCGACGAATACTCTTGCCATAAAAGTGCATACTAATTCCCATTCATAAATGTGATTGATTTGATTAAGTGCTTGCTCTACACACCATCGCTGTGTAGAAATAAAGACCTATTTCTAATTCGTACATTTGTGTTGGATCCGTTTCATCTACGTGACAGTGTTCATCATAATATATTTATGCCGAGTACTGGGTGGCCGAATATTAAGTACAAAGGTAGTGGTAGTAAGTATCATATCTAGTAATACAGTCAGGGAATTGTACCCCTCAGTTACAATTACCCTGCCTATACCTTTACCTCCCCCCTCCCCTCCCCATGCTGCTATGACGCCCGACATTTTTCCAAGGGGATCAATAAAGGAATATCTCATCTTAAAACCAGGCTACATGACTACATGGGACATGACCTTACAACAAACCAGAGGCAATAGGATTACTAATAACAGACTCAGAGATCCGTCGCTGTGCATGCAGCAGTGCAATGGAAAACCAATATGTATGCATCTGCCCCGTCCATGCTGCAGGCTCCCCCACAGGGCATCACGTCTAGATCTGCACGTTCGCACCCCGCCCCCCCCCCCCCCCCCACCCACCTGCAATGTACAGCCCCCCCCCCACCCCACACCACCTACCCAACCTCCTCCAAATCTCCAATGTACAGTTTTTTTTTGGATCCACTTTTTCTCCCATTTTTCTATTTTTTTCTCCCATCCCAATTTTTCATATCGTCCAATTCAACCCTCCCCTGTCTTCGAACGTTGTTTCTTGCCTCCCACAAGCCGGCTGCAATGTGGACTAAAGGCCTCTACATGCGACAGCAACTTCAAAGCAACTGCAACACAACATCGGCACGATTTCAACGCGGTTGTTTTAGAGGGTCTTGTAGACTGTGTTGCGAGGACGTTGCGTACATGTCCCCCAAATCTAACCTAAACAGCCGTTGCGTTGATATTGCGTAGCAGTGATTGGTTGGTAGTGAATGGGGGCGGGGCTGTCATAGAATAATATTGGTCCCGCAGCGAGGAATACCATCCGCCATTGTTGTAGCCAGCAAGCTATGCTATCAATATTAGCTAAATAATTAGCGTCATAGCTGGCCTTTTTCTGAAAACCCAAGCACATATTGTTCCATAGCATACGCCTTCAGTTGATCATGACAAATCCTCTCTTACCTTGACGATTAAAAAGCCTCCATAATTTAGTAAATAAAGCTGTAGCCAGCCAGCTAGCATTGATGCTATACAAAATGCTATCCACATTAGCTACATAGCTAACCAACTAAATACAATGGTATCCTGAGGTAAGGTTAAATACAACGTTTGCTAGTCGAAATGACTGGACACACACAGGGACAAGTTAAACATCAATCAATTAATTTATTCCAACAGGTAGTTTGAGCTGCATGAGCCGAGGTCTTTCTCTCCTCTCCATTGGAAACTAATGACGTTACGGTAACGTTAGCTCGAAAAGCACAGAAACGGGCGACAGAAGTTAAGCTGCTAGCAACAGACACTATAACACTTCCGGTCGGGGGATTTCAAAATAAAAGAGCGACGTCTAAAAGCACCGGAAATACGTTTATTTTGTACATTATCTAACGTTAACACGAACCTAAACTAACTTTAGTTAAACTAACTTTGCGCGTCGATTAGGGGTGGGAATCACCAGTTTCATCATGATACGATACGATATCGATTTTTTTGGACAACGATACGATATTTGCCGATATCACAAAGTCTCTCACGATACAATACGATAAGATTCAGGTGCCTGCGATCGATATGAGATGATATCATATGCCCATTTAACACAATCAGTAACATTTAGATCAACAAAAAAAAGCTAATGAAAATATCATTTGACATTTGTATTTTTGAGCTCTTCCAGACATTTAAAGGAAAATCAATCTATTGTTTTTAATACAAATAGACCTCCTGTTCACTGTAAAGTGCCACGTTTTTATATATCGAGCTTTAAACTTTAAGCTAAATTTTTTTGGAACTCAAAACTCACAACCTCCCTCTCCCAAACCGTTCCTACAACAATTTGTTGATGTTGGATGATCATGTATAGGCCTACATTTATTATGTATTATATTGTTTATGTTTAAATAACATTTAAACATCAAACTCCTCTGACCTCATCTGGTCTTTCCAAAGACGCGCGCACACACACACACACAGAAAGGGAGAATGCTATGCTGTAACATCTACACACACGGAGCTACTCAATTAGCATTTTAAGTATACTATCAAAAGTCATGGAAAAAATCATTCATGAACAGATCAATACATATTTAGTGAGTAACAATATCCTATTTGAGCATCAGTCAGGCTTTAGACAATCTCATTCCACTGAGACTTGTCTGGTGTATTTGACTGACTGCATCAGAAAGGAGATTGATGCAAAGAAATTCTGTGGAATGATCATGTTGGACCTACAAAAGGCCTTTGATACGGTTGACCATAGTGTCCTTTTATTTAAATTGAAGGCGATTGGGTTTAGTTGGTCAGCGTTGAACTGGGTCACCTCATATCTATCAGGCAGGTCTCAGATGGTAGATGTAAACGGGACCTACTCCTCAGCCAAGGCGATCACCTGCGGGGTGCCTCAAGGGAGTGTCCTGGGGCCGCTCTTCTTTCTCATTTACATAAATGATATGAAGAATGCCTGTTCATCAGACCTTTTTCTTTATGCGGATGACTCAGCTATTCTGGTCTCCCATAAGGACTTGGCAGTAGTGGAGAGGACCCTTAGTGAGGAGCTATCAAATGTGCAGATATGGCTGTCAGATAACAAACTATCTCTTCATTTAGGAAAAACAGAGGCCATCCTGTTTGGATCAAAGAAACGGCTTGGTAAAGATATTGAAATGAAGGTAAGAGTAGGTGAGAAGCAAATAACAAACAAGGATTCTGTTGTATATCTAGGCTGCATACTGGACAAACACCTTACAGGAGAGGCCATGGCTAAAAAAGCCCACACTAAAATCTGCCAGAAAACAAAATTCCTAGCTAGACAAGGGAAACTACTGGACCAGGCAACACTTAAAATGCTAGCGGGCGCATTAGTACAGAGTCACTTTGACTATGCTGCCACCTCCTGGTTCAGTGGCGCTCCACAGGTCCTGAAAAATAAACTTCAGACAGCTCAAAACAAATTAATTAGAGTAGTCCTTAAACTACCTCCACGCACTCACCTAGGGCCAACTTTCTTTAGGCAACTAAACTGGCTTCCGGTCAATAAAAGGGTAATTCACATCAAATTAGGTCTCACACACAAGATAGTTCAAAATACAGGTCCGAAATATCTATCTAATTATTTTAATCGATTCCGTGACAATCATTCATACTCTACTAGAAGGAGCAGTACGGATTTTATTCTGCCAAGATTTAACTCCCTAATGGGCACAAATACATTTTTATATTCTGCAGCACTGGAGTGGAACAAGCTTCCAGTGGCCCTGAAAAACATCGAAGAGGGGGGAAGTTTTAGACGTGCCACAAAGAAATGGCTAGCCAGTGAAGCATAGAATAGCCATAGGAAGGAGAGGGTAGGAAGTGCTTTTTTTTGTATGGGGTTGCTATTATGTTTTATTCTGTTTTTTATTATGATGATCTTTGTTTTATTATGATGCTCTATGTTTTATTATGATGCTCTATGTTTTTATTATGATGCTCTGTTTTAGTATGTTTTATTATGATGCTCTATGTTTTATGATGTCTGTCCATGTCCAAAATCAGGGACCATGATGGAAATAAGTGCTTGCACTTTCTCATGTTTTTATCCCTTGGATGCTGTCTTTTACTCCACAATAAAAATCAATCAATCAATCTACTGCTGTTGTTCTTGGGCGGATATGAGACTCGCCACAGGATTTTCAAAATAAGAGTATCGATATGAATCGATCTTATTACATCGCATCGATCCGATTCGATTGTTGATAATTACATCGATGTATCGATCTGGATCGATGTATCGTCCCACCCCTAGCGTCGATGTTGCAGAAGCATAAAGGCAGAGTGTCTACAACACCGTTGCTTTGTCGATGTTGTGGTGCAGTTGCTTTGAAGTTGCTGTAGCATGTAGAGGCCTTAAGTCATACATAGCACGAGTCCCCTCCGATACTCGAGGTAACAGCCGTCGCATCTTTTCACCTGCGCAGCTCGATCTTTCAGCGTCGGGGGTCTGGGCTTTGGAGGGTCCCCGCCCCCGTCGCTTCTTGATTCTACTGCGCAGGCGCACCAACCGACCTGTAGGAGTCGCTGTCCACAACGCCCGATCCCCACCCTTCAGTTTCCCTCCCCGTAATACGGCCAATGTGTATTACTGTGGACGACCAGCTAAACTGAAAGCAATATGGAGAGCGGGGCTCGAACAGGAGGCATCCTGTTCGAGCCCAGTCTCCAGCATTCGTTGCGAACGCCTTGCCCACTGCGCCACGTAGCCGCCCACCAATGTACAGTTTTTACATCAAATGTATATACTCTCTTTTCTGGACTCTTTTTGTATCACAAACAGTACTGTATTTGCAAATCTGGTATGTCATAAATGTATAGATGTAGCAGTAGGCTACTGTCTACCTGTACGTCATATATGTTATGATGAATTGAAAATGGGGGACCCTGATGTAAACAAGACGAAAGTCTTTCTCTGGTCTGCATCCCCTTAACAATTGTGTGTATTAAGCTGTACTGTATTGTACCCATTCTGCAATCTGTTAAATAAAGTTATCAATCAATCAATCAAGCACATCCTCTGGAAATGTGGCGTCACGTATTCCCGTCGCTGATTGGTCAACACAGTAAATGGGTGAGTTGAGGGAATCACGTGTGAGAGAGGAAAGAGGGAGAAGCCTCCTGAATTATTATTATTGTTAACCATATTATACACGCGTCCCCCCCCAGTCCCCAGCCGGCCGGCCACATCACATTTGCTTCATTCATCACCGGTGAAGATTATTTTAGAAATGGTCCACAAGTCAGACATCATGTCTATATTGCAGCAAACACTCACCTTTCAGGGCCTGGCCGCCTCTCCTCGCCTCCCGTTCCCCGGTTTCGCTCAGGTCGGCATCAAACCAGCCACAGAAGCGGTTCTCCTGGTTCCACGTGCTCTCTCCGTGACGAATTAAAACCAATTTGTAGGCAGCCATTGATAACTTATTATTTGTGAGCGCCTAGTTTTGACCAAACGGAGAGAGAGAGAGAGAGGTGCGTGTGTGTGTGTGCGTTGAGAACAGCAGTCTCTCGAGATAAAGCTGGGAACGAGGTTAGGACAGCAGGGGACTGACGAACACTTCGCTGTCACAAACCAACGCGCTCTACTGGGGGGCGGGCGCTCCTCGCTGTTACCTGTCATTGGTTGTTCTCTCACTTCCGCTGTTCCACAACCAATCAAATAACACCGCGTTTGATTCTAAACCAATGGCGGAGGAGTTATGGTGACCTTCATAATGTAGTTTGTGATGTTTTATATATTTCGCATTGAATGTATTATAACACCCCACCCCACCTACCCAACCCAACCTCCTCCAATGTACAGTTTCTTCCCCCTCAAATGTATATACTCTCTTTCTTAGACTCTTTTTGTATCACAAACAGTACTGTATTTGTAAATCTGCTATGTCATAAATGTATAGATGTAGCAGTACTGTCTATCTGTATGTCATGTAAGTCATATATGTTATGATGAATTGAAAATGGGGGACCCTGATGTAAACAAGACGAAAGTATTTCTCTGGTCTGCATCCCCTTAACAATTGTGTGTATTGAGCCGTACTGTATTGTACCCATTCTGCAATCTGTTAATAAAATGTTCAATCAATCAATCAATCAATCAATCAATCAATCAATCAATCAATCAAGGCTCATGGTATATGTTAGATTAGATTAGATTAGATTAAAATGTATTGTCATTATAAGATACATACAGTGTACAACAAGAAGAAGTTTGGCATCCAACCAGAGTGCAAATGTAACAGTAAAGTGCAATAGTAATATACAGGTGATTATACTGGTTATGAAATATATAAATGAGTACTACTGTGTGAGTCTGATTAGCACTAGTGTAGTGCTAATTAATCAGATGTATGTATTGTACAGAGTTTTAATATTAATATGTACAGTGATACAGGTATACAGACAGTATGGTAGTAAGTCATACTGGCCAGCAGCATAACTAGTAAGAGTATAAGGGATATGTGCAGATATAGATATAGTATGTATATATATGTATAGTATATCCTGCTTGATTTAGAACTCAACAACTGACTGATCCATATTCCCCATCATCAGTACCTACCAGAGCCATCGTAATCTCTGGTAGTAGCCACTATCACCTGGATGAATTATATATTAAAACAACTGAATTGTAGCAGAAACTGGTCTGGATGCTATCATTGAAAATTACCTTGTGTATACGTTTACTTTTACACTTACTCATAGTATTCAGATAAAAAAATATGTATTGCCTATATTTATTGTAACCTATAACCGATTGGGCATACACACCATCCTCTGCGCGTTTGTTTACACTGTTTATTCTTCTCATAATTTTACATTCAGAGTTAATTATATTGTTTGCACTGTTTATTTTGTCCTCATATTTTTATATTCAGATCTGATTTGATTGCCTATATTTATGTCTTTCTACTATTACCCTGCCCACACCTGAACCTCCCCTCCCCCATGCTGCTATGACGCCCGAATTAACCCCAAGGGTATCAATAAAGATACATCTTATTTTATCTTACCAGAATACAGTAAGTCTAGTAGTGCCAATGTACAGTTTCCCCCCCCCCCCCCACCCCACCCCACCTACCCAACCCCCCCATCCACCCCACCTACCAACCTCCTACCTATACCAACCTCCGTTGGACTGTGACGTCAGAGGAGACACTCCAGGCTGCACTTGAATGCACAGACTGGAATGTATTCCGTGATAACACAGCCAATATTAACGAATACACTGAAACAGTGCTTGACTTTGTCTGTACTCTGGTAGAAGAAACAATCCCCTCTACCACAATTAGAATCTACCCAAATCAAAAGCCCTGGGTAGATAAATCCATCTGTGAGGCTCTGAAAGTGCGCACCTCAGCCTACAACACCGGGCTTGTGACAGGCAACATGGATGAACACAAGACGGCAAGATACAACGTCAGGAGAGCAGTAATAGAGGCAAAATGGCGTTATAGGGATAAAGTTGAACTTCAGTTTGAACAGGCTGACTCTAGAGGTATGTGGCAGGGCCTCAGAACAATGACAGATTACAAAGGCACCTCCCTCAAACTGAACAGTGACATCTCCTTAGCAATGATCTCAATACCTTCTATGCGAGGTTTGAGGCTGTGAATAACAACACCAGCCTACAAGCCACGGCAATGGGGGGGGGGGGGGGTCTGCTGATGGAGACTCAGGGCCCTTTCTCACTCACGTTTTGGGATCGAATCACTGCTCCCGGGAACGGGGGGGAGTGTTCTCACTCACCCCTTTTGGGATGCGAAACGGCGCCGATTCGTTTTACCCCCCGCTGAACGGGGCCAGTTGGATTAGGTCAGGGGTGGCCAACCTTTTTTGAACCAAGATCTACTTTTTTATTTACCACCTAGCCCGAGAGCTACCAGCCAAAATTGTATATTGTAAGCCGTCATTTGAGGCTTTATAAAAGCAGCATAATGAACACAAATCTGTCAGTGCCAAGTCCGACCTCATCTTAAATAACAAACAGCATTGCTTGTTGTAGTTAACAAGGAGAGGAAGAGTTGATTTAGCAAAAAAAAAAAAAAAAAAAAATGTTGTTTGTTTTAATAATCAAATTTTATTAATCAAGACCTACTTGAAATCAGCCCGCGATCTACCTGTCGATCGCGATCGACTGGTTGGGCACCACTGGATTAGGTGGTCTCGGAATCGCGCCGTGGGAGCGGGGGGCGTGACACACACAACGTCGTTACTGTCATGCTTGCTTGAATTTTGGGCAGATAACACCACACAGCAACAACTGGAGAATACCCACAAAAACGATATTTATGGGCAATTTGAGAGTTCAGACCTCAACCAAAACATGAAGCCATGTTACAAACGCACAGCACTTCCCTGGCTCGCATTAGGCCTGGCAATTTTTGTTTGCCATGCTATTTTCTATACATTAGTTTCTTGTTTGAATGCATTTATTTCTATTAGACCAGTGGTGCCCAACCAGTCGGCCGTGGTCGACCAGTAGATCAATGACATTCAATATAATCGATGCAGCAATGTTACTAGTAAAGGGCTAAGATAACTAGCGTTAGCCGTTAGCTTAGCGTTAACGTTAACCCTGCAAAACGCTCAAAAACGGACTCTACAACAGAGTTCCATTCGTGAGAAAAGAGGCAGAACACACAGTGAATGTATCCGTTTTGTTTATTGCACGTTCTTTGCTGAAAAGAAAAAGTGCTACAGGCTATACTAGACTAGGCTAAGCTAACTAGCGTTAGCCGTTAGCTTAGCATTAGCCCTGGGAAACGCTCAAAAGCGAACTCTACAACACCATCCATTCGTGATAAAATGGGGTGGGTTATATTGACAAGGCTTGACAACAGAGGTTCAAATATAACTTCATATTTATTGCTTATTGTTCATTTTATATCAGCATCCAGTCTCCAGCGCCATGTTAACACTTCCTGTGTTTACATTTTCGAACGTGACATCATCGCCTACGGCAAGCGTAAACGCTCAAAAGGCAAACCGTAAACAGAACCCGGAATGAAACAAGACTGCAGTGTGTACGCAAACTAGAGGGGGGAGAGGGGGGGGGGAGTTCGCATCAGATCTCGGAACGGGCTAGAACGAAACGGAATGGAACCGAATACCTGAGTGAGAAAGGCCCCTCAGAGTTCAGGGTAACAGAGCATGAGGTGAGGCGGACCTTTAAAAAAGTGAATATCAGGAAGGCAGCAGGACCGGACGGCATCCCCGGCCGCGTCCTAAAAGTCTGTGCCGACCAACTGGCCCCGGTATTCACTGACATCTTTAACCTGTCCTTAGAACAGGCTGTCATCCCCACCTGTCTGAAGAAGTCCACCATCATCCCTGTACCCAAAAAATCTACGCCCGCTTGCCTCAACGACTACCGCCCTGTAGCTCTCACCTCCATAGCCATGAAGTGCTTTGAGAAGCTAGTGAAGGGCTACATCTGTTCCTCCCTCCCCATCAACCTGGACCCCCTGCAATTTGCATACCGCCCTAACAGGTCCACGGAGGACGCCATAGCCCATGTGCTGCACACAGCAGCATCACACCTGGACAAGAGGCAGGGGAACTATGTGAGAATGCTGTTCATCGACTACAGCTCAGCATTCAATACCATAGTCCCCTCCAAACTCATAGCCAAGCTCAGGGACCTGGGCTTGAACTATGACCTCTGCCAGTGGGTCTTGGACTTCCTGACGGGCAGACCCCAGGTGGTAAGAGCAGGCAACTGCACCTCCTCATCCATCACACTCAACATAGGGGCCCCCCAGGGCTGTGTTCTGAGCCCCCTCCTCTACTCCCTGTACACACATGACTGCGTGGCACAGCGGAACAACAACACAATCATCAAATTTGCTGATGACACAGTAGTGGTGGGCCTGATCTCTGCCAACGACGAGAGGGCCTACCTGGAAGAGGTAGAGAATCTGTCACAGTGGTGTCAGGAGAACTGCCTCTCCCTGAACGTCAGCAAAACAAAAGAGATGATTGTGGACTTCAGGAGGTCGGGGGTCAAGGACTACAGCCCCCTCAGCATCGACGGGGCACCGGTTGAGAGAGTGAACAGTTTCAAGTACCTCGGAGCCCACATATCCGAGGACTTGACATGGACCACACACATTGACAGTGTTGTGAAGAAGGCACGACAACGCCTCTACTTCCTCAGGCGCCTAAGGAAGTTCCAAGTCAGTCAGAATATCCTTAAGAACTTCTACTCATGTACAATAGAGAGCATCCTGACTGGCAACATCACCTCCTGGTTTGGGAATAGCACTGCACAAGACCGTAGCAGACTACAAAGAGTGACACGTTCAGCCGAACGCACAATTGGAGGGGGGCTTCCCACCCTCCAGAACATTTACAACAAGCGGTGCAGGGGTAAGGCTAAGAGAATCATCAAGGACTCCAGCCACCCGAACAACTGCCTCTTTGAACTGCTGCGGTCAGGCAAGCGATACCGGAGTCTTAAGGCGAGCACAGAAAGACTCAGAAGAAGCTTCTATCCCCAGGCCATCAGGCTGCTCAACGAACAATAAACACTATACAACAACCATCAAATGCACACAGCACACACACCCACACGCACACACTCACTTAAACAAACAACACACTGCAGCACCCACTCTCCACACTTTAGATCACCTAAACACACTTTACACTTTATATTTATTGGTAAAGGATTTGCACTACAACTCGTACACCTTACTGTAAATTGTACCTAAATTGTACCTCATCCCATTTCTGCTTTGCACTATATAGTATTGTATATTAGTACATTGCATAGTATATTGTATATTGTATGGTAACTCAGTTACTTCTATTCTGCATCGAACATTGTACATATGTCTATACTGAACACTGTGACCTCTATTTTTACTTTTATTTTACATGCTATACTATTTTATTTCATACTTATCTTGTCTAGCACAGTCTCTGGAGCGTAACAGTAAGAAGCATTTTGTATAAAAGTATTCTGTACTTCTGTATGACAACTATTAAAGAAACTTGAGAAACTTGAAACTCCTCCAATGTACAGTTTCTTCGTCAAATGTATATACTCTCTTTTTTAGACTCTTCTTGTATCAAAAACAGTACTGTATTTGTAAATCTGGTATGTCATAAATGTATAGATGTAGCAGTACTGTCTATCTGTATGTCATGTAAGTCATATATGTTATGATGAATTGAAAATGGGGGACCCTGATGTAAACAAGATGAAAGTCTTTCTCTGGTCTGCATCCCCTTAACAATTGTCTGTATTGAGCTGTACTGTATTGTACCCATTCTGCAATCTGTTAATACAATTTTCAATCAATCAATCAATCAATCAATCAATCAATCAATCAATCAATCAATCATGTGTATGTCATGTTATGATGAATTGAAAATGGGGGACCCTGATGTAAACAAGATGAAAGTCTTTCTCTGGTCTGCATCCCCTTACTGTACGCCGTACTGTACTGTACCCATTCTGAAATCTGTTAATACAAATTTCAATCAATCAATCAATCAATCAATCAATCAATCAATCAATCAATCAATCAATCAATCAATCAATCCCTGCCTTCAATGCATCATCAACAGGGGAGGGCGGGTACAAGGCGCACGAGGTAGACGTGTCTTAAAAAGATGGACCAATAACCGCTTCGTATTTTAAATGGGCGGGGTCTGAATGCGGAAGCCAGATCAAGGCAAGAGGTCGGTCGGTCGGGCAGCAACAGAGCTGCTGACGTCCATCATCTATTCTGCGTCAGGTTAGTAGCCACTGGAATAAAAGTCGTTTC
Organism: Notolepis coatsorum; assembly: GCF_963971535.1. Classification (NCBI taxonomy): domain Eukaryota; kingdom Metazoa; phylum Chordata; class Actinopteri; order Aulopiformes; family Paralepididae; genus Notolepis; species Notolepis coatsorum. The sequence continues at coordinate 60,113,177 of NC_140173.1, read as the reverse complement.
CCATCCCATGCAGCGGGTATTATGGACGAAACAAGCCCGTTAGTGCCCCCGCACCAGGACGTCACAGACTACAACAACTACTGCCAACGCGATGCCACCACCGGTGGTGCCCGCGGCGGCGGGTTCGGGTCGAGCGCGACGCCGGGATCGGGGGTTCGAGTGCCCGGCGGCGGGAGCCCCTCCTCTGGACGCAGTCGAGAGAGACAGCCGCTGCTGGACCGGGACAGGGGGGACAGGGGCAGCTCTCCACGGGACCACCACCACCACAGGAACGAGTTCCCCGACGACCCGGAGTTCAGGGAGATCGTGAGGAAGGCAGAGCAAGCCATAGACGAGGAGATCTTCCCGGAGAGGATCTACCAGGGATCCAGTGGCAGCTACTTCGTGAAGGACTCTCAGGGGGTGAGACATGTTGTGTAAAGGATCTTGATTGATTGAAAACTTTATTAACAGATTGCAGAATGGGTACAGTACGGCTCAATACATACAATTGTTAAGGGGATGCAGACCAGAGAAAGACTTTCGTCTTGTTTACATCAGGGTCCCCCATTTTCAATTCATCATAACATATATGACATACAGATAGACAGTACTGCTACATCTATACATTATGACATACCAGATTTGCAAATACAGTACTGTTTGTGATACAAAAAGAGTCCAGAAAAGAGAGTATATACATTTGACGTAGAAACTGTACATCTAAAACGTACAGTAAAATGTACAGTACATTGTCAAATGTACAGGACGATATACAAGGATATACAATGTGATGTTGACTTCAGTCTTCTTTGAATATATATTGAGTTGCTGTGATCCACAATAGATATTGAGTTGCTGTAATCAACAATAGATATTGAGTATCTGTAATCGACAATAGATATTGAGTTGCTGTAATCAACAATTCATATTGAGTTGCTGTAATCGACAATAGATATTGAGTTGCTGTAATCAACAATCAATAGATATTGAGTTGCTGTAATCAACAATAGATATCGAGTTGCTGTAATCAACAATAGATATCGAGTTGCCCCCATTGTCTTGACCAGGCAACCCATGCTGACTCGTCCCCCACTCAGCTGCTGCTTCAGCCTTCCTGTCAGTACCAGACCAGTGATGGGTCGTAGCTTCTCACAGCAGGTCTCTCCAGCATAACAACAGCACCCAGGTGGCCTATAGATCTACTGGTGTTACAGACGTGGATTACGCCTAGTCATACACCAAGGATTTATTTTTACAAAATGAAGATATGCCACTGAAAGTAACTCCACATCCATGCATCCATTGTCTAAAAGAATGATTTAGATTCATTAGATTCAAATGTATTGTCATTATATGATAAGTACAGTACAACGAGAAGAAGTTTGCCATCCAACCAGAGTGCAAATGTAACAGTAAAGTGCAATAGTAACATACAATGTACAGGTGATTAAACTGGGTATAAAATATATAAATGAGTAGTACTACAGTACAGAGTAATAGTGCTAATCAGATGTATAGTTGTAGTATTAATATGTACAATGATACAGGTATAAAGACACTAATAATAGTAGTAAGTCATACTGGCTAGCAGCGTAACTAGTAAGAGTAGGTAATGCCGGGATATGGACAGATATAGATCTACAGATATGTAAAATGATTATTATGCAGGTATGTACAGACGGATGACGTGGATATATACAGTATATACAGTGGGTTAGATGCAGGTGTATAAGTAGGTATATAGAAGGATTATTATGCAGGTATATTCAGACGGATATGGATATATATTATATATATATATTGTTTATAGTGACTTGCATATATCGATTCTGAACAGTTCTGATATCGAGAGAGTTTCAGAATACAAATACCTTGGTATTTGGAGGGTTAGAAATAAAAAAAAAGTTCAAGGGCTTTTTTTGCCCCCCTTAATTGATTTTCGGGGCCTTTTTTTTGTATTTCGGGGGCACTGAATTTTTATGATAAACGGTAGGGGTGGGACGGTTCACAAAATGGACGGTTCGGTTCGTATCACGGTTTTGGGGTCACGGTTTTCGGTTCGGTTCGATATACGTTAATTTTGATTAAAATCTAAACATGCTTCTCATTTATAAAAAAAATTAATAAAAGGGTTTACAGTGTTACAGTGTTTACAGCCTTAAATAATGTTTGGCACACAAAGACCGAACTGACTGAAAAATATAGGCTACATTTGTCAAAGTATTAACTTAGTGCAAACAAACAATATGCTCAGCCAGCACTAGACTTTCCTTTCTTTAATATAAACACAAAAAAACTGTCAACCATGTTTAAATTCCCTGATTGTCAGTTCTTAATGGAAAGATTCGTTTTCTGCTTGAAATTATTATGTATCTGTCTACATTTATTTAGACTAACATTATTTAAATATTGAGTGCAACTGTGGTGGATTACATAATTCGGTGAGTTGGAACTATCTATGGGTTGGCGCCGGGTCCCCACGGACATTTTAGCGTGTGGCACCTTCAGCTCCGGTAACGTTAGGAGGAGATCATAACATCAACAAGCAGCACGAAAGCGGCAATAGTCCCGGTTGGAGTTAGTAAAACACAGTTGTATGTTAGCCTTCTTGGATGTTGAATAAATGCCTATCATGGTCTTTAAACACCCCGCCTCTCAGACTCCCATTTCCTCCTCTGCTACAGTAGCTAGTAGCTACGGTGACATTTCATTGACTGTACAGTATTAGCTCGCAAGCTGCGTCGGGCTACCATAGTTAAAACGTGCGTTGTGTTGTACAAACTGCTAACGCTATGGCAAGATGTGTGTAGGCCTATGTAATGTTAATGGCTATGTTTTTAAAGTCGTAATGAAGATTGATTTATATTGTGCTTGCCATTTTTACACAAACTGACTAGCACCTGGCTGCAGTGCTGCTGCTGCTGCCTGCAGCCAGTGCTCACCTCTCCCGGCTCCGCCAAATGAATTTTTTTATTTGCGCGTCATCTGAACCGTACGATACACAGATGCTCCATTACCGGATAAATATATATATATAATTAGTAAACTGTCGGGGGCATTTTCTGCCCCCCTTAACTGATTTTCGAGGGCATTTTGTCCATTTTCAAGGGCATTATGCCCCAAGCCCCCGTTAATTTCGAACCCTGAGACTTGCATTTAAATATCATGTGGGCGTTCTCGCTAGTAAATTACGGAAAAAGATTGGCTTTTTGTATAGAAATAGAGCCAACTTCCCTATGATTAGTAGAAAGAGAGTTGTTGAAGCAGTGTTCCTATCTGTTTTGGATTACGGAGATGTGATTTATAGACATGCAGCGGCTTCCACTCTTAAGCCCTTAGACTCCGTTTATCATTCAGCCATTAGATTTATCACCGGTGATAGTTATGGTACTCACCATTGTATCCGATATAATAAGGTCGGATGGGCCTCTCTGGCAGAGAGACGTAAGTTGCATTGCAATCTTTTTATCTATAAAGCCATAATTAGAGATTGTCCAAATTATATTAGTTCTTTATTGGAATGGACCACTGGACCCTGTCGTACACAATCCAGTTTTTGGCTTACACTTAGAGTGCCTAGAGTTTACTGAACTTGGTAGATCTGCTTTTGGCTTTTTTGCCCCTACATCATGGAATACCCTGCAGGAAACACAAACTAGATACTCTAGTGTCTATGGGTCGGTTTAGAACCTTAATGACCAATCAGGTCACCACAATATGTAATTGTTTTTAAATTATTACCTCTGTTTTAATTTTGAGCTATTATTTTTTTTAATGTATTTTAAAATGTGCTCTTAATTATTCTGATTGTCTGATGTCTTTATATTTATGAACACACTGTGACACTTGTGTATGTAACATCTCGACGGCACTGTAAATGAGTTTAATTACTCAGTGTATTATCGAGTATAAATAAAGATTGAATGAATATGGTAAATGTATATATACGGTATATACAGCACTATTGTATGCTAATCAGATTGCATCATGGATTCAGAAGAGGTCCTAATGGCTTTATTTGTGCCCTTTGTTTTGCTGTGACTTCACACCACCATACCGCCACACAAATCACCAGAGGTGGCATCTTTACCACAGAGGCCTCTCCAAAATGTGTCCGCCTAGAATGTGACTTTGACCTCGCTCTAAACAACTGTGTTGATTACTATGACAGGCGCCTTTAAAGGCAAGTACCTTGATCTGGATAGTTAATGCTGTCGGCCTGTCGCAATCCCAAGTGTACCTTCTTTGCACAGAACGTAGCCTGCCGTAACTGCCGTGCTATGACTTTGGTGAACTGGATCTGGGCTCTCTCTGGCACACTGAATCAAAACCCTTATCGGCGTGGTGCTACTGTGGCTAAACTCCCCCAGTGAGTCCCTGTAGGTATGACTTGCCCAGCGCAGGGTCCCTGTAGGTAGGACTTGCCCAGCGCAGGGTCCCTGTAGGTAGGACTTGCACTTTGCAGGCTAGGAGACATGATACATACAGACATTGACAGCATTGTTCACATATCTGTGAGATCTCCCAGGGGCTTGTTGAAAAGGCTCGTCTCTTTCAAGCTCGAAAATCAGTTTACTTTTCAGCATGTTGCATGTGTGAGAAAGGCATGGGAAGTCATGTGTTAGCAATCCAAGTGTTTGGCCCTGTTTCTATTTATTTACCCTGCCTCCAGGTCGATGTGTGTTTTTATTTATTTACCCTGCCTCCAGGTCAGTGTGTGTTTTTATTTATTTACCCTGCCTCCAGGTCGGTATGTGTGTTTTTATTTATTTACCCTGCCTCCAGGTGTGTGTGTGTGTCAGGCTAATCAAGATACTTCTAATGATAACACTCCCTAGCTGTTTGTTTATTTAGGATCATCCCCATTAGTCGCTGCCTATTAGAAACAACTATACTTCCTGGGGTCCACACAAGAGAAACAATTAGATATATAACCATCACATCATGTACATTCACACAGTTACAATTGTAATTAAAGAAAGAAAGAATATAGGAAGTTATCTCACCAGAATAACATTTTAACGTACATAGTTAAGCACCACAATTATAGTCAGCCATCACCTCAGAGAATGTCGCATCATGTATAGTCTGATAAAACTGATCTTACTTGTAATCTGGGTTAAATACAGTGGTAGTCTGTTCCAGAATGACATAGTTCTATACATTAGTTTTCTTTAAAGCGTTGGTTTTAGGTTAAGGGATTGATTGATTGATTGATTGAAAACTTTATTAACAGATTGCAGAATGGGTACAGTACAGCTCAATACACACAATTGTTAAGGGGATGCAGAGCAGAGAAAGACTTTCGTCTTGTTTACATCAGGGTCCCCCATTTTCAATTCATCATAACATATTATGACATACACGACATACAGATAGACAGTACTGCTACATATTTTTTTTATCTACTTTTTCTCCCCATTTTTCTATTTTTTTCTCCTGTCCCCTTTTTCGTATTGTCCAATTCTACCCTCCCCTGTCTCGAACGTTGTTAGGCCATGCCTCCCACAAGCCGGCTGCAATGTGGGCTGTACAACTGTACAAGCAAAACTGTACATTGGAATATCGACGAAACCATATTTGGTTCCAAGAGGAGGGTCTTGTGTATTCTTGGGTTAGGTAATTTACTGTACATTGGAGGGGGTTGGGTTAGGACATTTACAGGGGCCAGTTTCGAATTGCAGTCTCCCGTAGGTGTTCTTTGAGAGTGGTTTTGAAAGTGGGTAGTGATTCACATTACTTTACAGCTTTGGGTAGGGCGTTCCACATTGATGTGGCATAATTGCGAAACATGTTTAGTCCCTTGTTTGAGCCAAATCTGGGTTTAACATGAATTGTGGAGCTCCCTCTTGTGTTGTGGTCATGGTATTCACTGACCTTTGGGAAGTATTTTGACATGTACATGGGTGTCTTAGTCGTGTAGTGTATCTTGTAGACCAGGCCCATTGCAAGTTGCTGTACTCTGTCTTCTACTCTAAGCCATCCTAGGTAGTCAAAGTGGGCAGGGGTGAGGTGGGTTCTAGGAGTAAGGTCAAGTAGTAGTCTGACCAGTTTGTTTTGTGATGTTTGTAATCTTGTTTTTAGCGCCTTTGAGGTACTTTGGTACCATGAGGTGCAAGCATAGGCGTAGTACCCTTGAATGAGTGCTCCTGCCAGAGTCTTCAGGGTATTCTTGTTTACCAGAGAGGAGATCCGGTACAAGAATCTAGTTCGTTGGTTGACTTTTTTGATTACATTGGATGCCATTTTCACATTTTGTCACAGGAAAGATTTGCCTCTAGGATGGAACCTAGGTATGTCATTTCGTCTTTCCTTGTGACAATATTGTCACCCACTGTAACTGAGAAGCCGTCGGTCTTGCTGAGTTTGTTATGATCCGAAGAGAATGGACTCTGTTTTACCCAGGTCACGTGTAATGATAGTTTGTTATCAGCAAGCCAGGTGCAGATTCTGCCGAGTTCTGAGCTGAGGGTTTTTTCAACCTGTAACTTGTTCTTGTCAGAGACCAGCAGGGCTGAGTCGTCCGCGAACAAGAACAAGTTGCAGTCACAAGCTGATGACATGTCATTTGCATAAATTAGGAACAGTAGCGGTCCTAGTATGCTTCCTTGTGGAACACCACAGCTCAATAATAATAATAATAGATTCTATTAGTGTTGTCAAAAATATAGAAAAATCGATACATATCGATTCTGAATATTTAAAACAATTTCAATACTCTTCCCGAAATATCGATTAATTATTCATAAAAAGAAATTTGTATAAGGAAGTTGTTCATTTCAATACCTGTAATAGTACAGTAGTCCACACACACACACATGCGCATTCAGTTAAGTCGGAATATGACTATAATAACAGTTCAGTTTGTCAGGTACATGCAACACAGATTACAGTGTTTACATCTGTCTGATTGAGAAAATACCATGTTCTGCAATAAAAATGATTGAAGTGAGATTAACAGTTATTTTTAAATGTGTGCTCTAAAGATAAACAAAGGGTTTTAAAAGTGTTATATTTATCTTCTCTTATAGTACCAGAGAGAAGCTGAGGAGAATCAACCAGCAACAATTTTTTTTTTTTACATTTTAAGATTGAACCTTTTTCCCTATGGTATCGAATATTGATACTTTTCAAGGTATCGTATCGAAGTTTGAAATTCCAGTATTGTGACAACACTAGATTCTATTTGTCGGGGGATGATGTCGGGGAGGTTGCGACCCTCTCTGCGCCGCCCCCCCATCTCCCTGTCTCCGGCTGTCTCGGAGCGATGACCGGAGTGTTGAACGTCCCGTGATTAAGACGGGGAGGACGCGACCCTCTTTGCGTCGCTCCTGTGCCTCAAATAGATTCGCTATCAGCGCTATCTTTAATCTCTCAAAATGTTCAGTTGCTATTGCTATCAGCTCTATCTTTAATTTTTCAAAATGTTCAGTTGCTATTGCATGCACTCATCTGTGTTTCACTACACACATGAGTGCATGCTTACCAACTGTTAGTCTGCAACACTACTATCACCGACATCTAAGAAGGGAGATCCCCCCCTTGAATGGCCCTTCTAAGGTTTCTCTCCTCCACACTGCCTGTGGAGCATTTTTTCCCTATTGTTAGGGTTTAGTGAGTTTTTCCTTACCTTCGCGTGGGGTATGTCTGGGAGTGCTTGCATTCTATTATTTATTTTAAATTTGTTGGACCTTATGGTGTTCTTGTTTTGTTCTTGACTTATTGTTGTGTTTCTTCTTGACTTGTTTAAAGAAGACGTGTCCGTCCCATGGGGACATTAACGTGTGTTGTCGGGCCTTACAAATAAATTTGATTTTATTTAATGCGCTTTACAGTTGCGGGGCAAATCTCAAAGCGCTACAGTTAAAAGAACTTAAAAACAAGCGAGATTAAAGGAAAGAGAATATAAAAATAGGCAAGACTAAACATAGAATAACATAGAGAAACATAGAATAAATAAAACTGATAAAAGAAATTGGTAAAAGAACATAAAATGTGTGGAGCTAAAAATTTGATAAAAAGTCAACAGAAGGCTCACTGTGAGGGGGGGGGGGGGGGGGGGTACCGTTTACCTCCACCATCTGCTCTCTCCCCTCCAGGTAGGATTGCATCCAGCTCACTGATTGACAAGCTAGTCAATCAGAATGGAGTGATTGACAGTGTCGAAGGCCTTTTGTAGGTCCAGCATGACCATGCCGCAGTATTTGCCCGCGTCCACCTCTAGTTTGATGTGGTCGTTCAAATAGAGAAGGCATGTGTCAGTGGAGTGGGATGTTCTGAAGCCAGATTGGAATTTGTAGATACGATTTTTTTCCAATAGGTACTTTTCGACCTGTTCGTAGACAATTTTTTCCATGACTTTCGAGATGGAGGTAAGAATAGAAACAGGGCGGTAGTTGCCTGGGTCTAATTTGCTGCCCTTTTTGTGCAGAGGGGTCACTCTCCCTATTTTGAAGTCCTTGGGGACGTGTCCCTGTTTTATGGAGAGGTTTATTATGTGTGTGATGACTGGGGTGATGGCGGCTGCTGAGTCTCTGAGGAATTTGGAGGGGATGTTGTCATGGCCAGTGGCCTTGTTAGGTTGGAGGGCGCTCAGTTTTTTGAGTACCTCATCTGTTGTGTTACCATTTCCAGTTTGAAGTCGTCTTTTAGGACCCCTAGGTTTTTGTAGTATGCTACTATGTGTTCTAACTTCTACCCCATAATGCCCTAAGTGGGAGGTAGTTTGTTTACCAGTGTTGTGACTTGTGGCTATGTTTGTGAAGAAAATGTTTAAGTAATTGGCTACATCCAGCTTGTCTGTGATGAGCGTCTTGTCCGTCTTTATGTTTATGTTTGAGAATCTGCTTTTAAGTTTTTTACTGCAGCCTAGTTGATTATTGAGGTCACATGGTTTGTTTTTGTTTTCCTCAGTTTTGTCATTGATGAAATTGAACAGGTGATGTGAAGCGTTTTGTAAAAGCATGTCTCGTATCATAATGATGTCTATCATTTGTGTGTGTTATCTGTGTACACAAGTATGTAGGTTCTCTTAAGGCACAAATGTTTCTCTTATATTGGATCAGGCTGTATGTCAGTCTCTCTTCTACCCTCATCCATGACAACCTGTCATGCATCCCTTCCAGAATAACAGAGTGTTTGTGTTTGTCTCTAAGCAAAAGAAACAAACATGAGTAAAGTTAAACACTGTCATGTTACTTATACAGCTATTAAAAGTAGAGCCTGACCAATATTTCTGAGGCCGATATTTGGGAGTAAAGGGGGAAAAAACGATATAGCAGATGATAGATCGTTGGCAACATATAATGCTGATCTTCTTAGCAAGGATCACATATATTTTACAGTTGGAACGAAATGTACTGTGAATATATATGTGTGTGTGTGTGCATGTGTATTGTGTGTATATTATTTATAAGAAAGAAAGGCTAAAGTAACCTATTTGTACTTAATGCTAAAAAACAGCGTGCTTTGGGCCGACTTTTGCATGTGTCTAGCATAAATTAGCCTGGCTGTAAAGAGGAGTCTTGTATGGTGCTTTTGAGTCCATTGTCATTCAGATATCTGAGAAGTCAAGGGGACCCCTGTGGAAATGACCATGCCCACAGCATTTTCCTCCCATCAAATTTAAGCTATCTTAAAACTGCTTTAATTTAGGAGCTAGCTAGCATGTGAGCTAGCATGACACGGCTGGTACCTTTGGATCCCCCAAGATCTCTAGTTTCATGCCAGTATCTTCGGCTAGCCCGCTAGAGTCCCTTAAAGACAGGGTAAACATAAACACAGATATGGATATATCGGTGATAAGCCAATATCGGCCGAACTATATATATCGGTTCGGCATCTTACAAAAAAGGCACAAGATTTGACTTTGTTACTTGACAGTAGGTCAGTTGCCAAGTGGACTTGCTCTGGGCAGACTACAAAACCAGCCCCTGTCTCTGCCCCAGAATACACCTCTACACGGCTGACCATGTGAGGAAACTTAAGATAATCTGATTGACATAAATGAGTTGCGAAACCATTCCAATTCCACTTAGTTTGCAGCAGCCAGCTTGAATTGCATCCTTTGACAGCAGGGTGGATGATGGAGCGCGCGTCTGGAATCATGACAACCCCCAACTCACTTCATAGGGACCCCGTTATCAGTCCAGATTGTTATGAGACAATTGGGTAATTATCAAGTGACCGCGTGTCTAGAATCACATCTCTCCCCCGGTTAGAATCCGCTGGCTTCAAAACAGGGTATCGGCGGGGGAATTAAAAAGTATTAAATTCATAATTCTCAATTTAAGGCCTTAACCCATTGAAACCGGGAAACACATTTGTGTGTGTATATGCAGGCTATATAATGCATTTTTAGCAGGCGTTTTAGATCTAAATGGGTTAATATATTAAAGTTTCATCTCCGGCTGCCAGGAGAGGCTAGTATGGTCATGAAAGTCGTATTAAAAAGTCTTAAACTTGGCGCCCCAGTGGCGAACCACATAACGTGCTGAGTCGTGGCACGGCCAACCCGGGTTCGATTCCCCGACCCGTCGTTATTTGCCGAATGTCTTCCCCCCACTCTGTCTCCCGTTCCTCCTCTCTCTCTCTCTACTGGACTGCCCAGTAGTATAAAGCGATAAACGCTAAAAAAAGAAATCTTAAAAAAAAGAAATCTTAAAAAAAAAGTCTTAAACGGGGTGGCTTGGTGGTGCAGTGGGCAAGGCGCTCACCACCAATGCGGGAGACGCTGGGTTCGAGCCCAGCTCTCCGCATTGCTATCAGCTTGGCTGGTCGTTCATACTAATACAATTGGCAGTATTAGGGGGTAGTGTTGTCACGATACTGGAATTTCGACTTCGATACGATACCTTGAAAAGTATCGATACTTCGATACCATTTCGATACCAAAAACAAATTTAGCTTTTGTTGCTGGTTGATTCTCCTCAGCTTCGAGTCTGGTACTATAAGAGAAGATAAATATAACACTTTTAAAACCCTTTGTTTATCTTTAGATCACACATTTAAAAATAACTGTTCATCTCACTTCAATCATTTTTATTGCAAATGCAGAACATGGTATTTTCTCAAGCAGACAGATGTAAACACTGTAATCTGTGTTGCATGTACCTCACAAACTGAACAGTTAGTAACAGTTTTTATTTAAAGATAACGAGAGCAAGCGAGAGAGAGAGAGAGAGGTATCGGTAGATAGAGAGAGAGAGAGAGAGAGGTAGCGGTAGATAGAGAGAGAGAGAGAGAGAGGTAGCGGTAGAGAGAGAGAGAGAGAGAGAGAGAGAGAGAGAGGTAGCGGTAGAGAGAGAGAGAGCGAGAGAGAGGTAGCAGTAGATGGAGAGAGACAGAGAGAGACAGAGAGGCTATGCTCGGAGCATTTTAGTAATGTTACATTTTCAACAAGATTGCTGCTATTTAAACACTTGGTGGAAACGGGGTAACGTTAACCTTATGTCGACTGTAGTATTGTATGACCTCGACATAACGTTTACACGTTAACGTTACTCCGTTTCCAATGCAGTATTTATAACTGTGGCCAGCTAAGCTAAGGGAGCTAACTTTAGCTGGTAGCTGTAACGTTACAACGAAGCAGCTGTTGATATTATGCGCCATCAGTAGACAACGTATCATGTATTAAACTAGAGTTAATGGTTTAATGCTTCAGTCACAGTGACGTTGAAAGAGCAGCTGTCACGAACCTCTTTCATTTCTTTATGGAGATCGGCGCTGGCACTGCTATAACCGCTTGCAAATAGCATTGGGGCATTTGTAGCTTGTCCTTCGTTGTTTACTTGAAACCCGAAGTACCTCCAAACAGCACTTCTGCTGCTTTCTTTATCCACAAGCACAAGTTGCGGAGGCTCTGCATTTACCATCTTCAGCTAAAATGTTTGTTTACTAACTGAAGAAGACGGCTCTCTGTGACTCTGTGAGGGGGAGGGCTGGACTCGGAGGAGCCGGGGGGGGCAAGCACGCTGAGCGCTCTGAACAGCGCGTCAACAACTTGCGGTAGAACACTCGCCAGCTGGTGGTACCGATACTGCAGAAAGTATCGGTACTTCGGGAAATGAGTATCGAAGCCTTTTTAAATATTCAGTATCGATATGTATCGATACTTCGATATTTTTGACAACACTATTAGGGGGTGGGAAGCTGGTGGGTGGGGATCGGACGTTGTGGACAGCGACTCCTACAGGTCGGTTGGTGCGCCTGCGCAGCAGAATCAGGAAGCGACGGGGGTGGCGTGCCCTCCAAAACGCAGACCCCCGACGCTGAGAGATCGCGCTGTTCAGGTGAAAAGATGCGACTGCTGCTTCCTCGAGTACCGGAGGGGACACGTGATGTAAGGCTTAGTCCACATTGCAGCCGGCTTGTGGGAGGCATGGCCTAACAGCGTTCGAGACAGGGGAGGGTAGAATTGGACGATACGAAATTGGGATGGGAGAAAAATTGAAAATGGGAGAAAAAGGAAAAAGTAGATAAAAAAAAAAATTCTTAAACTTGTTGAAACCTGGTGGTTCGCAGCAGCTGAGAAGGTAAAGACCGCAGTGTGCGGCTGAGCGGGGTTGGGGCGCTTGATCGGGGGGGGGGTCCGGCGGTCTCTGGGGAGGGGGAGGAGGAAATGTCTTGTCTGTCTTGGTTTTTGTCTTGTCCTTCTTAACTTTGACCGGGGGGGATTTGAGGGGGGGTAGGTATTTAGCTATTCTGCGCTATATGTCAATTCACATGCCATCTCCCCAAGGGACTAATATTGGCAGACTGATTGACCTGTTAACCAACTTGGAGGAAGAATTTCTTTCTTCTTACACTTTACCTTCTGCGAGTTTGGCAGTCTTGAACATGTGTAAGGGACCTAGGCTATCTACAATAAATCTGCGGCAACACTCTCATAAACAATCTTTTAAGTCACTCCTAGGCCTGCCGCGATAAGCAATAAATCGATTAATTGCCGCGATAATTAAAATGAATGCAATGATTTTGACGGGCGCGATTAATTGCTATTTGCGCGTTTGTTTTAATGAGGCGGACCCAGTGCCCCTTGTCAGTCACTGTCCGTGTTGGGAGGCGGGCCGCTGGCTTTACTACAGAGCAGTAGTATAATATCAATAACAACATTAACGAGACCCTCGTTGTGTCTATTCTGCTAACGTTACCTCTCATTGTGTCTATTCTACAAGCGTTAACGTTAACGAGCATTAGGCTAACAAGCTGTAACGTTACCAGTCGCGTCTATTTGCTAACGTTAGCATTAGGTAATAACCGGTTTAAAATGGATGGTGATTACCTCACGTTGTGTCTATTCTACTAGCATTAACGTTACTCATACAAACAATCAATAGCGAGTTATATTGATCACGCTATGTACGATAGCCATGCTAAAACGCTAGCACAACATTAGCACCTAACCTAACAACAAGCCTTAACAAGTCAGCGATCTTTTTGCGAGACTAAACTCTCCGCTCGGTGGCAAATTGTGTTGATGTCGGTTTTGTTTAATCAATAAATGAGGCAGAATACACAGTGACTGTATCCTTTGTTTATTGCACTTGTGCCTGCTGCAAACATAATGATTATGAAATCCTAGAGACGCGTCTCTATTCAGTGTTTCACGTGACTTTTCTGGTACCCAAAAAGTACCTGATAATAATCACAACAATACTTCCGGTCCGGTCGGTGGGCTTCAAAATAAAAGTCTTAAACACCGGAAAAGACGGAGCGGTGGGCTTCAAAATAAAAGTTTTGGGAAATAAATGTCTCCAAAAAAAAAATTCTCTAACCGGTCGCAATAATATCGCTTATCGCGATATTTTCGGGGGCAATTAATCGCCCAGCAAAATGTGTTATCGTGGCAGGCCTAGTCACTCCACTTGTAAAGGTGGGGAAAGGTTGGCATGTTTGAAGACATTTTTGTTATTGAAATTGCCATCTGTATTTGATAGGTTGGACGCTGTTCTTTTTCTTTTGTCTTTATAATTTATTATTCTGTATTATTATTGTTTGTTATTCTCCTGTGAAGTTATGTTTTTTGTTACTGTGGTTATTGTGTTGTCCTGTTTCGTGTAATTAATAATAAAAAAATTTGATAAAAAAAAAAAAACTTGTTGAAACCTGCAGATACCCTGCAAAAGTCTTAACTGAAACTCTGATTTCTTTCTGTGTATGTGTTCTCGCAGAAGGTCATCGGCGTGTTTAAGCCTAAGAACGAGGAGCCCTATGGCCAGCTGAACCCCAAGTGGACCAAGTTCCTCCAGAAACTGTGCTGTCCCTGCTGCTTCGGCCGCGACTGTCTGGTGCTCAACCAGGGTTACCTGTCGGAGGCTGGAGCCAGCCTGGTGGACCAGAAGCTGGAGCTCAACATAGTTCCCAAGACCAAGGTATGGACACACAGACTCGGCTTAGATGGAGAAATATGACCCTCCCACACACACAATCACAAGGGGATCATCTTTGTATTGTATTGTACAATGTATTTCTTTGTTAGAATTAGTGTTAAGTTAACATGCCAACAGCCATCCCTGATATAGAGTGTCTGGTCAGTAACATGGGTCTCTCAGTCCCTCCACTCTGCAGTGAACAGGAAATACATTTTCTGGTATCCTGTTCCCACTTTATCCAATCGGGAGATATATATATATTTTTTTTAACTTATTTCAAGACATTACTGCACTGGCAGATAATTTTCCTTGTTTCAAGAAGATATTTTCTTAAAACTAGTTATTATTTTCTTATTCTTATCAGATAATATTTGAGAGTTCTCTCTCCTGATCGCATAAAGTGGGAACGTGATACCAGAAAATGTATATTCCTGTTCACTGCAGAGAGGAGGGACTGAGAGAGACCCATGTTACTGACCAGACACTCTGTATCAGTGATGGCTGTCGGAATGTTAACTTAAAGGGGAACTATCTTATAAATTGCCTTTTCCCGTGTTTAGCATTGTTTTCTAGCAATGTGGGGTTGTACTGGTGTCTCAAATTCTCATTTTGGCGCATTCCTCCAGTTCAGACGAGACAAGATCCTCCCCCACTGAACCAAGCCATTCAGAATTTTGGTCCCCTGTGACGGACGCAGAATTATTTGCATAATGATATGCGTACCTCCGCCCCTTCTGTGGTTTAGTTCCACCACTCACAATCAACAATTCGCTCAACAACGGAGCGAGTGGGAATAATGCGGAAGCGGTTTCCCTGTCACTGACGCTTCCTCAAATTTTATTATATATTTTCTTTAAACCTTACAGATGTGTTCCATAGACTCTCATGAATTGTGTAAAATTGCCCAAATAGTGAAAGAAATAGTAAGATAATTAGTTCCCCTTTAACACTTATTTAACAAAAAAATACCCCTTACAGCACCTTTCTAATTTTGTAATGTCATGACCTCGCCTGAGTCATCATCAGTCGTCCTGTGTCTTAAACCTGCACTATAACCTTTCATCATCAGTCCTGTGTCTTAAACCTGCACTATAACCTTTCATCATCAGTCCTGTATCTTAAACCTGCACTATAACCTTTCATCATCAGTCCTGTGTCTTAAACCTGCACTATAACCTTTCATCATCAGTCCTGTGTCTTAAACCTGCACTATAACCTTTCATCATCAGTCCTGTGTCTTAAACCTCCACTATAACCTTTCATCATCAGTCCTGTGTCTTAAACCGAAGGTTATCCTATAACCCTAGTTACATGAGTTATTGTGAGCGTTCTGCTCTGTGGGATGACCTCATTGTTACCTATTGTAACCTTGAAAGCTTCCGCTACATGCACCTTCACTTGTCCGGCCACGCCCACTCTCGCCTATGCATATAAGCGAGGGGTGTGACCGTGCTTCTTCCTTCCCGAGTCTTGACCTTCATTCGGAAGAGTTTGCGCCGCAAATCATCCACCACCAAAGACAGACCGCGCCCGGGCTGGTCGGGGGTCTCCCGGTGGGGACGCCGGAGCCGGACGGCCTCTCGCCACGAACGTGGGAGTAGGGAACCCCCGCGGCGCACGGAGGAGGTCGCGATGGAGAATCGCTGGTGGTGGAGCCCTGAAAAATCTTTCCCAGGTCCCGATGGTGATGTCATTCTTGAATAAAAAGTAGCAACACAAAAAACCGAATCTAAAAGCTAATATCACTTGCTGACGTGTGCCTATAGCGAAAACACTTCTGGAAGTGAAAGATGAGGGAAGGAAGAAGCACGGTGGTCACCCCCCTCGCTTGTATGCATAGGCGGGAGTGGGCGTGGCCGGACAAGTGAAGGTGCATGTAGCGGAAGAACGAGATACAAGAGCGAAATGTAACTGCACTATACTGTCTTAAACCTGCACTATACTGTCTTAAACCTGCACTATAACCTTTCATCATCAGTCCTGTGTCTTAAACCTACACTATAACCTTTTCAATGAAAACCATCGCTTCTTTTCACTCAACAAGAGAAAACTGTCCCATCAGCGACACGGCGACAGTGGCCTTCTGGTGGGCGGGCGTGTGACCAGTGGCAAGAAATCTTCTCTGCAAAACTAATACTAATTCTAGCAGCCCATATATCATCCCACTGTCTTTTGAAGGCCGTAACAGGCTGCGTCTTTAATCTAGCACAAGTCGCTAGAAGCATGAACATGATCTGTGCATGCGTTTGATTAAATGCCCCTCACAGAACGTCCACGGGGCGACAGTGGCTCGGGAGGTAGAGCAGTCGTCTGGTAATCCGGAGGTTCCCAGTTAAATTCCCGCTCCTCCCAGGCAGTGTGTCGAGGTGTCCTTGAGCAAGACACTTAACCCCTAATTGCTCCCGATGAGCAGGTTGGCACCTTGCATGGTTGCCTCCACCATGTGAATGTGTAAAATGTGAGGAACAAATTGTAAAGCGCTTTGGATAAAATAGTTATAAATGCAGCCATGACTGAGTATGTCCATGACTGAGAGTGGGTGAGTGACTATCATAATTTGCCATGCATAGCCCATGACGGCAGTCCTGGTACCATACAGTATGCATAAATCCATATTCACATATAGTACAGTATAAGTGTAAAATATACCATCTTGATTATATTAGATTAAAATGTATTGTCATAGTACAGCACAAGTACAGTACAACGAAAATAAGTTGACATCTAACGAGAGTGCAAGGTAACAGTAAAGTGCATTGACAAATGTAAAACTAAAGCATAAATATGAATGACAAATGAAAAACACAATGTTATGCTTGAAGACGTTTTCTTCTTGCTCCGTCTTCGTTACATAGTACAGCTTTAAGCATTTCCGTCCTTCCCTTTCTCTTGTCTCTCTCTCTCTCTCTCTCTCCTGTGTCTCCAGGTGGTGTATCTGGCCAGTGAAACGTTCAACTATAACGCCATAGACAGGGTGAAGTCCAGAGGAAAGAGGCTAGCCCTGGAAAAGGTGCCCAAAGTAGGACAGCGTTTCCACCGGATAGGCCTGCCTCCGAAGGTAAGAAACCTCTTCTGTCGCGTGGGTGGATGATGGGCATTCTTAAAAATGTAATTGTTTTAGATTAGCACAAGTACAGTACAACGAAAAAGAAGCTTGGCATCCAACCAGAGTGCAAATGTAACAGTAAAGTGCAATCGTACAATGTACAGGTGATTTAAACTGGGTGTAAGATATATAAATTAGTACTACCGAGTGTAGTGCTAATCAGATGTATGTACAGAGTTGTAGTATTAATATGTACAGTGATACAGGTATAAAGACACTATGGTAGTAAGTCATACTGGCCAGCAGTGTAACTAATAAGAGTTGGTAAGGGATATGTACAGATATAGATATAGTATCTACAGATATGTAAAAAGGATTATATGCAGGTATGTACAGACAGATGTGGATAAATATATATAATATATATAAATATATATACGGTACATAGATATATAGAAGGATTGTATGCAGGTATATTCAGGCAGATATGGATATATGCAGTAAATATAAATATATAATGTATATATACGGTATATACAGCACTATTGTACATGCTATCATACAGAGCTATATGGGTAGACTATAGTATGAGGTAGGTCGTTTAGATTATGTATCCAATAAAATCCACTAGACACTCGAAGTCGTGTGTTTTAACTTCTCTCGCTCCCCCGTCGGCCTCAGGTGGGATCGTTTCAGTTATTCGTGGAAGGTTTCAAGGACGCAGACTTCTGGCTGCGGCGCTTCGAGGCGGAGCCTCTCCCGGAGAACACCAATCGCCAGCTGCAGCTGCAGTTCGAGCGGCTGGTGGTCCTCGACTACATCATCAGAAACACAGGTTTGTGTATCAAGTAGGACTGTCTTAAATATTTCAAAGCTTCGTTCGATGGGCATGGGATTCGAATATGAAAATGTAATTCGATTATTATTAAAAAAAAATAAAAATTATATTATTTAAAATGTTTTGCAAAATCAACCCTGCCTCTCTTTGTTAACTACAACAAGCAATGCTGTTTGTTATTTAAGATGAGGTCGGACTCGGCACTGACAGATTTGTGCTGCTTTTATAAAGCCTCAAATGACGGCTTACAATATTTCATGAAAGCAAAGTGTTTAGTTTGTCTACGATTTAAAAAGGTTTAAACTTTACAGCACTGACAAAGTTGAACAAAGTGCTGTACAAGTCCCACAACATAATTATTTTTTTTATTATTATTATTATTATAATTTTTTTAATTAATATTAAAAAAGAAAAAAAAAATCGAAGCTTCGAATTAAAATCGAATCTCGGCCCGAAGCTTTGAATTCCAAAAATAATTCCGAAGGTCAGCCCTAGTACCGAGCTGGAGGTCGAAGGGCTTGTGTTGCACCGTAGAGTGCATTTCAGCTCGAGCCTCGCTCAGCCGGAGCAGACGGGAGCTCCACCTCGTCGACTCTGCATCAGTTTGTGGCTCGTTAGCCGGAGCTGGTGTGAAGGAACGGCACGGGGTGGTGCTGGGAAAGGACTCTACCACAGATCAACAGGAGGGCCAGGGGGCCAGACATCTGAACTGTCCCTTTAAGGAGAGACTTGTTCATATTCACAAATTGAAACTGAGCTGTACACTATTATAGAAATCGGGGTTTTCCCCAGGATTTTCAAACAAGATAGTGCTGAGTCGCAACTAGGGGTTGGTCCGGAGGGGGGCCGTGCCTCAACTAGGGGGTGGTCCGGAGGGGGGCCGTGCCCCCAGCAGTGGGAGGCAAAATAAATTGCAATAAAGAAACTCATTTGCTCTAACTTCCTACAATTTAAAAACATTAAGTACATTGTATAAGGTTGAACGATGAACGTACGAACGCGTGCATGCACACACACATACACACAGTGGAACAAAGGAACTGAGGACCGAGCAATCATGTATTAGACCAGCTATTCCCAAACTGGGGTACGTGCAATCACATCGAGGGTACGCCAAAGAAATCTGATAAAAATCTGATTTAACGGGTGAACCTGCGCCCCCAAAATTGGCCGTTTTAGTTTAAGTTTTTGAGGACTGCATATTTTTTTTGCAAACCAAAACAACATACTTTATACTTATAGCACATGCATGGGCCTGGTCTCTTTTGAAAGATGACATTCTGAAGTTTCTGATTCCAGAAAGGAAATTCACTTTTAGTGCTAATGAAATAGAGTAACATAGGTCTGAACTCAAGTTTTTCTGTAGTAGTTAGTAGTCCCAAGGTAGTATTTCCCCAGAAGGTAGTATGGCTTACCCATAGACTGAAGCCTTATGTAGTACATGTCCAAATTTCATAAAGATACATTCAGAAATGAGTGATTAGGAGTGATTTTGGTAAACTGTGTACAAAAGAAAAACTCAGTTTTCTCATAGACTTCAATTCATTCGGCTGCTTTTCTCTTCCTGTTTTTGCTCATTATTTTATTTTAATTTTTTTTTATTCATACATCCCCACGTGGGGTATCATTGAAAAGACACACTCATTGGCTACAACCCTCCACAATCATTTTTGAGATCGCCAAATGATTGACAGAACTAGAGCCCCAAGAGTTGGGAGTGGTATTTTGCGCAATACCGTGTACTTTGCACAAGCCTCAAATACCGGCATGTAACTCGAGAACCGCTGAACGGATTTTGTCGGACAGGCAACAAATAAGCCTCCAATTAGATATATATATATTGTATTACAAAATATGCACACCCGAGCCACTAGAGGTCGCCAAAGTGCCTTTGAGAAAATCGTCCTCAAAAAGGCCCACATGAGGAGCGATAATCCGCATGCACTCTCGCTCTGATCAGCGGGAACGCACCGCGTCTCATGTGAATAGCCGACAGAAAAACACAATCGCTCCGTGAGAAAACGCAGGGCGATATGCGCGCAGCGGGGAAAGCTGACCACAATCCAGCTTTTGTCGCGGGCGGGCATGTGCGCGAAAAGAGCACGTGTGCGACAATTTCCCAGGACCGCGCCCGGCCGCCCGCTTGCCGCTCCGCCCCTCAGACTGTCCTCGCCTCCAAAATAGTCGCTGGCCTCTCATTGAAAATGAATTACCGCTCCCCGTGTGAAACGGCCTTTACATTGGAAAATTATTTAAGACTAAACCTCTCCTATACAAGCCAACATTGCGGAGTTATTCGCGCCATGTCAAGCACACCCTTCTCATTGATCTGGTGAGTCAATCACAAATTGTTTGAGCTGATTCTCGAAGACACTCTGATGTCACGAGACCACCGCCATCTTGGTATGAGGGTAACAAACTGATTTCTACCATCAAATGCATGCGTTGAAGTCTGTTTTTATTACATGTTTTATCACATTCTTGTTCATTTCATAACATTTGCATACGATTTGTTTTGAAAATATTGAGGCCAACATGGCATTTCACTATTTCGAAAGCTTTTCTGGTGATTCTAAGGCGAGATATGAGTCAAAGAAGCTCCCCCTGATTCTGGTGTCGTGGTAGCTACATGCTAAGCTAAGGTTAATTACATCATATATATCGAACCGATAGGAGCTTATCTTATCTAATCTTACGTGGTGGTACCACGTGTGCCACTACCCGATCAAACATCCACGTAAGATTAGATAAGATAAGCTCCTATCGGTTCGATATGATATAATTAACGTTAGCTCAGCATGTAGCTATTTGTCTAGGTTAACGTAGCTAATGTTAGCTGCCAGCCACTTCTCCCTCCGTGATGGTATAAAGCGATTTGGGCTTCTGTTTTTGTCATTAGTACAACGCGTAACACAGCAGCTCTTTGGCATTGTGAAGGACTGAAGAAAATTCTGCTTGATTGTCTTTAATTTGCCGCTTTAACGATCCGTTTCTCCACTCAATGAAGCGTACACAATGTACCAGGCTGGACAGTTCCCCCCCACGCTGCAGTTGCGTAGCAACAACAGACAGGAAGTTGACTTCGAGAATGTGCAAATAACATGTTTGATATGTGAGAGGACTTTTACAAGGCTAAATAAAGAGCAAATGATAACACTCTGTTATATAATATATGCATCTTTATTTGTATATATATAGCAGTGCAGCAGGCTTACAAACGTGGCAAAAAAGAAATATTTGTGAGCGTGCTGTCCCTGGTGCTAGAGGGGGTACTCAGCTGTCCCTGGTGCTAGAGGGGGTACTCAGCTCAGCTGTTCCTCGTGCTAGAGGGGGTACTCAGCTGTCCCTGGTGCTAGAGGGGGTACTCAGCAGGAGGTTGAATGTCTGAGGGGGTACAGGACTGTAAGAAGTTTGGGAACCACTGTATTAGACAATGATGCGTCTGTTTCTAAGATGGCCCCAAGCTTTCACTGCCAAAGAAATGTAAACGTAAATTAGTATTATTATTTAAAAAAAACTTAACCACATGGTGGCGCTGGTGCGTTGTCATAGTGGCGCTGCGCCCCTATACCATTGTTTAGGTAAAGCCCTGGGTATTACATAGGAATTCTATTTTAGGGTCGATTTTTCCGTTTTAAGGATTCTAGCTGATGTTTGAGTTACTAATCTGGTAAATTTGGTGATAGTTAAGGATTAACTTGGGGCGACAGTGGCTCAGGAGGTACAGCAGTCGTCTGGTGGTAATCTGGAGGTCCCTGGTTTGATTCCCACTCCTCCCGGGCAGCGAGTCGAAGTGTTCTTGCATGGTCACCTCTGCCGTCGGTGTGTGAATGTGCGTGTGAATGGGTAAAATGTCAATTGTAACAAATTGTAAAGCGCTTTTGGATAAAAGCTGTTGTATAAATGCATCATTTACCGTTTACCATTAACCATGTCAAACGCCGTTTTGAAAATCAATAATCAAAAAAGCGATACTCGTATGCCCATTGTGTCTGTCGTGGCGTGCCTGTGGGATATTACAGTAGGCTGCCACCGACGGCATATTTGCTTGGGAAACACTCTGATTTGAGTTTTGTCTCTTACAGATCGAGGGAACGACAACTGGCTAATAAAGTATGACTTACCCATGGACACCGGAGGGATTCGGGTAAGTACATTCCTTTTATGCAATTTATTTGTATATTTTTTTTAGTATAGTGTTCAGTCTTTACTTTTTAAACTTTTTTTTTACTGTATGTTGCACAATCACAGGAGGGTCATACAGAACCAAGCATTTCACTATAATGTACCTGTACTGTACCTTTTATATGTGACAAATAAAACTAAACGTGAAACACCAGCAACACATACTGTACGTGTTGACTCATTCACCGTAAAAAAATATGTGCCTTTTGTGTTTGTGTGTGTGTGTATGTAGGATACAGACTGGGTGGTGGTGAGAGATCCTATTATAAAACTGGCTGCCATAGACAACGGCCTGGCCTTCCCCCTTAAGCACCCAGACTCCTGGAGGGCCTGTGAGTCATGCCAGCAGAACACTCGCCACGCTCGCGCCACGCACGCACGCACACACACACACACACACACAAACACACGCACGCACGCACGCGCACACACACTCGCACCACTCATGCACATGCACAGAAATACACACACGCACCACTCATGCACATGCACAGAAATATACACACGCACTCGCACCACTCACGCACATGCACACACCGCACGCACGCACACACACACGCACACACACACACACACACACACACACACACACACACACACACACACACTCCTACAAACAAACAAACAAAACACAGAGAAAGTCAACATCAAAGGGATCTTTCCCCAAATGTTCCATTGTTTTCCATTGAAAAATGTCCAAATGTTCCATTTAGAAATAATTAATTCTAGTCTCTCTCTCTCTCTCTCTCCTCCTCCCCTCTCTCTCTCTCTCCTCCCCCTCTTTCTCCTCCTCCCTCACCCCCCCCCCCCTCTCTCTCTTTCTCCTGCAGACCCGTTCTACTGGGCGTGGCTGTCTCAGGCCAAGGTTCCTTTCTCCCAGGAGATCAGAGAGCTAGTGCTGCCCAAACTCAATGACCCAAACTTCATCAAGGACCTGGAGGAGGACCTGTACGAGCTCTTCAAGGTAACGTTGGCGCTTACTAAATAATCACATTGTGCCTTTTTTTTTCTTTTCTGAATATTACAGTTGAACTGTAGTACGATTTGTGTTTGTAGGTGTATATGGTGTGGGGATGGGATGGGAAAAACTCACAAAATTACTATTCGATAGTCACTGGGAACTATTCGATAGTCACTGGGAACTATTCGAATACTAATCGAAAATCAAGCTTCCACGTTAATGTATGGTTTGTTCTTTCTTAACACTTTCCGCGCCCGAGCTCGGTGCCCCGGAACCTCCTTGAATGCCGCGACCCACTTCAATGTTAGCGTTAAAAACGCCTAATCTATGTTTTAAATTATGGCTATGTGTCTAATCTGCCCGTTGCTTATCAATGACTCGTTTGCAGTCAACATTGTCGAAACGGATTGTTTTTTTATCGGTTCATTTTCGTTTTATAGCATTTTGAAAAGCCCTCGTTTTCAAGGAAAATATAAAGATTCCGTGATAAAAGACATTTACTGGAATATTCTAGAATACACAAAAACGTTGTAATTTTTCGGCCTATTTATGAATCGTTTTCAAATAAACGCTCGATTATCGATAGTATATGTATACGTATGCAAGCTATAGACGCGAGCTGAAAAATCGATTATCTTATTTCCTCATCAGCGATCACAGCCAAACAGCCATATCACACATAGGGGACATGCTGTTATCTCAGCGAATACAGCTCCGATTACCCCAAGACTGGTAACATAGACTCCTTACCTTAGATCAGATGTTCTCCAAAAAGATTATTCCAATTCCTGATCGCCATTCCAAATATCGATCACGCTTATTGATTGATTATTGGCTGCTGTAAATATATATTCCAGGCTGATTTCCGTCCCGCGATCAGATCCCTCTTGAGCAGACTGCTCGCCAGCACAAGGAGCCAGTTGGCTCCACCTCTACAGATCTACAGATCCCAGGTCAGTCTAAGCGACTGACCTGCAGTTACACAGGGATAGACGATAGGGGGTGCTTTTTTCCAATCTGAGCTCCTGTAGGGGCTGGTGTACCAACGGGAGACTTGGTTGATGAAATATGAATTCAGATCGCTAATAAAAAAATAAAACGATAATAAACGTTGTCGGCACTCAGTGGGGGGGGCTAATAAAACGAGATATGACGTTGCTGGCACTCAATGTGTTAATAGCGAAACGTGAGATAATCCAACAAGCGAGCTAGCTGGCTGCTGTTATTGCTAACAGCTAACGCTAGCGGACCAGGCCAGTGTATTTCCGGGAACAAAAGCATTTGGATTTCCCCAAGAGGATTAATAAAGGAACACCTGATCTTACTTGAAACGTAGGCCAAGATCTACCAAAACATAAACGTTATACACCTAGTATGCACACAAAATCTGTTAAAGACTGAGACGATGTCTGGTAATTACGAGAAGTCAAAACTAGACTCGTATGATCCTTTAATATTTGTTCAGTTTGAATATAGTAAATATAGCGTGAGATCCTCTGGGCAGAACCCTTCTGGTTGTCCCAAGGTCCAGACTTTGGACCAAAGGTGGTCCCCTGTGCTCTGGAAGGCCCCGCCTGGCAAAACAACACCAGGAGAAACACACAGGAGGGTGTTTATATAACACCATAGGGCTGGGCGATATGGAAAAAAATCATATCGCGATAACGATATGATAATTTTATTTTATTTCTCGATATCGATAATTATCGAATTGTTATAAGTATAATTTTTTTTTTTTTTTTTAAACAAAACATTTTTTTTTTTTTTTTAACAACAGATGTATGTTTATTTTGCAGCAATTCTTTGTCATTGCCGCCATCTTTAGTGTTACATCCCCTCACACTCCAGTTCTCAGGCTGCAGCTGGTTTAAAAGCTAAAGTAAACCGGCTTCTCTGCTGGCTGTGGCTCCAGAGGAGTTGAACAGTTCTGGCTCTGCTCGTTTATTTTCGATCTTTTGGCGCTTTTTTGGTGGACAAACCACCGAACATGTGCACTGTGACTCGTGACTGGAGTCTAGTTCTGCTAGCACACATAGCCTACTGTGTACAGACAGTTTCAAAATGTATTTTAAATTAGAAAGCAAACAAAATAAATGGACAAGAGAAAAAGAAATCTGAATTTGGTCAGTATTGTCATTTGGACAAGCAAAGCCATTACTTTAAGTTGCAGGCAAGAAAGACAAGTCTGTCCACTGTCTCTGGTTTTAAAACTGCCCTGTTGCAGGTACAAAAAAAAAAAAAAAAAAAAAAAAAAAATTCGATATTCGATATCGATTATTAAAATATATCGCGATATTTATCGTTATATCGCCCAGCCCTATAACACCATTTCATTTAGTTTGTTTATTCTGACTCTAAATCCTCCTGATCCCACTGATTTGATTCAGGCTTCATGGCAGCATGGGGGGAGGGGGCAGGGGAGGGGGAGGTATAGGTATAGGCAGGGTAATAGTAGAAAGACATAAATATAGGCAATAAAATTAGATCTGAATGTAAAAAATATGAGAAAAATAAACAGTGTAAACAAAGGTGCAGAGGAGGGTCTGTATGCCCTATCGGTTATATTATACGACATTCCTAATAGTTCTCGTTCTGCAGCCGTTAGCTCTCTGATGGCCGCCGGCATGAAGGACTGGCCGGGGCGGTTAGTGGGAGTGTCGGGGGGGGGGGGGGGGAGTCTGTGGCTGAACGTGCGCCTCATCTTGGTTCTCATCCTCCTCATCTTGGTTCTCATCCTCCTCATCTTGGTTCTCATCCTCCTCATCTTGGTTCTCATCCTCCTCATCTTGGTTCTCATCCTCCTCTCCGCCGCCACCTCTAGTTTGACCAGCTCCACTCCCAGCACGGAGCTGGCCTTCTTCACCAGCTTGTTCAGTTTGTTGGCGTTCCTTGAGTTGATGTAGCCCCCCCCCCCCCCAGCATGCCACAGCAAAAAAGAGGGCGCAGACTACTACAGACTGGTAGAACGACTGCAGCAGTCTATTGCACATGTTGAAGGACCTGCATCTCCTCAGGAAGAGCAGCCTGCTCTGTCCCTTCCTGTAGAGGGCCTCACATCCCTAGTTGGTATGTATTAGGGCTGTCCCCGACTAAGGATTTGGATGGTCGACTATGATTGGCAAAAATGTGCCGTTAGTCGACTATTGTTTTTTTTTATTCCATTTGGGCTGTGGGGGTGCTTAATGTCTGAAGGAGTCGACTGAAGGCTTCTTGTCCTCTGCAAAAGCATGCAATTGGTCCACTGATGGATACATCTTGATATTTGTCTAGTCTAGTGTGTTCATTAGATGGGTGAAATCCTCTTTCAGTGCCTCTGTGCCTGTTTTCGTAGGCAGTTAGCCTCTGGTATGCGTGCCATTAGCACTAGCCACGCTTCTAGGCCTCTTTTCTTTTGGAAAGAATGATAAAAATAATAATAATACATATTTTTTTATATATTTGACTAAGAGGTTGGCCAGTCGACTACGGCTCCTTTCGACCGATTAGTCGACTAATAGGGGTCAGCCCTAGTATGTATGTACATATACCTGTGATAAATGCACAAATATGTATTATGCCATAGCAACTGGGGTACATAGAAATGTTTTGAAAGATTTAAAATAAATAGAATAGAGCTAAGAACAACAACAAAAGAGAAAGCATAGAAATGAGCGCTAGTATGAAAATAGGATACACTAACAGTGTTTATCATTGAGAGTCAGATTGTCCTAACGGTGTTTATTATTAAGAGTCGGACAGTCCTAACAGTTCTCAAGTTCACCAGCCGTTAGTTCTCCAGCAGTTGGCAGCAGTCTGTGTCCACAGTTGTGGAGCCTGATGGCTACTGGCACGAAACCCTACCACACACCAAAGAGTAATCTATCAAAGCCACAACAAAATCCATTATTCCTTTGCTGTTTTCCCTTTAGATAGGTCAATAGTATTTGCGAATTCTCTTTTGTGCGTTGTTTCTCTTTGAATTCCTGTCAGAATAAACAAACACTGTATATTAGGGCTGTCTTAAGTACTTCGAAGCTTCGAAGCTTCATTCGATGGGCACGGGATTCGAACGGGAAAATATATTTTTTTTCTTTTTAATTATTGTCGAAGCTTCGAATTAAAATCGACGTCCAAAAAAAGCTTTGAAGGTCAGCCCTACTGTATATCACTCCCACGCCTGTCCTGCAGTAGACTGTATGTGCGTATGGTATGCAAACCAAACTGCTGGTGTATGATGTTGTTTGTTTGGTGCGTTGCAGAAGGATCCAGGCTTTGACCGAGGACAGTTCCACAAGCAGATATCGGTGATGCGAGGGCAGGTGAGCGTCACTGTGTGTGTGTGTGTGTGTGTGTGTGTGTGTGTGGGGGGTTCATGTTTATGTCATTAATGTTTTATTTCAAAATTATATATTTTTTATAGTCACATTTTACATAAAAAACGACTTAAACCCTAGACATTGCAAACACCCTAAATAAAATGGGAGATTTAATAGTACACAAACATGATATAACATTTCGATTCATGAAAGATATGTAATGTGGATATGTGATGTACGTCTTCATCTATGAGATGATGATTGGGGGTGACTGGCTCAGGAGGTATAGCGGTCGTCTGGTAATCAGAAGAAGGTTCCCGGTTTGATTCCGGCTCCTCCCAGCAGCGTGTCGAAGTGTCTCTGAGCAAGACACTTTACCCCTAACTGTAGGGATGTCCCGATCAAGTTTTTTTGCTCCCGATCCGATCCCGATCATGTGATTTTGAGTATCTACAGATACCGATATTTCCCGATCCGATAAAAAAAAAATAAAAGTTATTTTTTTTTATTTAACAAACATGACCATGTTCATATCTTAAACTCATACTGAGGCCTTAGTTTTGGTTTTAAATTGCATATCATCATTCATTTATTTATTGTCACACAGAGCAGAAGAATTTTGCCAAAACAAACCAATAGTATCCAGCTGCAGAACGGCAGACCAGTCACACTCTCAGACCCAAACGCATTTCCTTTGATTTAATTATACATCAAATGATTTATGTCAAGGATTGCAATGCCTCGCTTGAATGAAGTTAACTTTTCACCTGGATAACGTCAACATTCAGGGTGAATGTAATGTGAGAAATTGGGATAAAAAAAATAAAAATAAAAAAAATTATTTGGGTCAGAGACTGTGGCTGGTCTGCCGTTCTGCAGCTGGATACTATTGGTTTGTTTTGGCAAAATTCTTCTGCTCTGTGTAAATGAATGATGATATGCAATTTAAAACCAAAACTAAGGCCTCAGTATGAGTTTAAGACGTGAACATGGTCATGTTTGTTGAATAAATAAATAATAAAAAAAAAAATCCAGATTTTTTTTGCCGATCCCGATCTTCGGAAAATCACGTGATCGGCCCTGATCCCGATCACGTGATCGGATCGGGACATCCCTACCTAACTGTTCCCGATGAGCGGGTTGGCACCTTACCTGGTCGCCTCCGCCGTCGGTGTGTGAGTGAATGGGTGAATGTGAGGCATAACTTGTAAAGCACTTTGGATAAAAGCGCTATATAAATGCAGTCCATTTACCATGGATGTGCATGCGTGCCCGTGTAGGGATGCTCTTCTGTATCTGTGTTGATGCTGTGGGAGTTAAGACTCCCTTCCCCCGTCTCTTTGATGATCTACCTCTACCCATATCCTTCCTAGCCCCATCCCTCCCCCATTCCTTCCTACCGCCCTTCCCCACCTGTCCCCAAAATGTCACGACACCCCTATAAGTCGTGTATTCCTGTGACCCCCACCCCTTCCAGTTTTGTATGTATAAATATGTTTATACATATGGTAGATATTTATATTCATGGTAGATATTTAGATCACACAAATAGTCTGTTTGTAAGGAGTCAAACATTAAAATTCATGGACTTAATCAAATTAAAATCTGCACAAATTATGTTTCTGGCAATAAAAAACTAATTACCAAGCAACATTAAAAAAAAAATCACGGCTAGAGAGAGTGTTTATCATTTTAGAGGGACATTAGCTTTAAAGCAACCTATGGTACGTACAACTCTTAAAAGTATGTGCATTGCAGTTTGTGGGGTATCACTCTGGAATGGTCTGAATGCGAATATAAAATTAAGCAAAAATATCAATACATTTAAAGGTAGCTATAAGAGAGAGGAGCTTGAGCAGTAATGTGACTGCCTATTATTTTTTCTCATTTGGATATTTGGATATATAAAAAACTGTACTTTTATTTTATTATTTGTTATATTAATTTTATTTTTATTAAATTATACTGTCAAATATTGTAAGGAAGGGGCAGGGCTTGATAATTTGTTTTACTTCCCCCTGTTCCTTCTCGAACACTTATTGTATGGAAATAGTCTTTGACTATTTACCTTTTTGTTTTTTAAATTTGTTTTATGTTTCTATGTTCGAGACAAATAAAAATCAAATCAAATGTTTCAAGATCCGGGGAGGGGTCTCTGCCGGTGGTGTCCTAGCTAAGCACCTCGTTGACAGTCATCCAGCCTAACTCTTACTATTTTGTATTGAATACTTTGATTGAGTTAATGCATCGTATTAACCAGGTCTCTTTTGACTAAGTTGATTAACTTCGGCTGCTTCACTGTGTGTGTCTTTCAGATCCTGAACCTGAGCCAGGCCATGAAGGACGGTAAGACGCCACTCCAGCTGGTGCAGATGCCCCCCGTCATGGTGGAGACGGCCAGGGCCCCTCAGAGGGCCAGCAGCGAGTCCTACACACAGAGCTTCCAGAGCAGGAGACCCTTCTTCACCTGGTGGTAGCAGGACGCGTCAGGAGGAGAGGGGCCCGGAGAGAGAGAAAAGGTCAATATCACGGCCTCTGCATTTTGCACACGGGTCTGTGCGGGGAACGACACGAGGTTAGCTCCAGTGCTTTCCGCGTAGGTTATCACGTGAAGCGTTCTAAAATGTGTACCGTCTCACAGAAGACTTGAGAAGAAGAAAAAAACAAGGTCATCTGATGGGATCGGATTACTGCGTAAAATGTAGAAGCGGTGACGTGCCGTCGACGCGGACGTGGGTCACGCAGAGGTGTAAACCACGCAGGAGGAGGAGGAGGTGGAAGGGTAGAGGACAGTAACAGGGGAGACTTCCTCAATTAAAAAGAAAACATCATAAAACGTTGCTCCCAGCTTGCATGCCTCCACCCCCCCCACCCCCCCAGCCACGGTCACGACGACGGCGCAGACTTCTTTTTATTAGCGAGAACGGAGTCGAGGAGAGTGGAATCGTTGACTTTTACGTGGGTCGGGAGGACGGTGAAGAGAGACTGCGGAATGACGAGGCCCGATCTCGCTTAAAACATGTAAATAAAGTACGACCACATGTAAAAAATCGACCACAGTATAAAAGGTACATAATGTACGTTATGTTATAGCCATAAATCATATATTTACGTGTTGTATAAGTCATATATTTACGCTTCGTATCTGCGCAAGTCCAAAAATAACTAATGAAAGTCTAATTAACAATGCCTGGGGTGGGGGGGGCAAGTGCGCTCACCACTAGACCAAGCCTAAACTTAAACTTAAACTAACCCTAACCATAACCTTCTATCATCATAGTATTGCTGTGTTTATATCACAGAGGGTGTCTTGGTCTAGCTAGCGGTGAGCCACAAGCATTGTTAGTTCAACTCCCGGTTGTGCTTCTTTTTGGGGACTTTCGCAGATACAAAACATAAATATATTACTTATATATATAACATAATGTACATTATGTACCCTTTTTCCTGTGGTCGATTAAGTACTTTATTTACGTTTTACCGATGAGACCGTGCCGGTGGCTCACGGTGAAGTACAAAACGGCAAGCCTCAGGCTCAAAACAACCGGGCGTTCTAGACGTCTCGTCCCGAGCGTACGTCAAAGGCCAGAGTCCCTGCTGTTGTTTCTTGTTTCCTGAGCCATCTTGGCACCTAATCAATATATTCACTAAACCTCCAAATGCCGACAGAGTAGTAGGCCGCCCGGCTGCTTCCTCACATAACACAGCAGGTCTAGAGATATTGCAGCTGCCCGCCACCCTGTTAGTGATATGTATTATTCAGTATCTGAATCGCCGGTGTATGTAGGGCCTGTTTTACATGCAGTCGTATTACCTCGTCACGTCGGGACGTATTTAGCATTTTACATTTCCTGTCCCATGTCCGTGGCTGAACACAGAAGGCCTTGAATGTTTGAATTGTGAAATCACACTGTGTAGAGAATAATCCCTATATTTGGCTTTGGTCAAAAGTATGCAAACCCCCCAATCCCCCCCCCCCCCCCCCGCCAGTGGCTTTCTCCAGTTTTAGCTGCTCTAATAGGTGTAATTTCAGATTTGGAAAACGGGAGATCTGTTTCACCCTGGTCAGGAAAAGACTTGTTCTGCTTGTTCTGAGACGTGTGTATCATTTCATTGTCTTCAATCATTTGTAGCCATCAAGCTGGACCAAGTCATTAGGCTAGCGCTGAGATTCGGTTGGAACAAGTCATTAAGCTATTGCTCAAAATTAAGCTGGGCATTAAAGCTGGTCATTAGTCATAAGGCTGATTTTGAAAAAGATAGGAAGACTTTCATTCATTGTATTCACACGGCGGCATAGGCGGCAGGTGAGCTGGACATTAGAGGAGGCTATAGTTGATAGTCGTGCGTAGCGCGCAGATTTTTTTCTTTTTTGCTCGCGCAAAAAACGGTGCTGTCCAGGTTCTGATTTCATACAATACACACAACCCACTAGGCTACTACAGCGAGCCCCACTCATTTCATAGAGTGCAAATTAAGTGTTCAAATGAAGGCATCCAATATGATTCACCATTGTCTTACCTTAATGCATCAAAATCTAAATGTGACGTTTCGTCTTGGCATCAATGATCTTTTCGGCTTTAAGTTTGTCCGTGAGATCACTTTCAATGTGAAGCAGACTCAGAGTTGACTGTCTCTCCGTCCTGGTGCATATTGTTGTTCTTTTTAGCCAGTTTCGGATGCGCCTCATTGCTGAGAAAGACCGTTCACAAGTTGCGGTGCCGACGGCAATGAAGGAAACGTTTTCCGTAATTTGGATCTCATCATGCTTTGAAAACAATGTACATACAGTAGCTCTAAAAAGTTTCCACGATTTGATTACCTCTGACTCATCATGCCCTCGTAGAGCAAGCCCTTGTTTGCAAAGATAAAGCAACATACAATATATAGCCTCAGGTGATCTGGTGTTATGCCCAGGGGCAGCCCGGGCAGGGTTCTGAATAACTTTTTTTTATATGTTGCCAAGTTGCCTTGAAAAAGACCGTATATCCATTTTGCTTTTAGAAATTTGACTCAAAGGGGTGGCTAGGTGGTGCAGTGGGCAAGAAATTGATAAAAAAAAGAAATTTGACTCAAAATAGCGAGCTTGTGGTGTTCGCTACAAAGCGATTGGCGGGCGGGAATTCGGAATTGCAGATGTTTACAAAAAATGTATTATGCTTTGCTGCGGGATCAGGATGTGATTGGCTACATTATTTAACCTGAGCCTACCCATAATCACCAGATTGTCACCAGGGGGCTGCAGCGACAACACACACACAATATAGTAGGCTATATAATGCTGCGCACATATATTATATATCATTTTCAAATGTTCCAGCATAACCTACCCTCACCTTCATTACCCGCCGCCTATGCACGGTGGCCATTTTGCTCTTGTGTCATGCTCACGTTTGGATTGATTTATCCCCAAGGAAACTATAACAGAAGGAAGGGTCATCACGTTCTATGCAAAAAAATATTCCAATAAAAAATATACCAGCTATCTGAGGAAATATACATCAACCAATATATCAAACGTTAGCTAGCTAACAAAGCAACACATTGCTGATTATTCTGACCTCTGAGGTAATAACCTGTTTAAACATAAACAAGGA
The DNA here is from genome assembly GCF_963971535.1 of Notolepis coatsorum. Taxonomy (NCBI): domain Eukaryota; kingdom Metazoa; phylum Chordata; class Actinopteri; order Aulopiformes; family Paralepididae; genus Notolepis; species Notolepis coatsorum. Next base: position 60,079,901 of record NC_140173.1, on the reverse strand, counting down.
GATGGCGATACCGTTTAATTCAATGTCTGCCGAGCTGAAAGTTCCCACACACGTGCTACACAGTGACGTGATGACCCTTCCTTCTTTTATAGTTTCCCTATCTCTCCCAACCTGAACATGACATAAGAGCAAAATGGCCGCCGTGTGAATATGGTCAATTCAATCAATCCATCCATCTCACCACTGACTACTTAGTATCATCCATGTCATCATTATTATTACAGAGGAGAGTGAGGAAACCATATCCTGTGGACAGTGGACTTGTATTGAGTTAGAATAACCACTACAATTTATAGAGAGATCTCCCACTGGGAATGCTTCCTTCACTGCTGGTGCCTAACACTTAAGGATGCCTGCTTTTCAGATTTGTTTTGTGCAACTATATACTGCCCCCTAGTGCGAGTACTCATTCACTACCTCTAGTGTTCAACAGCGTTGGGATTGAACAAGAGGTGTGTTCCCCTCTGCTCCCAATCAATTGACTGATCCCTCGCTGATCACAATGTAATTTCAGATCTATGAGGAGCTGCACAAGTAATTGATTGTCTTGTCTACTGATACAGATGTATTTCTATTTATCCAGTGCCACAAAGGCTACGTTTCACACTGCAGGCAAAAGCCCAACATTTCTTTCAATAATTACAATAATAATGTGAACAGCCAAACAAAATAAATCTGATCTGAGCAAAAAATCATAATTGAGCACCAAGGCTTACAGTGTGAATGTAGCCAAAGTCAGCGATGAACTCTGTCGTCTGTCAATCAATGCCATTGGTTGCCTACTTCTTTATTTTCTTTCTCCATAATGGAAGTTCTTCAACTTCATCTTTTTTTTATTTATATATATGTCTGTTGCTATCAAACTATTATGTATTGTTTTGACAATGCTGTGTAGAAATGGATGTAATGTATTAAAGAAATGCATAAATATACACACCGGCTGCTTCTGCCATTACTGCATTCTCACACGCTACTTGTCTGATGTTGTTATTTCTCTTTTTTTTCAAAGTGGGGAAAAAAAATGTTCCTCTGGGAGTCGGATGCTTGGGAATTCACCGTTATGTCTTTAATTAACACGTTTAAACCGAGGGCCTTCAAGGTTTGATCGTCTGTGACGTGTGTGTGTGTGGGGGAGGGTACACCACTGGGAACACAGATCTGAGTCACGGTGAGACATTTATCAAGCTCACCATGTTCCGTGTTTGGGAGCAAATGTTTGTTTTACTTCTCAGCGTGTGTCCTGTTATATTCTAGGACTCAGTCCGTCCCCCATAGAAGACACCGCGGAGACGCTGCACCGGCAGACGGCTCCTCTCTTCTTCAGGGCGTATCGTCCTTTCGTTTGCTCTGTGGCGTGCGTCTGTGTACGTGTGGCGCGCGTCAAACAGACTAAGAAATGACGTAAATACCATGATCAAAACCTCAAAAAAATATTTCATCTGACAAAACTGAGGAAAACTAAAACAAACCCTGCGAACTTTGGAAATTACTCCACAACCAACTAGGCTGCAGCAAAAAACTATAAACCAGATTTACAAACATAAACATAAAGACCGAAAACACTCTCATCACAGACAAACTGGATGTGGCCAAATACCATATTCTTTACAAACATAGCCACAACACTGGTTAATAAACTACCTTCCCACTCAGGGCATTTTGGGGTAGAACACATAGTAGCATACTACAAAAACCTAGGGGTCCGCAAAGACGACTTCAGACTTGAAATGGTAACAAAAAATTGAGCGCCCTCCAACCTAACAAGGCCACTGGCCATGACAACATCCCCTACAAATTCCTCAGAGACTCAGCAGCCGCCATCACCCCAGTCATCACACACATAATAAACCTCTCCATAAAATGGACACGTCCCCAAGGACTTCAAAATTGCGAGAGTGACCCCCTGCACAAAAAGGGCAGCAAATTAGACCCAGGCAACTACCGCCCTGTTTCTATTCTTACCTCCATCTCCAAAGTCATGGAAAAAGAATTCTACGAACAGGTCGAAAAGTACCTTGCAGAAGAAAATCGAATCTACGAATTCCAATCTGGCTTCAGAACATCCCACTCCACTGACACATGCCTTCTCTATTTGAATGACCAAATCAAACAAGAGGTGGACGCGGGCAAACACTGCAGCATGGTCATGCTGGACCTACAAAAGGCCTTCGACTGTCAATCACTCCATTCTGATTGACAAGCTAAAAGCAATTGGTTTTGATAGTTTATCAGTGAGCTGGATGCAATCCTACCTGGAGGGGAGAGAACAGATGGTGGAGGTAAACGGTACTCTATCCCCCCCCTCACAGTGAGCTGTGGTGTTCCACAAGGAAGCATACTAGGACCGCTACTGTTCCTAATTTATGCAAATGACATGTCATCAGCTTGTGACTGCAACTTGTTCTTGTTCGCGGACGACTCAGCCCTGCTGGTCTCTGACAAGAACAAGTTACAGGTTGAAAAAAACCCTCGGCTCAGAACTCTGCAGACTCTGCACCTGGCTTGCTGATAACAAACTATCATTACACATGGGCAAAACGGAGTCCATTCTCTTCAGATCAAATAACAAACTCGGCAAGACCGACGGCTTCTCAGTTACAGTGGGTGACCATATTGTCACAAGGAAAGATGAAATTACCTACCTGGGTTCCATCCTAGAGGCTAATCTTTCCTCTGACAAAATGGCATCCAATGTAATCAACTAGATTCTTGTACCGGATCTCCTCTCTGGTAAACAAGAATACCCTGAAGATTCTGGCAGGAGCACTCATTCAAGGGTACTACGACTATGCTTGCACCTCATGGTACCAAAGCACCTCAAAGGCGCTAAAAACAAGATTACAAACATCACAAAACAAACTGGTCAGACTACTACTTGACCTTACTCCTAGAACCCACCTCACCCCTGCCCACTTTGACTACCTAGGATGGCTTAGAGTAGACGACAGAGTACAGCAAATTGCAATGGGCCTGGTCTACAAGATACACTACACCACACAGGTACCCATGTACATGTCGAAATACTTCCCAAAGGTCAGTGAATACCACACCCACAACACCAGAGGGAGTTCCACAAATCATGTGTAACCCAGATTCGGCACAAACAAGGGACTAAACACATTTCGCAATTATGCCACAACAACGTGGAACGCCCTACCCACATTCAAAACTGCTCTTAAAGAGCACCTACGGGTAGGTGGTAAAAGTGGACTCGGAACTCTGAAGTATCACAGAATAATAGATAGGCAGACATGAGAAGAGTTGCAAGCTGCAAAAATATGGATCTGCATTTATATATAGTCTTTCAGCTGACGCTTTTATCCAAAGAGACTTACAAATTGTGAACAACAAGTCAGCAGGAAGGGTACATCTCTGGCAGCTAAGGGTCAGTGGCGTTCATCAAATAGTGTTGAACTTGAGTGTTACACTCTGAGTGCATAGTAGTATAGACATATTAGCGTAGTAGTATAGGGATAGTAGCATAGTAGGTAGTACTATCTAAATAAGTGCCTGGGCACCCCTGCCCACCACACACACACACACATACACTCTTTCCTGTATGCGTTTCCTCTCTCCTCCCATGCCCTCCTTGCTTTAGTAGCTCACCAGACTCCTTCAGACTTATTACACGTTCTCCTCCTTGTTTTAGTAGCTCACCAGACTCAGACTTATTACATGTTCTCCTCCTTGTTTTAGTAGCTCACCAGACTCCTTCAGACTTATTACACGTTCTCCTTGTTTTAGTAGCTTACCAGACTCCTTCAGACTTATTACACGTTCTCCTCGTTTTAGTAGCTTACCAGACTCCTTCAGACGTATTACACGCCCTCCTCATTGTTTTAGTATCTTACCAGACTCAGACTTATTACAAGTTCTCCTCCTTGTTTTAGTAGCTTACCAGACTCAGACTTATTACACGTCCTCCACATCTGCTAGAGCCTGGAAGTCGTGGTATTTCCACTCCTCTATAAATAGCTGCCCATCATCTCCCACCACGGCTGCACTGCCCACTGGAACACAGTGCCCATTCAGAACTAGCCTCGGGACAGACGTGAGATCAGCGTGTCCTCCCTTCATCCTGGTCTTAAACAGCCATGTTAGGGAACTGTAAACTGACCTGGAATCAGTGTCAGGAGGGGACTACTACTGTGTCTTACTAGTTCATCATGGAACACTGTACCCATTCATGCCTGATACAGACGGGAAATTATGTCATCCGTGATATCAGTTCCTCACGACTGTAAGGCAAAGGTCTCTAGGTGAAATTGAGAACGAGGTTCTCTTTTTGTTTTACTGTCCGTGTCCTGTCTACGAGGACACAAGGGAAGTACTTGTCCTCAGTTTATGTTGATTTTCTTGAGCTTGAGTTGTGCTTTAGGAAGGGATGTTTTTTTGTAGCAGATTTTATTTGTCAAGCTTGGGAGAGAAGGCAGAATACTTTGTTTGAGACCGAGCTGTAATCTGTATTCATGTAATCCGTATTTAGATAAGGAAATGTAATGTGTAATGGTGTCTTTTAAACCCATGAGGGTTGGGCACATTTGCATCTAGTAATTTAGCTGACACTTTTATCCAAAGCGACTTACAAGTTGTGTACAACAGGTCAGCAGGAAGGGTACAACTCTGACAACTAAGTAACATTGTTCGTCAAACAGTGTTGAACTTGAGTGCTACAGTCTTGAGTGCATAGTAGTAAAGACATATTAGCATAGTAGGTAGTAATATAGGCAAGGAAGATTATTATTAGTAGCAAAGTGCATGATAGTAAAGGTTGTTTTCCGAGTGTGCACCTTTCAATCTTCTCGCTTGCTCCCCCCCCCCCACCTATCAGTCACTTGTTCTGTCTGTCATTCTTCCTCTGTTTTCTCATCCTTCCTCGCTCTCTTTTCCTTTCTCTCTCTCCCTCTCTGCAGCGGAATGTGCACCTCAGCATTCTCTGTCGAAAGTGTGGTTAACAGGGCCATTGATGTTATGAGTGTGAGTGTGTGTGTGTGTACCCACTGACCCCTAGGAGCAGTAGAGGATTGTCTGACGGTGGGGGGGGGGGCTTGGAAAGGGAAGGGGGTGTTTAAGCAGAGCCAGGGCTCAGGGTTTCAGGATGGGTCCTGGCGGAGCATACAATACACTATGAGCTACAGCCCAGCAAAAACACCTTATTCAGCAAACTGCATGTCGGCCCATGTTTTGATTGTAATGGCAGATTTTTGCAAAGCAAGGTCCTGAAGACCAAATGCTGCGTAGTGTCAAAGTATGTAGATCTTTATTAATTTTTTATTAAAAAAATGCATGTGCTTATGTTGACCTCTGTGACCTGAAAGGATTGGGATTTAAGTACAGTTCTTATAATGATTTGATAATTCTTTGTCATCATTATGCTCCTTACATTGTTCTTATAATAGGCCTAACTTGACAAAACACCAGTGAATGGAGGTTCCCACTCGATAACCCTGGTGATATGCTGCTCTCACTGTCTATCTATCTATCTACACTTGATAACCCTGGTGATATGCTGCTCTCACTGTCTATCTATCTATCTACACTTGATAACCCTGGTGATATGCTGCTCTCACTGTCTATCTATCTATCTACACTTGATAACCCTGGTGATATGCTGCTCTCACTGTCTATCTAGCTACACTTGATAACTGGTTCTCACTGCACAAATTATGGCCTTTTATTTGACCACTATGAGTAGCATAGATGTTTGGCAAGGGGATTGGGTTTCTTCACTGAGCGTTTATCCTTATCATTAGGGCACAAGTATCTTGTGTTTTATTATAAATTCTATTTATATTTTCTGGCAGAGAATTCATACCAGTCCATGAAAGCAGTATGTATGCATGAGGATGTCCGATATTATCGGCCGATATCGGCATTAAAATGTGATATCGGAAAATATCCTTATCGGTTTTCAAAAAAAAAAAAAATTATATATATTTTTTTACATTTCTATAACCTTTATTTACCCAGGCAAGCAAGTAAGAACAAATTCAGATTTTATTTATTGTCAAAAGTATGCATAATGTTGTTAATTCCACAACAAGAGATATGTAATGGGGGGGGGGGTCCTGCAGTCTCAGAGCCCATGCCCTTCTCATGACCTTAACAATAAGGCTTCGTTCACACAGTGGCCCAAATCTGAGTTTGTTGCTCATATGTGACTCGGATCTGATTCTTTCATGACCGTGTGGACGGCACAAATCACATGGAATCGGATCTTTTCAATTCTGATTTGGGCCACTTTCCACATATGTGTGGATACGGAATTCATGGACTTTTACACCACTCTAGATTGACATTCATCACAATTCTGCGTTGGTGAGAGTCACTCTGTGAATACAAACATGGAAGACGGCTGTGATGGACGTGGTCAGTGGAGGGACAGTGAGGTGTTTACCATATTACTTGGGGTGATACTTCTGTCCAAGCAAAACTTAATTTGCGCATGCGGGTCAGTTCAGGAGTGACCAGTTCACAGTGGAATCTGATATTAGCCACATTAAAAAAAAAAAAAAAAAAAATCAGATCTGAGCACTAATGCTTGCAGTGTGAACGTAGCCTAAAGATTCACATTATTACCTGTGTTCATCACACCTTGATTCGTGTCTGGACAGGGGGCATGCGAGCGGCTAGAGATCTGCTTTCACAAACCAAAAAACAATTCAAGTTCATTATGATTGTGGATGATGTCATGAAGAGGAGCCCAATTTTCTTCTATGGGTACATTAGAAAGAGCCTGCAGGGTGGAAGGATTAGTTAGTCCTAGACTTGTTGGGTACTCTAACGTTAACGTGACTCATCCCTTCAAAACAACCCAGACTCGCCAGAGTTACTCTCATCAAGTTTCCTGAAAGTTGTAATCTTCTAATGTTTGCTGTCTTGTATGGTAGGGACGTGCCTGTTGTGGTATATGGATTCCATCTGGCCCTATATGACTGGTGTTTTTCCATAATGCGGACACGTGGACAGGACAATACTGACTGCTGTGGAAGTCTCCGGGGTGGGGGGTTGGAGAGATGGGACCTCCTTTCCTCTCAGAAGTGCTAGATTTATGTCTCAGCACTGCAGCTGTTGAGAATTAGGCCCCTGGCCACCCCATCTACTGTGGGTCCCCCCGGTCAACCTCAGAGCAGGCGCGGAGACACAGACCCTGTCTCCCTATTAACGCTTCCTGCCCCCGGGCCCTCCCCTCTTTTTGTCGTGTGTGTTTGATTCCTACTGACCGTTGCAATAAAGAAAATGTATGCACGTATGAATGATACTCTGCAATGTTTGGATACAAAACGTATTTTTTCTATTACTATTTCCCTGAATGAGGACACGTTGCATCCTTTGAGGCACATAACTGTAGGGATATCGGGGCAACACCAGGCTGAAATAGGGTATTGTATCGAGAGCACACTTTTACCCTTTACTCATAGTACAATAATAGCATTCAGATTCAAACTTTGTAATGCATATATTTATTGAGAGTGACGCACAATATAACCGATAGCGACTTAGTTCTGTACAACCAGTCAGCAGGAAGGGTACAACTCTGGCAGCTAAGGGTCAGTAAGGTTGTTCGTCAAACAGTGTCGAACTTCAGTGCTACAGACATGAGTGCATATTGGCATTGTAGGCAGGCACGTGCACACATAGAGGCCAAGGGGTGCTTGAGCACCTGCCTTTTTGAGCTTTTTTTTTTTTTTTTACCGTTACGCATATAGACTGCCCTTCCAACTGAAAAATGTCAGGATAGAATCAAAATATTAGGTAAAGAGAGAGAGATGCCCCATATTCCATTGCAGTTTGCACGGCCTCCTCAGCGTGCCTCTCCGCGGACCTATATATTTTATGCATATCGTGGGTGGTGATGATGATCAGGTATGCAGTGGTGGGCTGCATAGGGCTGGGCGATATGGCCAAAAACGTTATCGCGATAAAATTATTTTCAAATAACTCGATATCGATCTAAATCTATGTTTTAAATTATGGCTATGTGTCTAATCTGCCCATCGCATTATCAAAGACTATTTTCCAGTCAGTGCTGTCAAGGCAGATTGTTTTTTTATCGCGTCATTTCCGTTTCAGAGCATTTTAGTGCTCTAACCTATCGTTCAATTTGTGATAAAAGCACCAAATTTGGTACATATTTAGCTTAATATATTTAGAAAAGATATGGATATTGGGGCATTGCATATTGGCATTCTGGTGACCATGGTAACCATTTCCAAAAATGGCTGCCAGAGATTACTGGCATAGAACACTTTGGCCACCAAAGCTATTGTTTCCACATTTTTAACACCACAAATAGTATTTACATATAACTTAAAGTGAAGAACATGTTTTATTAATTTTGTTTTTATAACATTTTCCTTTTTAACCCCGCCCCCACAAAATGGTGATGGGCCTATTGCCTGATTAAACTGTAGCGAAGAATGGTTCCACAGGGTTCAACTGGCACATTCTCCATCACAGAAGCAGAGGCCTGTGCACTGAAGTGCAGCCTTCTTGCACCTATAGAATAGAATAGAATAGAAATACTTTTATTATCCTGAGGGAAATTTGACACTGCAAATCGCTCAACATTAAACATTTAGACAGAACAGGTCACAAATAAGAATAACAAAACAAATCAAATTGCCTAAGATAAGAGTAGAATAAAATAGAATAAAAATGGAATAAAATATACAGTAAAAATATACTGAGGTCTACAGTATGTGTAGTATTGCACAGTGCTGTTTCAAAAGTACCTGCAGCGCTTTTTGCAACCACTCTTGCAGCCACAAGAGATCAGCTCGTGGCACGATTGTGATGCTTGTGGCAATGTCGTCCAGTGGGGCTCATACATTCCTTCTGTCTTCACCCACCCCCAGTCAATTGGTGATGGCAGCACAGGGTCTGGAAGCAGTGTCTTCCCCCAGATGTAACCACCCTGGTAGACTGCTCTCTTGACGTGCTCCACCAGAGCAGCTTGGGTAGGCGGGATTTTCTGTGCCAAGCTTTTACGTGGAAAGAGTTTCCTTCTTGCCTGGTCCACCTTGGTGCAGGTGCAGGTTCTGTCAAATAGAAGTATGACAAACCTCTCAATAATGTTCATTGCATAATCTTGGATCTCCTTTGGTCCATTTGCCAGCATCAATAGTGCATCTGTCAGGTCCGGCAGTGACTTCCATGTTGACCATGCTGCCTTCTTTCCGTGTCCAGCAAAACTGGATACAGTGTCACAGCCTGTCAAAGCATGGAACATTGGAAGGGCACATGACATCTCTGGTCCGAGGCACGCAGCTATTTGGTGGGCTGCCAAGTAGCGAAAGCTCTTGCCAGTTCCGAATGCTAGCCACAGTTCACATCCAGCTGGTAGTTGTGTTATGGCAAATACAGCCAAGACCACAACATCAGTGTCAACAGTGCGAATAAGCAATTGGTGGTGGCCATGCAGTGCAGCGTGTGATACATGCAGTAGCATTCAACTATCTCCTTCTTCATGGCTGCATGGGGCCAGGGTGTGGAGATCCTGCAGTGGCTGTGTGCTGAGCACCCCCACCCCATCAGTGAGGACAACCTCCTTGTCTTCCTCACTGAATACCTGAAGGAGGACCTTGGATAGGAAGCTGAATAGTTCTGTCTTGTTACTGTCAACCCGCAGAAAGTTCTGCCAGTTTCCTGGTATGGCAGCCTTCCCAACCACACGTCTCCTTACACCCTTTCCACGCTTGGCTCTTGCTGTGCCTTTCAGGGAGTCATCCTTGTAAGTATCCCAGACAAGGTTCACACGTGACACACTGCGCAGCTGAGAATAGATATATGGAATGAAAACCTGCTGGGCATATTCATCAAATGTCTTGGCACCTGCTGGCTTCATCATCTGAATCATGGCAGCTCCATCAAGAACTACACAGGTAGCATCAGGGGCTTTAGTCTGAGCTGGAGATAGGTCCTCCAGGCATTTCAGAAGGTCACTCTTGGTCCCAAGTCGTAATCTTCCTCCATCAGAGAGTGCTGGTGGCCATGCTTGGTTCTTCTTCCAGGTTTCCATCTCTTGTTTGACAGCTAATGTAGAGTCGTGAAAACAACTCAACATCACTTTTCATTGATGTCAGCTGCTGCTTCTCCTTACTTGTTGTCTTTGGCATTGAGCCAACAAACAGTTTCAACCGGTTGCAGTGGATTGTGTCATCAATGGGTTTTGTTCTCTCCACAAGACATTCCTTTGTGAATGCTTGGAACTGGTGTTGGCCAATCTTCTGTGCATTCTTAACAGTCTCCACTGCAGATGGATCTGCAATCTCTTTGCTGTAAAGGACAAGCAGGTCTTCACTCTCCTCTTCGAATGGGTTGCCCAGTTCTTCCATTACATTGACGAGTGAGCAGACATCTTTTCGAAATGCTTTCTGCACACTTGCTGTCTGATCATGGTGGAGCACCCCATCTTGTCTTCCCATGAGCTGGTGAGCATCTTCAAAGTCTTCAATCAGCGCTGCAACCTCAGGGCCAGCTACCATCCACCGTCGGAGGGCACTAGGGTTGTCTGTAAGACCTACCACCCCTCCATCACTCTTGATGCAAGCATTATTTTGCTCATGTGCTTGATCAATGGGGATTGCAGAGAAGACCCGATTGGTCTTCTGAATGGTGAAATTGCCAACATTAAATTCTCTGGCAACATCTGGATGTCTTGTTGGTAGTTCAGTCATGTCACAAAGATGAACTGGGATCCAGCGGGCATAGTTGGTATGGTCCAGAGCGAAAGAACCAGGGGACGAGTTCTGTCAGAGCATCGAGGTACATGCTGAAGGAGGACTGCCGCAGGGATCTCACATAGACCAATACACACAGCTCCAATGACATGACTGTTGCCCAGTACTGGAATTGAGGGCAGCTCTCCTCCCTCCTTGAGCACCATTCATCAAACCCCAAAGGTACATCTTCTGTATCTGTATTACGGTTATTGTAAGCCCGATACTGCAGGACATATAGTGCAGCCACTGTGACTTGGTGGGCACGTCTGGTGCGAGCAACATGTGCTGCACGCAAGAAGGAGTCAGCAGTGCCTGCTGTTGTGATCTCTGCTTGTACCAGTGCCTCAACCCAGCCACTGCTTTTCAACCAATCACCCAGGGTCTTCAGAGCTGCCATCTCTATATGCAGGCCGCCAAACATCACAACAAATTTGTCTTCCGCATACATCTCTGGCCACTTCCACTGAATCTGCTTGGCAATAGCATACAGGGGTTGATCAAATGTTACTACTGGTGTCTGCCCAGAATTCAGATGTTAAACTGCATTTCTGACTACATCCATGGAGTGTTTGATCATTGCCACTGTGTGGGCACTCTCGTGGAACAGGGGTAGTAGGGCACTTGGGCAGATTACTTTTCTTCCAGCAAGCTGTTGACTTGCATGGTATGCAGCCCAGGACATGTTGTCCACACTCTGATTCACAGAGTTCTCTTCATCACTTGCAAGACTCTTCCGCACATTTTCTAGCCAGCAGTACTCTTCCTTGATGTTATGGTGAGAGTTTTCCCTGCTCAGAGATGCCACAGTGCTAGGTGGTACAGGTGCCTTTGTGGTGCTACGGACAACTGGTGGGACTTCTGTGTAGTAGCTTGGCAAATGGCCTACTGTATTTTGGCTTCCACACCCTCCAACAATCACAATGCTGCGGTCAACTCCTTGACCTGCAAATGTAGGGTGTTGAAGGAGTGAAATACCTGTGCCATGAAAGGACTACTTTGAGGTAGTTGAGCTAGGGTTATGGTCAATATTATCAACCGCAGCAGTTGTGAAGACGTCACCACACATCTTAACAGGGCAGATGAATAAACTCACAAAATACAGCGCTACTCACAATAATCTGCAATACAGTGAAGAAACACGAACATCTATCTTATCTTGCCTATCACAACTTGTCAGAAACAAAATAATGTAACCTACCTGTATCTCCTCCGTAAACAGACTGGGAAAAAGGTGGGCGACATATCATGTGTCCAGCTGGAAATAGCAGCAATAAGGCAAGGGTGACCCTAAACAATGGTATAGGGGCACAGCGCCACAGTGATAATGCGCCAGCGCCACCATGTGGTAAAAAAAAAAAAAAAAAAATGTAAAAATATTGTAATTTTTATTTTTTATTTTATTTTATTTTTTATTTCCTTAGAATGGTGAGTGAGTATTTTATTTGGTTCTCAGGGTTAGTGGGATCTAGATTATATCCATTATTGCATGCAAATCCAATGGCATAAGAAAGTTTGACTAAGCGCTGGTGGCCATTTTGAAAAATGCCTGCCACAGCCACCAGGGTGTTAGTTTGTAATGCCCCAATATCCAGTTTTGTTTCCAATATATCTATCAACACATCTGCCAAATTTGGTGCTTTTATCACAAAATGAACAATTGGTTTGATATGTTGAGCTATGCCGCACCACTATTTAGAAGAGCACCCGTTTTGAGATAAAAAACAACCCATTCTGGACCATTCTATGAAAATCGTCTTTTACTGGAATATTCCACAACGTTGATATTCGTCTGCCTTTTTATGAATCGTTTTCAAATAAACGCTAGATGATCAATATTATACGTGCACGCAAGCACATTCGGGCCGCGCACGGATAATCGCCGCGTTGATTTCCTCTCTGACTTTTACAGTGAAACCGAAAGAGGACATTTCACAAAACAGCTTATAACTTCATCAAAATTAGTCTGATTATCCTAACACTGATAACATAGAGTCCTTACCTGACATCAGATGGTATCCAACTGGTATATTCCAATTCCTGATCACCATTCGAAAAAATCGATAAGTGTATAGATCCAACGCGATACAGTAGAACTCCATGATCAGCGGGGCTCAGAGTCTCCAGAATGAACTATGGTAACCCCGGCTGGATCAGTGGACTGGAAAATGTGGAGTACCGGATTTTTTCCCCCATCCATTTTCATTGAGTCCATTCCAAAATCCCTTATGTCATCTGAAAGACGATAGGGGGCGCTTTTTTCCACATATGATCTTCGGCGGTGCTCGTGTATACTCGGGTAGGCTCGCATGATGCAATATGATTTCAGATCGCTAAAAAAAAATAATAATAATTCCGAGAAATCTCGTGAGTGGCTTTCAACCACATAAAAATAAACCAGAGATATCTCGTGTGTGGCAGTTAAAGTGTTTTAATAGCATAGATATATATAATAGACTTGTTTTGCTGCTGCGAATGTTGATGTCGTCATCAGTCCGCGCACGTTAGCACTGCAGTTAGCCGACAAGCGGAGTATCTCATGACAATGTACTAAATATTACCCTAAAATACTCTCTTCCGCCCCAATATATTGAAACGACGTCCACTGTATACCCACTATAAACGTGGCCTCAGAATTCACGCCACACACATACTCGGCACGTAAATGTATAAAATAGCGCCGTGCAAGCTAGTTATCCTAGCCAGCCTGTTGTTTCTAAGCGGTGTATTCCATGACAATGTACTAAATATTACCCTAAAATACTCTCTTCCGCCCCAATATATTGAAACAACGTCCACTGTATACCCCACACTACTATAAACGTGGCCTCAGAATTCACGCCACACACATACTCGGCACGTAAATATATAAAATAGTGCCGTGCAAGCTAGTTATCCTAGCCAGCCTTGTTTACTACTAGAGTCCTACCTCTCTACCCAGAGGTGCACCGCGGGTCTCCTTCACTGTCAGCCATCTCCTTCACTGATTGGTTGTTAGTGCGTGTGCTCATATCCAAGCTTGGAAAATCGATATATCGAAACTTTGCGACCACGTTTCATGTTTATTTCGAGGAAATAATTTATCGCGATAGTTATCGTTATCGTTTTATCCCCCAGCCCTATGTGGGCATATGCGGTCAAGCGACGTTTAGGCTACGTCACTGAGGCAGAAGTGCGCGCATCCTATTATTATGCAAAGTCTAGGTGATAAGTGCCGGCCGGGGTGCCTATAGGGCGCGACGACACAAAAATGACTCGTCGCGCCGTATACCCCGGCCGGCACTTATCACCTAGACTGTGTGTGTGTGTGCGTGTGTGTGCGTGTGTGTGGAGTGTTGGGCGTGTGTTATGTGACAAAAGACCGCCTGTCTCGTCCCCAGCTCCGCCTCATGAAAGAGGAGAGAGACATGTATGCGCATGCGCGTGCGCGTGGCGTTTGGCCTTGGCCCATATTACGACTGCACCACTGATTATGATGATGATAGAAACCGCTGTGGCCAGCTGTGCGTTCCTGATATCAACTCTGATTGCACGCACGCTAATGACGCCACGTGCAGTCGTGCACACGCGCTCCCGCGCATGCGCATAAATGTCCCCTCACTTGAGCACAGACTAAAGACAGTGCCTAATTGCCTCTACGAATGGAATGTAACACATATTGTTGTGAAGGGCCAGATTAAACCGAATATATATATTTATTTATATATATATATTTAATTGTATTTGTATATTCTCTAATATTCCCTGATATCCCTTGTATATTCCTTGTACAATATGCATTGAATATCCATTCTAGCCTACTGAACATCCCATAATAGTCTCCATTCTACTATTGGTCGAGACCTTGGTGCCAGGCTGCCATACCCCTCAGACCCAGTTCAAACGTACCGCTCGACATGTACGAACAAGTCCTAGTTCCGCGTAGGAATTTGGCTACCGCACCACTAATGGGACTATTTGTTCATAGTGCGTATATATACTGCGCTACTAAAGTAGGACTTTCTTTTCAGTCCAGTTTCTTACCCTCCAATAGAGTCACAGACGTAAAGCCTCCCCGCGATGCCACGTGTGGGAGTAAGGCCAAGTTCGGCCTACCATCGGTATTGAGACATCGTGTATATTAATATTTGAATAGTCATATTTGGCACTATATCGTCGAGTTGGACGTAGTCTATTAAGCTAATAATAGTCTGTTAATATATAGTGCTTCGTGCGGTGAGAATACTACCGTAGTCAGTACCCCATAGTTTCGGGCAGAGAACTGGCTGCTTACCCAGGGTGGTTGACCCTATGTGAAGCTGCACCCGAGGAGCCCCAGAGCCGACGAGCGAGTGGACCTGTATACCGGATTATTCTACCGACGACAGCCCGCCTTCCCAGGCACGGATTATGCTTTGGATACTTTGATTATTCTATGGATAAAGACCCCCGACACTACCGTGTGTTGGAACCCCCCCCCCTGGAGAGGACGCAAGGTGAGGAGACGCTCTGCAAGACGAGGTCTCTCCACATCTCTCCCCCGTGGACCGGAGAGAGCCGGCCCACAAAGAGTCCACCTGCTTTCATCTGTGGTCCAAGGATCGCCGGCGCATTGAACGGCACTACAGTGGGTTCACCTGGGATACCCTTGGCCGGACGAGGCAGCTGGATTCTACCCCCCCCCCCCCCTCCTACTCCTGTCGGCTTACAAGCGACCGGATTAACCCCCTCTAGTGTATCCAGCCTATAATCATTAAAGTATCATTGCTGTTATTCCTTAACTATTCCAGGTCGTATATTTACCACCTGCGCCTTCAGAGATTGGACATTATCTATTGATATACCGACGAATACTCCTTGCCATAAAAGTGCATACTATTTCAATTCATAAATGTAATTAAGTGATTAAGTGTTTATTCTACACACCATCGCTGTGTAGGAAATAAAGACCTGCTTCTAATTCGTACATTTGTGTTGGATCCGTTTCATCTACGTGAGAGTGTTCATGATAATATATTTATGCCGTGTACTGGGTGGCCGAATATTAAGTACAAAGGTAGTGGTAGTAAGTATCATATCTAGTAATACAGTCAGGGAATTGTACCCCTCAGTTACACATATCATTCACAAGTTAGGTGTGAATGTATCTGAGAATGTATTTAACACACCTGACGACCGGCGCTATAGATATGCAAAGTAGCCCAGGTGGGTACTTATAGCGAGTTGGCAAGTGCAACGCATTCCTGTGTGCGTGCACGCGCTTCTGCTCAAATCTTTGGCTGCACGGAGTGCAATCTCGTCCCATGAGCAACGCATCACTGGCTGTGGCGCATACAGTTGAATGCTGGTATTACACTCATTGAGGGACACGAAGAAGTCAAGTACAATGGGATTTGGGAATCTCAAATACAAATCGGGATTGGAATAAAAAATGCATTTATATTAAACAATACAGAATATACAGCACTTCTTGGGGTCTGTAGGGTAAGCACTTATTCCCTCCCCCCTGAACATTTATGGAGATGTATGGGCCTTTTAAGTCAGTGATAAAAGTGTCTTTCAAGGATAAGAGAGCTCCTGCACTGATTATTATAGTTCAATATTCAATATTTGATCACCAAAACCCCCCAAAAAGCATAAAAAGGGGGCCCCCGCCCGAAAAGGGCCCTTAAAAATCGCGCTTGCGTGCGCTCGGTTAATATATACACACAAGTGTAGTGCCCTTTTCAGCCTTTGAGCACCTGCCCCTCTAAAGTCCTGTGCGCACGTCCCTGATTGTAGGTAATATAGGCACGGTAGATTCCTTAGTAGCAGAGAGTGCATACTAGTGAAAGACCGCACATGGTTTGTATCCCCCCCCCCCCCATTTCAGATATTGAGATATTTACACATTTTTATATTTTGTGCCTATATTTATGTAATTCTACTATTTCCCTGCCCATACCTGTACCTCCCCTCCCCCTCCATGCTGCTATGATGCCCACATTTCCCCAAGGGGATCAATATCTGGAATATCTTATCTTATCTTACAATACCATGAGACATGGCCCGTGTGTCATGTGTAATACTAAATCAATGCAAAGAGTCCTCTAATAGTGAAAATGGATCCTATCTTAATCACGTTTGTCCAGTGATCCCAAACTAACGGTCCATGTCTGTACTGCTCAGAGGCATGACGGCTCGACTTGGAGGATACTCAAAGTTCAGGACTATCTATGCATCAATATTGGCAGTGAAAAGGTGCATCCCATGCTCAGCCTGATACATAAATAAAGTACTTATCAACCACAGGAAAAAGGTTCATAATGCACGTTATGTTATAGCCATAAGTAATATGTTATGTTATGTTTCGTATCAACGAAAGTCCCAAAATAAAATAAAATATTATATATTACTTATGGCTAGGGCTGTACCGAATGTCAAGTATTCGAACGAAGCTTTGAATGTCTATACATTTTTTTTTACTTAAAAATAAATAAATAAATAAATAATGTTTTTAACATTTTTTTTTAAACTAAATCCTCAATTTTAATGAAGTCATTAATCTGATTAAATTAGTCTTTTTCTTTTATTAAATCAACTTTCTTTAATGAATATAACTCAGTTACACTCAAATCAGTTTCATCAACATAAATAATCCAATAAGGGCACGGTTGGTATGAAAGTGATGGTGATGTCTTATGTATAATATTGTAATATTAGTGTAGCCAAACCACCATTGGTTTAAACAGATATAAAAGAATATATATATAAAAAATATATATATATATATAAAAAATAAAAATTTCGAATGTTGATTTAGAATTCGAATGTCAACATTATGATCGAAGCTTCGAAGCATTCGGTACAGCCCTACTTATGGCTATAGCATAACGTACATTGTGTAACTTTTTTGCCTGTGGTCGAGGTTAGTACTTTATTTACGTTTTCATAGTAGTCGTTTGGTAGGGGTAGGTTGGTAGGGGACGGGGTAGTTTGGTAGTAGTAGTTTGGTAGGGGTAAATATAGAGTAGTGCAGAGCTGCTATGATAGGCTGCCACTCACCTCGGTGCCAAACTACTGCACCTGTGTATACTGTATACTTTACTTACTCATAGTATATATTTAGATTCTAGTGTTTATTGTAACCATATTTATCTATGTATAATATAACTGATGATAGGGCATACAGACCCTCATCTGCACCTTTGCTTGCACTGCCTACTTGCTCATAATACACTTTATTTGTATAGCACCTTTCATACAAGAATTGCAGCTCAAAGTACTTCACAGTAGAAAAAAATACATAAAGTGCAGACATAAAATCACAGTTTTGCACATCTATGGCAAAAAAAACCCATCTCACTCACTGTCCACGCTGACCTCTATAAACAGCACATCTCCTCCTACCGCGATGCACTCTAAGCTGCCAAATCTTCCCACTCCACCCTCATCAACAGCAGCAACCGAAACCCCCGGACCCTCTTCTCCACTGTCAAGAAACTCCTCCAACCCCCGGACAATAACACACTCTCCTCCCCCGACCTCTGCAACTCGTTTCTCCGCTCCTTCAACAACAAAATCTCCCAAAAAACAACAGCTCACTGACCGCTCGCATCGCCAACTCCCCCACCCTCATTCCCCCCCCACCTGACT
Organism: Notolepis coatsorum; assembly: GCF_963971535.1. Taxonomy (NCBI): domain Eukaryota; kingdom Metazoa; phylum Chordata; class Actinopteri; order Aulopiformes; family Paralepididae; genus Notolepis; species Notolepis coatsorum. The sequence continues at coordinate 60,061,566 of NC_140173.1, read as the reverse complement.
CCATCCCCCCTACCCCTCTCACTGCCTTCGTGAGAGGGGTCACGTTGCCCCCGTTGACTCCTCCTTCATCACAGACCTCATGACCACCTCCAAGGCCACTATACCTGCTCCCTCGACCCCCTCCCCACTACTCTCACCAAGGCCTGTCTCCCTGCTGTCATCCCCCACCTCACTGCCCTCTTCAATCAGTCACTATCCCTCCGGCCACACTTCTTCCCCCTCCTCAGTCACACAGGGGGTCCCCCAAGGCTCAGTCCTCGGCCCCCTGCTCTTCATCTGCTACATTCTCCCCCTTGGTCACATCATCCAAAAATACAACCTCGACATCCACTGCTACGCCGACGACACCCAAATCTACATCAGCACACAATTCCCCCACAACCCACCCCTCAGTCACATCGAGTCCTACATATCTGAACTACAAACTCAACATTTACATTTTACATTTACATTTAGTCATTTAGCTGACGCTTTTATCCAAAGCGACTTACAAGTTCTGTACGACAAGCCATCAGGAAGAGCACAACTCTATCAGCTGAGTAACAATGTTCATCAAAGTGTTGAGTGCTACAGTGTAGGTTAGTTTATTAGGACAAGTGCATGACAGTATGGTTAGTTAGGGTTAGATTTTTTTTTTTTTTTTTTAATTCAGATAATGGTTGAAGAAGTGCGTCTTTAGTCGACGGCGAAAGATTGGACGTGTTTCGGCTGTCCTAACTGGGGTGGGTAGTTCATTCCACCATTGTGGGGCAAGGACTGAGAATAGGAGACTTCTCTTTGATGACCCTCCCGGAGCTTGGATAGGAGTAGGTCTGAGGCGGCCAGAAGATGCAGAGCGTAGGGGTCTTGAGGGTGTGTAGTTAGAGACCATTGACCGGAGGTAGGCGGGAGCAGTTCCCTTTGCCGCACGGTATGCTAGGTCGAGGGCCTTGAAGCGGATTCGTGCAGCAATGGGGAGCCAGTGCAGGTCCCTAAGAAGTGGGGTGACATGGGCCGACTTCGGTAGGTTTGAGATCAGGCGGGCCGCTGCGTTCTGAATGAGTTGAAGAGGCTTAGTGGCAGTGGCCGGGAGGCCAGCGAGCAGTGCGTTGCAGTAGTCGAGGCAGGAGATGACTGTTGATTGGACGAGGAGTTGGGTGGCTTCTTTTGTCAGGAAGGGGCGTATCCTTCTGACGTTGCTCAGGAGGAATCGGCAGGTTCTGGTTGTCGCTGCGATGTGAGCAGAGAAGTTCAACTGGTCGTCGAGGACAACACCAAGGTTCTTGGCGGTCGGGGACGCGGTCACAGCTGCATTCAACAGCGACAAGACAGAACTATTTATCATCGGCACCAAAACCACCCTCTGCAGTTCCGGACCATCACACTCACTATCAACGACTCAATCATCACCCCCCCCCCCCCCCCCAGTTCGCAACCTCGGCGTCATCCTGGACCCCACCTTCTCATTCGACCCCCATGTCCTCTCCGTCGCCAAAACCTCCTACTTTCACCTCTGCAACATCGTCAAAATTTGTTACTGTGTCTCTATGTCCCTGTGTATTCATATTGTTCCCCATTTTCCCCTGTGGTTCTGTTTCTTTGTTTTTTCTTTTCTGCCTACCGCTCTATAAAATTAATGAATTATTATTATTAATAGACAGAGTAAAATAGTGCAATGCAATAAAATAGTAGAATAGAATAGACAGAGTAAAATGATGCAATAGTACAGTGCAATAAAATAGTTCTGAATGACTGTTTAACAGTTTAAAACCGTCTTTACCATCCGTGTTTGGTATCCACAGTTTAAAACCTGACAGTCTTCCTTCCTGTTTGATACCCACTTTGACCCTTCGAACCTCCCACTCAGGGCGCAGTTCCCTCTCTCGGGGCACAGTTCTAGGCCTGGGTATATGCATATATTCAGTTAATTATATTGTTTACACTGCCTATTTTTACTTTCTACTGTACTATAATTCTATTGCCTGTATTTAGGTCTTCTACTATTACCCTGCCCATACCTGTACCTCCATACCATACCTGTGGAAGTAAACGGTACCCTATCCCCCCCCCTCACAGTGAGCTGTGGTGTTCCACAAGGAAGCATACTAGGACCGCTACTATTCCTAATTTATGCAAATGACATGTCGTCAGCTTGTGACTGCAACTTGTTCCTGTTTGCGGACGACTCAGCCCTGCTGGTCTCTGACAAGAACAAGTTACAGGTTGAAAAAGCCCTCAGCTCGGAACTAGGCAAAATCTGCATATGGCTCGCCGACAACAAACTATCATTACACATGGGCAAAACAGAGTCCATTCTCTTCGGTTCAAATAACAAACTCAGCAAGACCGACGGCTTCTCGGTTACAGTGGGTGACAATATTATCACAAGGAAAGATGAAATTACCTACCTGGGTTCCATCCTAGAGGCTAATCTTTCCTGTGACAAAATGGCATCCAATGTAATAAAAAAAGTCAACCAACAAACGCGATTCTTGTACCGGATCTCCTCTCTGGTAAACAAGAATACCCTGAAGACTCTAGCAGGAGCACTCATTCAAGGGTACTACGACTATGCTTGCACCTCATGGTACCAAAGCACCTCAAAGGCACTAAAAAACAAATTACAAACATCTCAAAACAAGCTAGTCAGACTACTACTTGACCTGACTCCTAGAACCCACCTCACCCCTGCCCACTTTGACAACCTAGGATGGCTTAGAGTAGACGACAGAGTACAGCAACTTGCAATGGGCCTGGTCTACAAGATACACTACGCGACCAAGGTACCCATGTACATGTCAAAATACTTCCCAAAGGTCAGTGAATACCACGATCACAACACCAGAGGGAGCTCCACAAATCATGTAAAACCCAGATTCGGCTCAAACAAGGGACTAAACACGTTTTGCAATTATGCCACATCAATGTGGAACGCCCTACCTAAAGCTGTAAAGGAATGTGAATCACTACCCACTTTCAAAAACACTCTCAAAAAACACCTACGTGAGACTGCAATTCGAAACTGGCCCCTACAAATGTCCTAACCTAGTTGTACAGTAAATGACCAAGTAAGGCTTTGTCAATATTCCAATGCACAGTGTAAAATGTGTGTGTGTCCCCTACCCAACCCCCCCCCCCCCACCTCCAATGTACAGCCCTCACCCAACCCACCCAACCCCACCCAACCAACCTCCTCCAATGTACAGTTTCTACGCCAAATGTATATACACTCCTTTTCTGGACACTTTTGTATCACAAACAGTACTGTATTTGCAAATCTGATATGTCATAGATGTAGCAGTACTGTCTATCTGTATGTCATGTATGTCATATATGTTATGATGAATTGAAAATGGGGGACCCTGATGTAAACAAGACGAAAGTCTTTCTCTGGTCTGCATCCCCTTAACAATTGTATGTATTGAGCTGTACTGTACTGTACCCATTCTGCAATCTGTTAATAAACTTTTCAATCAATCAATCAATCCCCCTCCCCCATGCTGCTATGATGCCTGGATTTCCCCAAGGGGATCACTCTTTGAAACTAAAGCAGAAACACACACACGATCACACCTGTTTAGAGTATGCCTATTAGACTAACACAAACTAGTATACACAGTGACACACGTGCGCACACACATACACACAGGCGTATATTTAGGGGAGGTCCCCCTCAATATTGAGGAGGGATAAATAAATGTGTCACCCTCCAAAAATATGGGCTGAAGACATTTATATATCCTTCTTACCTGTAACTATAGAATAAATATTTGAAAGCACCACAGAATGCCTGAGAGACTTACTGCATTATATTCCATTATATTTGTGTCAGCGGGTACCCGAGTGTTGTCTTTTTCTTTACATAAATAAAGACATTTCCACCATGAATTGATGCAGAAAAGGCACACATTGGTGCATAAAAATACACCAGGATACAAGAAATTAAGTGTTTGATGCTCAAAATGTCCTGGGGGAGGACCCGCAGACCCCGCACTTAAAGTGCCCCCCCCCTCATGTTGAAACCACACATACGCCCTTGCACACACACACACACACCACTCTATGTGCCTCTCTCACAAGCTGCAATTAAAGCTTTAATAAACACACACACACACACACACACAAAGATCCATCTCTTTCATGTGGCCAAGTGGCATCCAAATGGCCCCTGTTGATTGGCTGGGCCTTTTATCTCTGAACAGGAAGTTCCTCGAGGGCTCCCGTCTCATCCTTCTAAATCTGTGTCTCGTTTGAAAAAGCCACCAACACCACAAGGGCCTGTCTCCAAATGTGTGACATAAATCGAAGCGCTCCTCGACAAGATGAGTGGGGATAACTCAGGGTGTGTCATCCGTTACTTGAAAAATAATAACACAATGTGCATCAAAACATGTGTTGCCAAATGAAGACGTTTGGCGTTATCCAGCCATGTTGTAGCGTATATTATGACCGATAGGGCATACAGACCCTCATCTGCACCTTTGTTTACAATGTTTATTTTTCTCATATTTCTATATTCAGTTATTTATATTGTTTACATTTTCTTTTCTTTTTTGTCCACTTTTTGTCCTCTTTTTCAATTTTTCTCCCATCCCAATTCCATTGTGCCAATTCTTCCCTCCCCTGTTTTGAACGTTGCTCGCATATGCCCCCCACAGGCCGGTTGTCGGGAGGATAGAAGCCTTGCATCACGTGTCCCCCCCCCTACACGAGGAGGCAGCCTGTCACATCTTTTCACCTGCCAGCGCGGACTCTCATTGGCGAGGTGTAACGTGTGGGAGGCTCACACGACCCCCGCCATTTCCTGTCTCTGCTGTGCAGGCGTCCCCAACCGACCTGTAGGAGTCGCTGTCCACAACGTCCAGATTACCACCCATCGACTTCCCACCCGCTAACTCTGACAATTGAGTTAGTATGACGGCTGGCCCAAGCCGGAGTCGAACACGGTGTCTCTTGCGTTGGTGACGAGCGCAATGTCCGCTGCGCCGCCCACTGTTTATTTTTCTCATATTTTTATATTCAGAGTAAATTCTATTGTTTGCAATGTTTATTTTTCTCATATTCATATTTTACTTTATTGCCTATATTTATGTCTTTCTACTACATTTACATTTACATTTATTCATTTAGCGGACGCTTTCATCCAAAGTGACTTACAAGTTCTGTATAAGTCAGTAAGGGTACAACTCTGGCAGCTAAGCGTAAGTAACATTGTTCGTCAAACAGTGTTGAACTTGGGTGCTACAGTCTTGAGTACATAAAGACATAATTAGCATAGTAGGTAGGTAGTAATAATGGCAAGGTTACCTCTACCTCCCCCCTCCCCCATGCTGCTATATGATGCCCGAATTTCCCCCAAGGGGATCATAAGAAATATCTTATGTCATGTGTTTAGTTATACAGGATAACTGGCTAAAAAGCTCATAGACTCTGGAAGTCTGATGCAGCACCCTCATTTGAAATGTGGATGAGAGAGCTGGGTGAGACCCTCTACTTAGAGAGGCTTAGATTTAAAAATACAGGACGGAGAAAGGTGTTGGATTACTTAAAGGGTCTGAGGGAGGATGAAGATGATATATAAGTTCAAAGTGTTACTCTTATTACAGTCATTTCTGAAGGTATATTCTCTGTTTTGTCTTGGCTTTTGGCCTTTTTCTAATGCTCTGATTTTTTTGGGTCTCTTTTTTATTTCCCAGCAAGAATCTAGCTTATTTAACTATCCTGTTTATTTGTATGTATAAATCCGCCAAATGAAAGAATGTTTATTTTTAATCTTTTTTGTTATATGCCGCTGTACAATTGTTTTTGAACAAGAAAAAAAATAAGATTGCATGTGTGCATCATTATGGAATGTAACTAAAGTAATGTGCAATAAAAATACTTATAAAAAAAAAGTTATACAGGACAACGAAGGCGGTCAAATATCACAACCATCACGTCATCTGAACATGTGGGTGTAGCACAGACTGGTCTGCAGTCAAGTGTTTGGGACAATTCCTTATCCATGATGTCAAGTTAAAACAAAACAAGGAAGAAAACCCTTCTCACTGCCACTCATGTGTTGCTCTTTTATTCTGCAGGTTTTTGATTGTTTGCTTTTTACATAAAGAACACTTTATGGAAATAATGCTTTTTACATAAAGAACACTTTATGGAAATAATGCTCTCAACAACATACATGATTGTTCACCTTGGCAACCCATCACATCCATATATGGTTGTCGTCGTCACAATCTTGTCAAACATACAAGCACCCAGACAGAAAAACACTTTGGAATGTTTGAGTCAGACGAAACAATAATAAACAAAGCCGTCTAAAGAGGACATAGATATCTGCTGAAGATTCTCCATCACACTTCGATAAATGTTCAGTATTAGCTGTCATACAAAAAAATATATATATAATAAAAAAGAAAAACATACACACTTAAAAATATATGCCTACTTTAATTAGTTACTGTAGTGTAAAGGATGGATGTTAAATTACTATTAAAAAAAACAACGTTAAAAAGCCTGAGGCATAGAGGCACAACTTCAACTATTTGCATTTTAAAAGGTTTTCATTTTGTACTTCATTGTTTGCATTCTGTACTTTAGTTCTACTTTAGTTGTATATTGTATAAATTGTACAGTGTTTGGTCTTTATTTTTATTTGTTTTACTGTATGAAGCACAATATCAGGGGGCTCATACAGAACCAAGCATTTCACTGTAATGTACATGTACCTTATGTGACAAATAGAGCAAAACTTGAAACTAGGAGACAAAATCTCACCTCTCCTCTCTTTGTGCCCTGAGCAGGGGGTGGGGGGGGGGGGGTACCATGATACAATCACTCTCCCACCACAATCACCTCTCAAACGGCTTCCCCCGCCCTTACTTCATCCAAATGTCAGTCACTCTAGATTAGAATCTAGATCTTTTAATTAGACCACCGTTTGCTCCCCCCGACCCTTCCTGCAGCCCCCGTGCACGGCGGAGAGCAGGTACACCACCTCGCTGAGGCAGGCGAACACCGCGGCCGCCAGGTAGACCTTGTACAGACACGGGTGCTTGTAGAGCTCCAGGTTGCAGTAGGAGTTGCTGTCCGTCTTGTAGATGATCACCCCGATCGCGGGCAGGTAGAGAACGGCGGCGGCCACGTCGTGCACCAGGTTGGTGAGCAGCCAGCGCTCCCCGCCCAGGACGGGGACGAGGTGCTGCTTGTCCAGCAGGGTGAGGGAGAACAGGCCCAGGGTGAGGAGCCAGAAGAGCACGGCGACGAACAGCACGAAGTGGACGGAGCCCTCGTACTTGTTGGCCGCGATGGTCACCCACAGCCCCGCGCCGCACAGGATCTGCAGGACGCGCAGGATCCCCGGGAAGCTCTTGAGGAACCCCACGGAGATCTTCCTCGCCGGCGGCGGGGCTTGGGGAGGTGGTTGGGGCGGGGGCATCTTGTTCTTAGCGCCGGTCCCTTTTCCCCCCAAACAGCCAGCTGCAAAAACAGCTGGTAAAAAAAGAACGGGTTTTTGGGGGAGGGTGTGAGTTGCCGTCGGCTTGGTGATCTCTAAATGAAAGAGGAAAGTTTAGTTGAAAGAACTGTGTGTTCTTCTTTCCACAGCCCCCGGGGTTTTGAAAATGAAAATTCTTCTTAAATGTTTCGTCTTTTCCGTTTCCTCTGGTGGTGAGTGCAGCGTCTGTGTCATCATCAGGGGGGCTGGGAGAGGAGCGAGGGGGCGGCCTGTAACCCAAAGCCCGCTCCGCCTTCCAGGCCAGGCCGCTGTGTGTCCATTGTGTTGTTGTTGGAGTGATGTTGTTTTTCACAAATTATGTGATCAATCAAGTTCCCATTGGTGGTGTTCTCTCTCTCTCTCACGCACGCACACACACACACACACACGTAAACAATATAAATTAACTCTGAATATGAACATAATGAGAAAAGAAAACAGTGTAAACAATATAATTAACTACACACAGACACACTGGCAGGAGCACTCATTGATTGATTGATTGATTGATTGATTGAAACGTTTTTTTTAACAGATTGCAGAATGGGTACAGTACAGTACAGCTCAATACATACAATTGTTAATGGGATGCAGACCAGAGAAAGACTTTCGTCTTGTTTACATCAGGGTCCCCCATTTTCAATACATGCTAGACAGTACTGCTACATCTATACATTTATGACATATCAGATTTGCAAATACAGTACTGTTTGTGATACAAAAAGTGTCCAGAAAAAGAGTGTATATACATTTGACGTAGAAACTGTATGTAGAAGGGTGGATTATCCCTGCTTGTGGGAGTAGTAGTACACAGACACTGGGTAGTAGGATACTATAGTATTGGACCTATAAGTACCCCCGTCTTTGGCCCGGAACGTCGTTCTGGAGGGCTTGCAGCTGGAGTGGATGGGGCCCAGGATTTACTAACCTGGGGACTGGTACTCTGGTCTCCCTCGCCTTCCAAGGCGGTCAGCAGTAGCTCCCCACACACCCTCACTCCCTCAGTACCTCCGACAGCCCTCCCACACCCAGTGACTGTCAGTTCAATAGTATTATTGGGCTTCCCTTTAAGCAGTACCCTTCCTTGACCACCTGTATAGACCCTTCAAATGCTATTCTGTAAATGGGGTGTAAGGGTTAAATAATTATGCCGTCACAATATTTACCCAGAGAATAAAGTAGCAAATGGAACTCAAAGAAACAGACACACACAATGATCCCGATTAGATCTACTTTTAGTGAAGCCTGGGCAGGTTATACATTACAACGTTTATTCTTACTCAAATGGCACCGGGTGCTCTTGTTATCAATGTAGGGGAAGCTCTTCCCACCATAGGCACCGAGTGCTCAATACATTAAACCACCCCGCTTGTACTGGGTGTAACTGAGGGGTTACAAAACCCTGACTGTATTAAAGATTGTGATAGATTAAACCACTACTACATATTATTATTATTATTACTTGCCAGACAGTACAGTTAATTATGGCAGGCACGGTGACAAGGAGATATCATTTACAGTATTTATTATTATGCAGAAGATACAACTGTCAATTACTGGGTCGCTCTTTTATGGCGAATTATATTAGAAAGTCAGCAAGTAGCAAAGTCAGTGGGAATGAATAATTCCTAGGCTAGGTATACTAGACCAGACGCCGCCTGGCGTGGGATGGCAATATAGGGGGGCAAAACGAGGGTACGGCTGGAGACTGGTGATATCCTCCCAGAGTTGTAAGCTCCAGAGGAAGGAAGAATGTACGGATACTCAGGCTGTTCACTTGAAGAAAAAGGGGTTCTCATACGGATCTGGTCTTTATAATCCAAGTGCTCGGCAGCAAGGTAATAGCTGTAATCCAATGCCCGATAGCAATGATGATAGCCAGCCAGCTTCGTCCACGAAGCAAGCCCGTGGTCGAATCTTCAGGGTAGTTAAATCCAAACGACAGTGGGTATTAACGATGCTCTTCTCCACGGTACTACGTTTCCACAATCACTATAATCCAACCAATAATGGTTCTACAATATCGCCACGGTAGGTTCCAATGCGCACATGTCCAATAGTTCTGCTACTAGGCCCTCCTCGTGTGCTGGCACTAATTACTTTAAGTCCACACACACTTGCTAAGGTTCACGCTAGTTACTAAACGAACGAACTGCTTGTTAATGCTGCACACCGAACGAACTGCTGTAATACGATTCACACTAAATGACGACTCTTTACTTCACATTAAGTTAGGTCGAACTTGACTCTGCTATACGCTAGGTTCCACTACTGCTGTTGCATTACTCCGGACGAACTTCACGTTACTGCATTAGGTTGAACTTCACCGTTGTACTGACGAACGAACCAACGCGCTTGCTTGCTAGACGAACTGCTACTGTTTGCGCCTTCCACAATATATATACTTAGAGGGCTTTCTAGTGTGCAGCCGAAGCTCTTGTCTGGGATCAATGCGCTGGCCCCAGGCATGTCCCAACATGTCCAGACTCGTCTTTGAACTTGTCTCAGGGGCGCGATTCTAGGCGCCGCCGACGTCAAGGGCATTATCCAATGAGGAAAGCGAATAATGCTATGATTCAAACGAAGGCTTAAAGGGATATAGCTTATATATATAAATAATATACAAGTTATATAAAACAATAAAACGTAGATTCTCAATGTTAATCTGGCCCTTCAGAACAGCCGCCTCCTAATTAGTCCGCACCTAATTAGTAAAGGGAGCACAGATTAATATTAGGGTCCAGTCAACTTCTCCATACTTGTTGTGAGGAGTAGGGCAATCTACAAAGTCAGTGGGTCATGGTCGTCATCAGGGGAGTCAGGGATCTCCGGCAGCTCTATCAACTTCGCCACAGGTCGGGTGTAAGTCCGCCCTTGGACTATGACTTCTGCAGCTCTGACCTTCCCATCGGCACCAGTAATCACTCTGCTCACGTGGCCGGCCGGCCACGTAGCTCGGGGTAGTGACTGGTCTATTATCATGACGACTGTGTCCACCTTCAGGTTGTCCCTGTCCTTTACCCACTTCTGACGGGCTTGGAGGGATGGTAGATAATGGAGGAAGAAGCGGGTCCAAAACTGGTCGGCCAATACTTGGCTGTGTCTCCACATTCTCCGGCCGTTCATCTCATCTTGTCTGTACACCGCCTGTGGAAGGGCAGGGTCCAGCCGCCCCATCAAGAGATAGTTTGGGGTGACTGGGTCGACGTCTGCTACACCACTTGAGACGTAACCGAGGGGCTTAGAGTTCAAGACGCCCTCGATCTCCGTGAGGACTGTCATCAGGACTTCCTCAACCACGGTCTGGGCCCCAAGTACGGTGTACATAGCAGTCTTTATAGAACGGACTTCTCTTTCCCAGGTTCCCCCGAAATGAGGGGCGTTCGGGGGGTTGAACTGGAATGTGATCTGAGCTGGAGCGAGGCGGGTGTTAAGTTCTTCACCCATAGCCAGGAAGCTCTCTCTCAGTTCTGTGTCTCCTCCTCTGAAGTTTGTCCCTTGGTCGGACAACAACACAGATGGGGTTCCTCTCCGGGCTTGGAATCTCCGGAAGGACATGAGGAATGAGTCTCTTTGGGCTCTCCTTAGCAGAAGAAGTTCGGCTTCTTTGTAGTTCGATGCGTCAAGGTCTGTGGTGGGGGGAAACTCAGGGTGGTGCCACAAGAATGTCCTTTTCTGAGCACTCTCAAGAGTTAAGCAGTCGTCTAGGTTCGGGTCCGTTGGAGCCGGGGCGTGCGTCAGCCCGCAGAACATAGACTTCTTGATCTCTGCCTCCTCGTGACTCGCCTCCCGTGGTGTGGGGGTAGGCCACTTCTCTTCCGGGAGCTTGAGGAACTCAGGACCGTCACTGTAAGGGTTAAGACGTGTGAGGTCGTCTAAGGACATCCCCCGTGTGATGACATCCGCTGGGTTCTGCTTGGTGTCAACGTATCTCCAACATGCTGATCCTACCAAGTCTTGGATCTCGGTGACTCGGACTCCGACGAAAACTTTGTATCGACAAGAGTCGGACTGGATCCAAGTGAGCACAGTCGTAGAGTCTGACCACAGGATTGTCTTTCGCACCGTTATGGTGAGTTCACTTTGTATCAGCGTGGCGAGTTGCGCGCCTACCAGAGCTGCGCAGAGCTCTAGACGTGGGATCGACTGCTGCTTGCGGGGAGCTATCCTCGAGCGGGCCAGGACGAAGGCTATATGTACTTCTCCTCCCTCTTCTCGGGCTCTCAGGTAAGCCACCGATCCGTAAGCCACTTCGGAGGCGTCACTGAAGACGTGCAGGTCTATCTGACACGTTTCCAGCCGCACGGTGGGGGGGAAGTAGCTCCGTCGAATGTTCACATCTTGGAGTGAGTCGAGTTCTCCCTCCCATTCTCTCCAGGTGGAAGCCAGGTGCTCGGGTATGGGGTCGTCCCAGCCCTGCTCCTTGTCCCACAGTTCTCGCACCAGCATCTTCGCCCGAGTGGTGTAAGGTAGGATACACCCCAGCGGGTCGTATTGGCTTGCGAGTGTTCTGTATACACTCCGTCGAGTGGTTGGTAGAGGGGTCGACCTTCCCTGCTCCTTGGTCAGGGGTGTGTGCTTGTAATGGAGCGAGTCTGTTTTGAAACGCCAGATGAGGCCCAATGTCATTTCCTGTGCTTCACCTGGGGTGGTCGCCATCCAGGTCTCGCTGCTTGCTGCCTTTGTCTTTGGGGGGAGGCTGCGGAGTACGTGAGGGTCACTGCTGGCCCATTGCCTAAGGTCGAATCCGCCTTTGACCAGGGAGGCTCGTAGCTTCAGCAAGATGCTCTCAGCTTCTTCTGGCGTAGATACTCTCTGTAGGCAGTTGTCCACGTAGAAACTCCTTTCCACGCTGTGCCTGACCTCCTCGTCGGCTCCAGGGTCTTCGGCCACGTGCTTCTGTAGCGCGAACGTGGCGCAGCATGGGCTGCATGTGGTGCCGAATGGGAGGACCTCCCATTGATAGATTGAGGGTTGTTCATCGTCGATCCTCTCTCTCCACAGGAACCGCAGCAGGGGCTTGTCTTCCTCCATCAGTCGCACTTGTAGGAACATTCCTTTGATGTCGCCGCTGATGGCTACTTTGTCCTGGCGGAAACGTAGTAGTACGCCGAGGAGGGAGGGGCCGAGTGTCGGGCCGGGCAGGAGCAAGTTATTCAGGTTCTGTAGTCCGATCTGATAACTGCAGTTAAATACAATGCGGTTCTTGCCGTTGTGGTGGACCTTGTGATGGGGCACGTACCAGGATTCAGTCGTCTGGTCTGCCTCGTGGTCGTCGATTTTCTTTATATGTCCAGCCGTGATCAGCTTGTCGATCTCGGCGCGGTATATCGTTGCTTGAGGGGGGTCTTTAGCGAGACGCCGCTCGGTGTTCTGTAGATAGCGTTGTGTCACTTCTTTTGATGCGTGCAGGGTGGGCATCCCCTCCCGCCTCAAGAGTGGAGTCGCGTATCTCATCACTCCGTCGACCTCGACCCTCTTGGTCTTCTGCTCGAGGAGAGCTATGGCGTACTTGTCTTCCTTGGAGCGAACTAGTTTACGTTCGTTCTTGAATGGCAGCGAGTCTAATGTCCATAGTCTCTCGACGTGCTGCAAGAGGGTAGTGTCTTTGTCGCTCACCTTCGTGTAGAGGCAGCGTGTGGACGTTGGTCGGTTGGAAGGCCCGGAGAGGGGGCCTTGGAGCATCCAGCCCAGGCGGGTCTTGACCGCGGCTGGGCAGCCTCTGGGTCCGATGTGGACCGCGTCCGTTGGGACGATGCGGTCTGCGTGGTCGGAGCCTATGAGCAGGGTCGGTGTGGCGCCGTCGATGATCGGTATAGGCAGTCGGCGTAGGTGCGCGTACTTCTCCATCAGCTGTGGGATGGGGTAGTCATAGCGTGACAGACCTATGTCGTGGCTTGTAAATGCCTTGGTGATGCTGTACCGCTTCTCGGGCTGCTCGACCGCTGCTATTGTGAATGAGACGTTTTCACCCTTTATTGTTTTTAGGTCTCGCCGAATGGTACGGATTGTCATTGTTTCCTTGGTACCCCGCAGGCCCAACTGGGCTGCGGCGGAAGCGAGGAGGAGAGTCTTTTCTGACCCGTCGTCGAGGACGGCGTAGGTATCAAGGACCTTGTCCTCGTAGCTCAGGAGCACTCGGACCACCTTGAGGAGCACTCGGGAGCTCCCGCTCTTCGCAGGGTCTATGTATAGGACGTCTGCTCTCGAGCTGCTTGGTGGTGCGGGTCTCCGCTTGTTGCTCTCGTGTAGGACCTCCAGGTGGGCGCTGTCACACTTGCTGCATCTTTTCTTCAAGCGGCACTCAGCTGCCATGTGGCTGCGCGCGCAGCGGAAGCAGCGGCGGTTCGCTTTGATCCACTGACTCACTTCTTCAGCGGTCAACTTCTTAAAGGTGTCGCATTGAGATAGCCAGTGTTCATGGTCACAATACTGGCAGGCGATCTTCCATTTTCCCTTTGCGGGGGGGTGTTATGGCTCTTGTGCCGCGGCACTGACTCGGCCTGGTGCATCACGGTCACGGACCGGCGGTTGTCGTTGAACCTTCTCGATCCATCTTTAGGGTTAGAGCCACCCCACGCGAATGTGTCTATTCGTAGACTGCTGACCTCCCTGGCTAGGAAGTCAGCAAGGTCTAGGAGGGATTGTTCTGGGCCGTGGGGGTCACGGTGGTCTCTCTGCCGCCGAAAACGCTCTTGACGGGCTGGGGGGAGCTTCTCCAGTATCCGCTCCACGTTGGAGTTGGCGTATAGTTCATATCTCCCCTTCTCCTTCTGTGACCCGAGCATCCCTACCAGGGATTGTACTTTTATAGATAGGTCATCTAGGGCTCTATTGTCTTTAGCTGGGGGGAGGCGTTCAATCTCCTGTATCTCTTGAATTACATAGTCCCATGTACGTCCATAACGCGCGTCGAGGGCCACCAGGGCATCAGAGTGGGGGTTCTTGAGTTAGAATATGCCAGCGCTATGTTGTGCGCTCTGGGTACTTTAAGGTGCTTGAGGAGGATGGCATATTTGTAGGACTCGTCCTGTACTTCGGACATAATAGTCTCTAAACACATGCGTAGTTCAGTATACTGTGCTCTGTCCTCACGCGTAAAGTCTGGGAATGTGGGTGTCCCAATGTAAGATGCCATGGATGGCTGTGACACTGATGCGTGTAGGGGGAGAGGCCTCCTTGGCGAGTCTCTCCGTACGTGGGGTCGTGGGTTAGTGCTGGGTGGGAACCAGAGGCCGGGCCCCCAGGTACTGCTCCTCGGTGCTGACTGTTGATTAAACTCACCCCTGGGTTGGGTCGGGGGTTCGTAACGCAGCGGCTCGGGCTGAGGTCGGGGCTGTACTGTGCCTCCTGGTCCGAAATAGGTTCGTGCTGGTGGGCTTGATGTCCTCCCTCGTCCTCCGCTAGGCCTTGAAGTCTCTTAGTTAGTTTCTCGGCGACGTAGGCGGGATCTTCCCGTTGGCTGGGTCCCGTATAGATTGGTCGGGGAGGGGAAGGTGCCCTCGACCCGTGTCGTGATGATCTCCGGGAGCTCCGGGTGGAGGAGTGGGGGGTCGCCCTCTGGAGCACTTGCTCCATCATCTGCGCCTGCAGGCGGTCTCTTTCCGCCTTGCACTGTGCATTGGCGGCGTCGCGCTGTGCATCGCGTTGCGCATTGGCGCGGTCTCGCTGGATGTTTTCTTCAGCCTGGAGGCGCCTCTCTTCCAGTCTGATGGTCATCGCGGCGTCAGCCTGGAGGCGACTCTCTTCCAGTCGGATGTGTTCGCGCTCGCTCTGTTGTTGCGCTTGGAGACGTTCTCTTTCCACTGCAGAATGTTCGCGCTCACTCTGTTGTTGCGCTTGGAGACGGTCACGCTCACCCTGGATGCGGTCTCTTTCGGTTGAAGCTGTCAGCGTGGCGATCAGGGCTTGCGCTAGTCTCTGGTCGGCCTCGCTTGGGGATGACGCTGATGAGGGTGATCTGGAGTTGACAGGACTTGGCGTTGACCTGTTCTCTTTACGCGCTCCGAGGTCCATCTCGAGGGCGCTGCTTCTTATCTTCTCCCGCGCTCCGAGGTCCATCTCGGTGGCGCTGTCTTTATCCTCTGGCGCTCCGAGGTCCATCTCGGTGGCGCTGTGGTCTTTGGGCATAGTCACGTCATGTCCCGCTAGTCCCCCCCGTGAGCTAAGTCAGTTTCGTTTGAACCCGCTGGGGTCTCTACTAGTGGGGCCGACAAGTCGATAGGATTGGGCATGCTTAAACTATTAGTTTTATCCGTGCTTAACGTCTTTTTAGATAAGCTAGGAGGTAAAACGAAAGCGTAGTCCTCCAATTGTGGAGGGGGCTGACGTTGGCGCCTAGGGCGTGCTAGTTTGGGAGAGCCGTTTGGAGAGTGTCCGCCGCTGGCCATATTACTATTAATATGATTAAGATTACTGATACCATCCGGCTCGAAGGACCAATTGTAACTGAGGGGTTACAAAACCCTGACTGTATTAAATATTGTGATAGATTAAACCACTACTACATATTATTATTATTATTACTTGCCAGACAGTACAGTTAATTATGGCAGACACTCAGAATAGACGGCACGGTGACAAGGAGATATCATTTACAGTATTTATTATTATGCAGAAGATACAACTGTCAATTACTGGGTCGCTCTTTTATGGCGAATGATATTAGAAAGTCAGCAAGTAGCAAAGTCAGTGGGAATGAATAATTCCTAGGCTAGGTATACTAGACCAGACGCCGCCTGGCGTGGGATGGCAATATAGGGGGGCAAAACGAGGGTACGGCTGGAGACTGGTGATATCCTCCCAGAGTTGTAAGCTCCAGAGGAAGGAAGAATGTACGGATACTCAGGCTGTTCACTTGAAGAAAAAGGGGTTCTCATACGGATCCGGTCTTTATAATCCAAGTGCTCGGCAGCAAGGTAATAGCTGTAATCCAATGCCCGATAGCAATGATGATAGCCAGCCAGCTTCGTCCACGAAGCTAGCCCGTGGTCGAATCTTCAGGGTAGTTAAATCCAAACGACAGTGGGTATTAACGATGCTCTTCTCCACGGTACTACGTTTCCACAATCACTATAATCCAACCAATAATGGTTCTACAATATCGCTGCGGTAGGTTCCAATGCGCACATGTCCAATAGTTCTGCTACTAGGCCCTCCTCGTGTGCTGGCACTAATTACTTTAAGTCCACACACACTTGCTAAGGTTCACGCTAGTTACTAAACGAACGAACTGCTTGTTAATGCTGCACACCGAACGAACTGCTGTAATAATAATAATAATAATTTAGGACCTGCTCCGAGGTCACCATTTGGCACACATGCGAACCATGCATACAATGCGTATCTGCGATTAACCCATCCCGTCGTCCTTCCCCCCCAAGGGCAGCCGGGAGCAGACAGGCGCCACGTGAGCCGCGCCAGGGGACCAATCCAAGTGCTCCTGTCCGTCTTCGTCAAGGACGCCACAGCGTTAGCGATCTTGTTGTTGTGCATGTTTTTCCATTGGGTTTATCTTATCGGGGGGGGAAACCCTTGCGAGCACGGGGAGAACATGCAAACTCCACACAGAAAGGCCTGGGAGATACCCCACCTGGGTAACTGGCATCATGGAAACCTGGTCCCCAAGCGGGATACGAACCCTGGACCTTCTTGCTGTGAGGCGACAGTGTTAACCACTACACCACCGTGCCGCTTAATACGATAATACGTAATACGATTCACACTAAATGACGACTCTTTACTTCACATTAAGTTAGGTCGAACTTGACTCTGCTATACGCTAGGTTCCACTACTGCTGTTGCATTACTCCGGACGAACTTCACGTTACTGCATTAGGTTGAACTTCACCGTTGTACTGACGAACGAACCAACGCGTTTGCTTGCTAGACGAACTGCTACTGTTTGCGCCTTCCACAATATATATACTTAGAGGGCTTTCTAGTGCGCAGCCGAAGCTCTTGTCTGGGATCAATGCGCTGGCCCCAGGCATGTCCCAACATGTCCAGACTCGTCTTTGAACTTGTCTCAGGGGCGCGATTCTAGGCGCCGCCGACGTCAAGGGCATTATCCAATGAGGAAAGCGAATAATGCTATGATTCAAACGAAGGCTTAAAGGGATATAGCTTATATATATAAATAATATACAAGTTATATAAAACAATAAAACGTAGATTCTCAATGTTAATCTGGCCCTTCAGAACACTGGGGGAACCCAGGCATAGAACGTAGACACATTGGGAATTTCAGAATCAAACAGTCAAATAAACAAATAACAGGGGGACACTGTACACTGTACATTGGAATACTGACAAAGCCATACTTGGTAATTTACTGTACAACTGGGTTAGGACATTTGTAGGGGCCAGTTTCGACTATGCTTGCACCTCATGGTACCAAAGCACCTCAAAGGCGCTAAAAACAAAATGACAAACATCTCAAAACAAACCGGTCAGACTACTGCTTGACCTTACTCCTAGAACCCACCTCACCCCTGCCCACTTTGACAACCTAGGATGAGAAATATACATACGGTGGGGAGAGAATATCCATGCTGTGGGGAGGAGACTGACTATTAGGAGGGGGTGGGGGTGTATGGACATTTACGGTGGCCAGTTTCGAATTGCAGTCTCCCGTAGGTGTTCTTTGAGAGTGGTTTTGAAAGTGGGTAGTGATTCACATTCCTTTACAGCTTTGGGTAGGGCGTTCCACATTGATGTGGCATAATTGCGAAACGTGTTTAGTCCCTTGTTTGAGCCGAATCTGGGTTTGACATGATTTGTGGAGCTCCCTCTGGTGTTGTGATCGTGGTATTCACTGACCTTTGGGAAGTATTTTGACATGTACATGGGTACCTTGGTCGTGTAGTGTATCTTGTAGACCAGGCCCATTGCAAGTTGCTGTACTCTGTCGTCTACTCTAAGCCATCCTAGGTTGTCAAAGTGGGCAGGGGTGAGGTGGGTTCTAGGAGTAAGGTCAAGCAGTAGTCTGACCAGTTTGTTTTGAGATGTTTGTAATTTAGTTTTTAGCGCCTTTGAGGTGCTTTGGTACCATGAGGTGCAAGCATAGTCGTATCATATGTATATACTCTGGCAGGATCTATGGGTAACAGTACTGTATATTTGCATATCGTATATGTCACAAATGTAACAGTACTATATACCTGTATGTCATGTATGTCCCTATGCCATAAATGTCATGATGTCATATATGTTGTGTATGTCATAAATGTCACTATGAATTGAAAATGGGGGACCCTGATGTAAACAAGACAAACGTCTTTCTCTGGTCTGCATCCCCTTAACAATTGTGTGTATTGAGCCGTACTGTACTGTACCCATTCTGCAATCTGTTAAATAAAGTTTTCATTCATTCATCATTCATTCATTCACGATCACAACACCAGAGGGAGGTCCACAAATCATGTTAAACCCAGATTTGGCTCAAACAAGGGACTAAACACGTAATATATGTTATGATGAATTTAAAATGGGGGACCCTGATGTAAACAAGACGAAAGTCTTTCTCTGGTCTGCATCCCCTTAACAATTGTATGTATTTTACTGTACCCATTCAGCAATCAGTTAATAAAGTTTTCAATCAATCAATCAATCAATCAATCAATCAATCAATCAATCAATCAATCAATCAATCAATCAATCAATCAATCAATCAATCAATCAAACCCTTTCACTGCCGCACGACAGCCGGTTAACCCTTTTTAGTTTTTACTGCCACACTACAGAAGGTCAACCCTTTACTATCCTATCAGGCTATCACACAACCGACGTGAAAGGCTCCCGCAGCATAATTGACAACAAGTGCCAGGACCAGTGACGTCACGGAGAGCAGCGGGTGCACTCATAGATATCTATTATGGGTGCACTCGTCTCTACGTGGCTTGGGGGCGGGGCGACTACAGACCGCAGATATCTGTCCCGAGCCTCCCGATTGGTCGAGAAACAGCCATCGTCCCGCCCCTAATGGGAGGGGACGATGGATATCGCCGTTCTCATTGGCCGGCGGGCGGCAGTTGGGCGTGGCCTAAAAAGCCAGCTCTAAACTGGAACCTGCTGCCTGGCGGGTCAGAGTGGACTGACCGACACTCACAGCAGGCCCAACGGTCACGGTGCCGTTAGTCGTCAAAACAAAAGCGTCCCCGGTCAAAAAAACAAACACCGATGTTCGTAGTACGATGCAAAGGAGAACGGTGTAGGGGAAAACACGTCTCGGGATACTGCAGCTGCTCCGGTAACTAGAATTATCTTTCTTTTCATTCTTCCCTCGTGACGAGACTCCTGCTCGTTTTGTTACTGACGCGCGACCCACGCGCTTTTATCCTTGACCTATATGTGATTGATTGATTGATTGAACATTTTATTAACAGATTGCAGAATGGGTACCGTACAGTACGGCTCAATACACAATTGTTAAGGGGATGCAGACCAGAGAAAGACGTTCGTCTTGTTTACATCAGGGTCCCCCATTTTCAATTCATCATAACAAGGTATCGTGCCCGCAGGGCGGCACTGTACAGGACAGCAGGGGCACCACGCCGAGCACACGGTGTCAGTTGATTTAGAGAAACAACAAGCCAGTTCATTTTAATTCTAATAATGTCTTTCTTCGTCTTTTGTTTACCTATGTGACATAGTCCTAAGAGGTGATCATAATAACTTATTATCCACAGTGTCCATTGTTGTCATACATGCTCGTCCAAAACACGAGGGGCTTGTAAACTAGACTATATGCACTTTATATAATTAACGGATACTATTGCCTTCTCTGTGTACAAGAGCATTCATATTGTACTTTTCATTGTGTTTTGTCTTCCTATCTCCCTCGGTTGGCCTCTCTTATAAGGGGTGTCTTGTATGTCCCTATGCCATAAATGTCATGTATGTTGTGTATGTCATAAATGTCACTATGAATTGAAAATGGGGGACCCTGATGTAAACAAGACAAAAGTCTTTCTCTGGTCTGCATCCCCTTAACAATTGTGTGTATTGAGCCGTACTGTATTGTACCCATTCTGCAATCTGTTAAATAAAGTTTTCATTCATTCATGCTAATCTCAATAAGGCTACCTTGTGTTATATGTATATATCTATTTACATCTATATCTACATTTATATGAAAATATATCTAACATATATATAAAAGATAAATATAAAACAAGCTTGTCCACAGTTTGTTCGATTGATAGTGGTGTGGTGGTGAGTCCGTGTGAGATTCCCACCTTTTTCAGTCCTACCGGGCTGAGGTGCGCAGTAAGGGAACACGAGTGAAGCCTAATCGAATTACAGACTTATGCAGCGCCTTATGACCCACATACACCTTGGGGACCTGGAACCTGATGGATCTATACATGTTACCAAAGAGACGGTCACCATCTGCAGTGTAATGGGCTTTGGAGGACAGCCTCTGTCCCAGCTCTTAGAGCAGGATTAAACAGAGAGAGAGACAGACATGGCAGCCTGTTGTCATCAAGTTGTCTGTCTGGTTGGTCATTTCAGCGACTGACAGCCTTGTTCCAACTGCTTTTTTTTTATTAATGCGTTACAGCAGCTGCTTCACTGTTGCTTGGGTCAGAGGTTGTTGTGGTATGGTGCTTGTGCTGGACATTTAATTTGTTAATACATTTTTATTTCAGCAGGCAAGTCATTAACACATCCACCGCCGGAAACGCTTTAAAACGTTATTGCCTGCCATGCTTTGACCGCCAGACCACGCTGTACAGCGATATTGAGATCAATATTAAATTTTTTCGCCATGGCATTCATAATTCATATATACACCTCCGGCGCTGCAGCTGGACCCTACGGCTAAAAAAAATTACGGCTCAATACTGCCGCCTGGTGGATGGTCGGGCGAGTTACACTCGAACAACAGGAAGTGCCATGAGTCAGGGCAGTACAGTGCGATATATATGTCGCACGTGCGACACTGACGTCAGTCTGTGCGATGAAAGGATTGACTTCAATAGCACTGGTGCGATGGCCCGCTATCCACTTGGTACTTGTAGTCTTGTGCGATTAAATACAATGTCCCTTCTGCGTAAAACTCCATATATCAAACACCAAATCCCATAATCCCTAGCGAACAATATCCCCGCGAGTTGCGAGCAGTGACTCATATCCGCTCGGCTCAGCTCACAACACAGCAGGTGACTGCAGGACTCGT
Organism: Notolepis coatsorum; assembly: GCF_963971535.1. Classification (NCBI taxonomy): domain Eukaryota; kingdom Metazoa; phylum Chordata; class Actinopteri; order Aulopiformes; family Paralepididae; genus Notolepis; species Notolepis coatsorum. The sequence continues at coordinate 60,039,913 of NC_140173.1, read as the reverse complement.
CTCAGCAGCGTTTGGAACGCGGACATTGAAACAGAGCTAGTAGATAGTGTTGTCGCGACCCAAAACAAATCCCTGCTGTTTTATTCGGCAACGGGTCAAATGCATATAACATGCTTTGCAATCCTCGCGTCATAAAGTCCGAAATGAACGTTACCCAGACCGTGCTTCTGCCTTCTGCTCTCAGCCGAGCGGGGCTGCACAGCAGTGCGGCTATTTTGCGATCCGAAATAAGTCTGTGGTGTTTTTTTTCTCTCACAACGGGTCAAATGCATCTAACACGCTTTGCATCATCGCCATTCCTTTATGCCCACATCGCCCGAAATGAACGTTACATTAGCATAAGCTAACAAGCTAATCCTGATCAGAGGCAGAGCCATAGAGACAGTGTGGACTGGGGAAAGGGTGTGTGTGTGTCGAGAGGAGTGGAAGTTTGAAGACAGACTAGATGATGCGGGGGTGGTGAGTTGAAACAGTGTGAATGAATGAAAACTTTATTTAACAGATTGCAGAATGGGTACAATACAGTACGGGGATGCAGACCATAGAAAGATTTTCGTCTTGTTTACATCAGGGTCCCCCATTGTGTGTGTGTGTGTGTGTGTCCCAACCGACCCCACTTCTATGTTTCAATAAATTATTTGCATTTAAAACTATTAACGCTGACTCATTCCTTCAGTCCACTCAAAATTATGCTAATATTCCTTGTTGTTTATGATATTAATTGAAAATAGCATATGAGAGTATTATAGTAATAATAATAACACATGGCGATATACTAAAAAGCAATTTATCATTTTTGGCTGGTAAAAAATCTGCCTTTTTTAAATCTACCAGCCAAATGGCTGGTAAGTCAAAAGGTTAAGTTTGTTCCCTGACTGCAACTAAATAACACAAATACAATAGGCACATTTGTGACTGATACAAATATAACACGTTTTATACTTGTGCTACAATATTTTGGCCAGTGCTACAAAACTATCAACCTCTGTAGCACCAGTGCTATGTGCAAAAAAAGTTAACGTACAGCCCTGCATGAGTGCATCGATGAAAAGTCCTCCGGCCGTCAGACATTGTTGCAAGGCTCCCGACAGATACTATAGTACATATCGATCGCTTTATAAACTTAATGCAGGGCTGTACGCTAAGCTTTTTCACTAGGGGCAAACAAATTTTTTTAGGGGCACATTTTTAAATAACAATTTTACCATTATTAAAAAAATATGTTCCTCCTGCCTCATTACTGTGGTCCTTTTATTTAACATTTAAGTGCGTTTGTTTTCAGGTTTGTATCTTTTATAATGAACCAACTGAGAAAGTGTGTAAATCACTAATAGAACAAAAACAACAAACTGTGTGTGTGTGTGCGCGCTTGTGTAGTGCTCCTTGAATGAGATCACCACAACACACACACACCATTGCATTAATCAGGAGGACAAGAAACTCTGCATACATTTGTTTCACAATGAAAAGTGCTTTAGAAATCAAATTAATTATTATTGTAAATAACCCCATGAAAGGTTTATTATTTGTATGGGTAATTACCTGCTTCATATTTGTGATGTTACTGGTTTCAGTGTGTGCCTAAAGTGATCAATGTGTTGGGCCGTTTATAGAGATCTATGCCAATTAATGTTTATGTATATCCGGGACTTTTTTTAATAAGAATTGAGAGGTATTTGTATATGTGACCTTTATTTTGAAAACCGTGTTGCGACGCAAAATTATTTACATTTGCGCTTTTGACAGTGAAATGTTCAGTCCAACTTAGCTCGAAGGAAAGACTAATCAAAAAGGTTTAATTGACCCGTATGAGGCTCTTACGGTAGGACTACTCACCTAATGCATAGCTGAACCTGAACGTTAGAAGTGTCCGTGTCCCCGTCAATCAATCATCACATCATCACGTCAATCATCATCATCTTATCATCTCTCCACATCGGACGTGGTTGTCATAAGATGGACTGATATCCACTCCGTTGTTCTTGCAGAGCAAAATTTGCGTCTTAAATGTATTGAAATGAGGTGCTTCTTTGGCGATGCAATAGCCCATATTGAAAGGAAGAGAGCCCACATTCAGTTTTGTTTTGCTAGGAATTATGGGATTTGGTGTTGGATGTATAGACTACGCAGATAGGGACATGGTCTTTAATCGCACGATAGACTACAAGTACCAAGTATATAGCGTGACCCAGATTCACTCCACACGCAAATCTTTTTTTTCACTCAGGCTATCGGTGATCGCAGTAAGTTCATTCATTGCCGACAGATTCTTTCATAGCACCACGACATTGTGTCGCACTGTACAGCCCTGGTTGTAGGCTAATGTTTTTAAAAAAATGTATCCAATTTGTATGGATTAATTTAGGAGTGAAATGCGAATGAAGGGTTGAAATCACAACTCGCAACGTTGCTCCCAAATAATATTTCCAACTCGCAACGGCCAAATTAAGGGGCAATTTGCGACGAGATCATCGCAGTGTACAGCCCTGAATAATCGATATGATTTCGGCGTTTATTGCGACATACAAACCGGAAATGGACCTAGGCGATCGACGTCCTATACCTGGGATCTTTCACCGCCAGTCTCATTGGCGCACGGTAAGAGGACGCTAACGTTATTTTCAGCTCAATTGTTTATTATTTTCACTGCAAACCGATCTGATCAATATATCACCCATACTACATAAAGCATTTACTGACGATCACAGCATTATAAACGACCCCCCCCCCCTTTTATCCGCGCATGATGAATCATAACGTATAGGATCTAGTGTTGTCAAAAAGATCGAAAAATCGATACATATCGATTCTGAATATTTAAAACGGTTTCAATACTAATTTCCCGAAATATCGATACTTTCTGCAGTATCGATACCAGCTGGCTTGCTCGCAGTGTTCTACCGCAAGTTGTTGACAGACAGACACACGCTTGCCCCTCCCCCTCGCAGACCTGTCTTCAGTTTGTAAACAGATTTTAGCTCCGAAGATGGCTAGTGCAGAGCCTCCGCAACTTGTGCTGTTTGGAAGTACTTCGGGTTTGAAGTAAACGACGAAGGAAAAGCTAAAGCCCATTTGCAAGCGTTGTTACAGAGCAGTGCCAACGATACAGCTATGAGCTAACGTTAGCTAGTCGTTCCTCCGTTAGCTTATGCTAGCTAGCTGGCCACCTTTATAATTACTTCATGGAAACGGAGTAACGTTAAGTCGAGTTCATTCATACTACACTAGTACATGACACGTATGAACTCGACATAACGTTACCCCGTTTCCATGAAGTGTTTAATTAGCAGCAATCTTGTTGAAAATGTAACGTTAATAAATGCTCCGAGTATAGCTCCGGAGAAATCTCTCATGAGTCATGTTTGCTATGTATTTCTTTCTTTAGGGGAGTTTGTTTCACAGTTTTAGCATGATGTTTTATAGATGGCAAGGTTAAACAGGTTTTTGTTTTTAAGAGGGGTTTGATTTAGATTAGATAATTTAGTTATTTTTAAATGTCTGATCTAAAGATAAACAAAGGGTTTTAAAAGTGTTCTATTTATCTTCTCTTATAGTACCAGAGAGAAGCTGAGGAGAATCAACCAGCAACAAAAGCAAAATTTGTAAAAAAAAATATATATATATATATATATATATATATATATTTTTTTTTGGTATCGAAAATATCGATAATATCGATACTTTTCAAGGTATCGTATCGAAGTCGAAATTCCAGTATCGTAACAACACTAATAGGATCATATACAGTTGAATTTTTTAATATAGCGTGTATCGGGAATAAACGGCAGTTGATAATCTATATGCGTTTATGCCTATAACTCACGTTCTATGAATTACTGCAGAAAACGATAAAAACATACTTATATTCTAGAAGGTATTTTTGGAAGAATCTATGAATGAAAAAGTATAACGTTCCTACATCCTGAACGATAGATAATCGATGTTGAATGGGCCATAGTAATGTCAATTTAGCAATACAATTTAAAAAGTTATAGCCCTGCAAAGAAGGTGAACATCTCCATAGGCTTAGAGTAGTGGCAGTGAGGCTACATTGTTGGATATAACCGTGGCAGGGAATGTGTTAATAAGAACACATTCTTATTTACAATGGGGGTTATGGTTGATGCCAGATTGGACAGGGTCATCATCAGCTATTTTATTGAGGGTCTGTTGGTTTTTCGTTGTTAAAATAAGTGGTCTATATGTTAAAATAATACCGCTACATTCCGACAGAAACATAAACACACAACTTTTTTTCCCCCTTGTATCCCGTTCCCACTTTATCCAACCAGGAGAAAGAACTCCACACTACAAAAATAAGAAAAAAAACTATTTTAAAGCAAATGGGGCTTGAAACAAGTAAAATAATCTGCCAGCTAATTTGGCTTGGCAAGATTTCTTGAAATAAGTAAACAAGTATCTAGGGTTCTCTCTCCTGATTGGATAACGTGGGAATGGGATACGAGGAAATGTCTTTTGTGTTTATTGCAAAGTGGAGGGACTGAGAGACATATGTTACTGACCACCAGACACACTATATCAGTGATGGCTGTCGGAATGTAGAGCTAAATTAACACTTACAGCACCTTTTAATGACTGCCACTACCTAAAATGACACATGTAAAAGATGTCTTCCGGGCCGTCCGATCTAGAATCTACCTTGTGGTTTAGGACATCCAGTATTAGTCATACATATTAACAGGTGCCGACCACAATATATGTATTGTCTTTGACTGTGTACTGCAGGGCTATTCAACTAAATTGTTCAGGGGGCCACATTGTCAGAAACCCAAGGGGCCAGGGGCCGGACTGCCACGGCGCCTCCCCGTGCTATGAATATATGTACACTTGACACAACACGCAACCACATTTTCACAACTTTTATTTAAAGGGGAACTATTTTACTATTTCTTTCACTATTTGGGCACTTTTACACAATTCCTGTGGGTTTATGGAACACCTCTGTAATATTTTTTTTTTTAATTCATTGTTTTGTATTTCTAATCAAGTACTCAAAAACACGTTTTGAGCCTGGGCTCCAACCACTGTGGGAACTGTGTGGAAACTCAGCTGATTATCATGCAGCAGTGTCTCTCTGACATCACAAATCAGCACATTTTCAGATGACTCAGTTCAGTGAGGGTGAATATTGTGAGAGGAGAATTGGAAGAATGCGCCAATATGAGAATTAGAGACATAGATCACATAGCTAGGAAACAATGCTAAACACTGAAAAAGGCCATTTATAAGATCCCCTTTAACTACATTGCAAAAGTAGTATACTTTTCAAAAAAAGTGCTTCATTTATGTGCAACAACTGCAACATCTCCTCTTCAACATTTCAATATAAAAATAAAATAAAAAACAAACAAGTGCATGATGTGCATATGAACATTCTAACATCAACACTTGAACAAAAAAACACATTTATAGTGCAGCTGAGCTTATGAAAAAGTGCTTCATGTCTGTGCAACAACAGCAAATCACAGCATCTTATTAGCACTTATTGTCGACTCTTAACTCTCAAACATCAGGGAGGTGGGGGGCAGACAGGCCTAGCCTACATACACACATCTAATGAGAGCGATTGCACTTCTTTGACTGGGCAATGGCAGAGAAAGAGGGTTCATAGGAAGTGAGGGCTACCCGCAAACAGTGATGCAAATGCTCATTTGTCAAGGAGGCATGGTTCCTTGTTTTAATGGCATTCATGTGAGAGAAACTGGATTCACAGGTGTATGTTGAGCCAAACATTGTTAGCACAGATATTGCCACGTTTTTATTTTGGGGAATGTCTTGACATGAATACACTTTATCCAAAATGTTGTGGTGGATTCATTCTCAAGTGCCTGCTTCAGAGCAGATGATGCTTGCATGTCAATTATTTCAAGTTGCAGGATACCTTCATCAATGTGAAGTGATGCAAGGAACTCTTGTCCTTTTGTGGAAATAGCAGCTACATTGGCAAATGGGTTGCTCACAAAATGCATCAATTATCTGGACATGTCAAATTCATCAAATCAACTTGCAAAGTTTTCCCTCAATTTATCAATGAAATCTGTCATTAATTGAGTGACTTTTGGCTCAATTGTGCGTGTTAACGTTGACATGAAAAAAAAAATTATAATAATAAAAAATATTTAAATTTTTTTTTTTTTTTTTTTTTAATTTTCTTTTTTATTATCATGTAATCTTTGGCGGGCCGGTCAGATGCGGCCCGCGGGCCGCCAGTTGAATAGCCCTGGTGTACTGTATGTTATCGTCACCGATAGAGCTGCCGTGATAACCGCATTACCGCGGTATCGCTGTTGCATCACGCTCACCGCAGAGTTAGGCTGAATACCGCGTCACCGCTGTTTTTTATCATAATAATAAAGTTGGCTTGCGGCTTGCGGCTCTGCAGATATACCCTACTCGGTTCCAAGCGACCCTATTGGTCTAGCCTGGCTCTGCGGCTCTGCAGATACCCCCTACTCGACGCCTCTGAACGAAAACAGAACGCCGCCATCTTTACTGCCTCGCTAAGGATGCATTTCATTCAGGATTTGTTTGCGACAGAACCAAGTGCAATAAACAAAAAATAATGGATTCACTGTGTATTCTGCCTTATTTATTGATGAAACAAAACCGACATCAACCCAATTTACCACCGAGCGGAGAGTTTAGTGTCACAACAAGATCGCTGATGTGTTAAGTTTGTTGTTGTTATCCGATATACACGAGAGGTAACGTTAAACCCGGGTTTGCTTGGTAGAATACACAATGAGAGGTAACGTTAGCTTTGGCAGAATAGACGCAACGAGAGTCTGGTTAATGTTGTTATTGATTGATTGATTGAAACTGTGTTAAACTCTGGCTTGCTGCAAGCCCTCGGACATCTATGCCCACGGAGCTTTCAGTGTACACAAGCGAGCGGCGGCGGCCCCGCCTGCATCCCCATTCCCCAAACGGAGTAGTACCTGGCTGCAGTGGAAAAGGAACGAAGTACCAGGTGCCTAAAGCGGGTCGAGTCGAGTAGGTAATATGCAGTGGAAAAGCGCCATTAGACTAGAGGCAGGCTATAAGAGTAGACTACTAAAAAAAAAAAAAATGCATTCAAACTTTTTTTTTTTTTGTGCGCACTGCGGTAATTACCGCGGCGGTAGGAAATATTGCGCAAATTCGTGCGGTAAGGAAAATATCAATACCGCGGCAGCTCTAGTCACCGACATGAATAACATAAGGACCCACGTGAAACGGCGTCCTCTGCTTTGCCTCTTGCACGTCGGTTCCCATCTAGTTTCATGCATTCTTTTCCTTTGTAATTCAAGTTTTTATTGCTTTTACTTTTGGTAACATAACAAATAAATCGGTAGCATAAAAGGGACACACTAATAATGACATAATGACCAGGAATATTATAACGTTAATTACAGTACTGCTAGCATTCATATTACAGGCTTATTAATGTGATATAAGTCCAGAAAGGGTCACATACTGGTGTCTTAATTTTGTTTCTGTTATTCATCCTGTTGAGCATAAACTCATATGAAGCTGTTTTTGTCAGTGTTTGGCCCACTCTTACTTGTGGAGATGTGGGTGTTTTCCAGTGTTAGTATTGTCCCAGCAGCCACTAGTTATACCTACCATGTTTACTGAAAGAGTACGATAAGATAAGATATTCCTTTATTGATCCCCTTGGAGAAATGCAGGCATCATGGGGGAGGGGGGATGGGAGGTACATGTAGTAAAAGCAGTGTAAACAATATAACAAATCAATATAATTAACTCTGGACATGTGCATATGGGTAACAAGTTGCGAGATGAATGGTATGTATGCCCTCTCAGTTATATTTGCCCTACAATAAATAGTTACAATATATAATCTAATAATCCAATCATCTAAATCTAAACCGGTAATCAAAAAATGCTAAATATATGATCTGATGAAGTATACAGTATTCACATAAGGTGCGATATGCATAAGGTAGTATATTGTCCTTTTAGGTGGGAGTCAGCTACTAGGTTCTTCCTAGTAGTTGGATGTCTGGCAGCAGTCCCTGCCCACTGTTGTGGAGCCTGATGGCCGCTGGTTGAACGACGGCGGTTAGTCAGGGGGGGTATGAGCATAGCTGTCAACATAGGCAGGAGACAAAACGTGTACATTTTAGCCCCGGCCCTTCCCCGGCCCCGCCCCTTGGCCCCGCCCCCTCCCACTTGGCCCCGCCCCCTCCCAATGGAGCTGCCTCGTCGCTTGCCATCTGCTGGTCAAAACCTGTATGTACCCAGCCATTCGTTTAAGGGTAAACTGTAAATGTTTTTTCACAGGAAATACACTGTATTATTTTTAGAGGTGGGCATAGATTAATTTTTTTAATCTAGATTAATCTATCTGCAATCCTGGATTTAATCTAGATTAATCTAGATTAAAATGACTCAAAAAAAAATAAAAAAATAACCTGCCGAAGGCATTCAAAATATGTGTGTTCTACCCAAATAATGACCAGAAGTAAGTCCTTACTTTTTCTTTCCTCCTTATGTTTCTCAGGCCAGGTGGCCCATTACACCATGAGCCCATCTCCCGTTTCCAAAATGCATTACAGACTGTTTGAAAAAGCTGTTTTGCTATGATAATTGGTAATGAAATATCAAAATAATGTTCAATAAGATGTACTTGTGTTTAATAAGTTGTTTTATTCAGAAGTTAACACAAATAAATAATATTACCAGTACAGTACAGTATCTAGCACTCTCAGGAGCAAAACAGAAAGAATCATTTCAAACTTGAACTATGTGACATGGCTTGAATCAACTGCTCCAGTTAGGCCTGCCGCGATAAGCAATAAATCGATTAATTGCCGCGATAATTAAAATGAATGCAATGATTTTGACGGGCGCGATTAATTGCTATTTGCGCGTTTGTTTTAATGAGGCGGACCCAGTGCCCCTTGTCAGTCACTGTCCGTGTTGGGAGGCGGGCCGCTGGCTTTACTACAGAGCAGTAGTATAATATCAATAACAACATTAACGAGACCCTCGTTGTGTCTATTCTGCTAACGTTACCTCTCATTGTGTCTATTCTACAAGCGTTAACGTTAACGAGCATTAGGCTAACAAGCTGTAACGTTACCAGTCGCGTCTATTTGCTAACGTTAGCATTAGGTAATAACCGGTTTAAAATGGATGGTGATTACCTCACGTTGTGTCTATTCTACTAGCATTAACGTTACTCATACAAACAATCAATAGCGAGTTATATTGATCACGCTATGTACGATAGCCATGCTAAAACGCTAGCACAACATTAGCACCTAACCTAACAACAAGCCTTAACAAGTCAGCGATCTTTTTGCGAGACTAAACTCTCCGCTCGGTGGCAAATTGTGTTGATGTCGGTTTTGTTTAATCAATAAATGAGGCAGAATACACAGTGACTGTATCCTTTGTTTATTGCACTTGTGCCTGCTGCAAACATAATGATTATGAAATCCTAGAGACGCGTCTCTATTCAGTGTTTCACGTGACTTTTCTGGTACCCAAAAAGTACCTGATAATAATCACAACAATACTTCCGGTCCGGTCGGTGGGCTTCAAAATAAAAGTCTTAAACACCGGAAAAGACGGAGCGGTGGGCTTCAAAATAAAAGTTTTGGGAAATAAATGTCTCCAAAAAAAAAATTCTCTAACCGGTCGCAATAATATCGCTTATCGCGATATTTTCGGGGGCAATTAATCGCCCAGCAAAATGTGTTATCGTGGCAGGCCTAGCTCCAGTGGAGTTGCTCAGTGGCCAATGGTGTCAACTGTGGTTGTACTGGGCAGCTCCCAGGTGTGAATGGAACTGTGTGAATGTGAAGCAGGGCGTTCCTGAAAAAGAGCATCTGTGCTCAGCGAACCTACCCTGGGTAAATAAAGGTAAAAAAAAAAAAAAAAAATTATTTATTTTTTTTAGATTAATGCGTTAATTATATTATCGCGCGATACTAGTATAGCGTTAACGCAGCACGTTAACGCCGTTAACGGCCCAGCTCTAATTATTTTACAGATTACTTTTGTGTTCCTACTTTAAGTGTAAATGCTATAAAAATACAGTAAATTACCTTTTATCAAAATATTAACCATTAAATAAAGGTTGTAATCTGTAAATGTATTTGATTTTACTGTAAATGTTATGATGAATTGAAAATGGGGGAAGAAGTCCTTCTCTGCTAAAAACAAGCCATTGTAATTGATTTGCTCCCACCTTGTGGTGAAAACGGAATTCTAGGGCTGACCTTCGAAGCTTTTTTTGGCAATCGAAGCTTCGGGGCCGAGCTTCGATTTTAATTCGAAGCTTTCGAAGCTTTTTTTTTTTTTTTTTTTTTTTATCTTATGTTGTGGGACTTGTACAGCACTTTCGTAAACGTTGTTGTTTTTAAATGTGCTCTATAAATAAAGTGGGTTGGATTAATTAATTAAGTAGCCCCTTTCGTGACTGACGCATCCAACAAGGTTTCACTCGGCTGTGTGATTTAATTCAAGGTGGATCGCTGTTGTCGTTTGAACAACTTCAGATTTCATGGGAACTACCAATCCCCCAAATCAAGAATGTTTAAGATGAATGAAGTAAGATTTTGATTATTTGAAATATGGCCTGTGTAGACTAAACTATGCACAGAATTATGTCAGTCTACAAGGTCCGGATTCTACATGGTCCGGCAATGTAGACCTTGTAGACTCCACTACAGACCAATTATCAGTGAATGTTCATGCATTTTTAAGAAGGGCAACTTCCACAAAAAAACAAAGAACTCACCAAAACATCTCAGTAGCACCTTATCTAAATGTTATATTTCATATATGGAGATTCATATTTATTTATGTATTGCATGCATTTCTACATTTTATTTCCTATTTTGTTTATTCATCCCAGTATCTTTCTTTCTTATGTGTGGAATTCTACAAGGTGCGCGGCTGCGCGCACACACACACCTACACACACACACACACCTACACACACACCTACACCTACACACACACACACACACACACACACACACACACACACACACACACACTTACATTTAGTCATTTAGCTGACGCTTTTATCCAAAGCGACTTACAAGTTCTGTACGACAAGACAGCAAGAAGGGTACAACTCTATCAGCTGAGTAACAATGTTCATCAAAGTGTTGCGTGTTACAGTGTAGGTTAGTTTATTAGGACAAGTGCAGTGTACACACACACACACACACACACACACACACACACACACACACACACACACACCTACACACACACACACAAATCGAAGCAAAAAAAAAAATGTGAATTTTTTTTTTTTTTTTTAATTTTTTTTTAAACTTCGATTTTTTTTTAATGTTCGAAGCTTGTGCCATCGAATCGAACGTTCGAAGCTTCGAAGCATTTAAGACAGCCCTACGGAATTCCCTCATTTATACATCTATTGCACTCTTCCACAGCCAGACACCCTCACATCACATCTTAACTGTAAACAATCATTCTTCACATACCACGAGAGATAAACATATTTCTTCATTCATATCAACAGTCACAAAACATTCATCCAAACTTTATCTGACTTGGTTTCACGCAAACCAGTGCAGCACATCACTATTCTGCTGATGTCATTCATTCATCTAAGCCAATGGGAGGTCACATTGTTCAGTCATACCACACAGACCAATGAGAGACGTCGATATTCGACCAAACTCCCCAGTCATCCAAAACAGGAAGTAAAAAACGTTCATTCTTATCGGCAACCTTCCTCATTATATGCCAAACCAGCTAGATTTCACAGTTACATTCACACCTCTCACCCAACCTTAGTTCATGTCATTAATCCTTACGTAAACCACTTCCCCGCACGTAAATTTAATCTAACGTCACACGTTAAGCCAAAACCGAAGATTTTCGTCCACCATCCCGTTTTAAACAGCGTAAATATGACATTTCTCTTCGTTTTTAAAGCAATCAATTCATATTCGCCAACTCCTACACATCATAGCTAGTATCCCTCCGTTTTTAATAACAATCCGACCGTCGCAACATATTCTAAACACATAATATTCGCTGACGTGTTTTCCACCGTGTGAGACATTGAAATCAGCTCGGCATACTTTACACTGCTGCCACCTGTCGTCACGGAGGGGAATTGCAGCCATTTTGTAAAAATTAATAAGTACAAAATACGTGCCAATTCCGTAAACCGTGAACAGGGCGTGAAGAAGGTTGAAAAAACAGGAGAATCCCGGGAAAAACGGTAGGGTTGACAGCTATGGGTATGAGTCTGTGACTGAACGTGCTTCTCATCTTGACTAGCTCGTCGTAGAGGGGGGTTTCACGCATTCTTCAGTGGAAACTGTTGAGGAATCCCTTTTGCTCGCCCCAAACAATAGAGTAAAATCTCCCACCGCGGTGAGTGCCAGGAGCCCCAAGCTCATTTTAATCTACATGTTTGTACTGTGTGTGTTGATTGATCATGAAGACCCATCTATGAGATCACTGTTGAGTCCGGTTCCACCACAACACTCTCCTGTCTTCATCTCCTCCAGAAGGCCTAGCGTGCTGCACCTGCTCTACCCCCTCAGCAGAGCCTCTCTCGTGGGGGTCGTATGGATGCTGAGGCGGCCTCCCCTCCCTCCTCCTCCTCCTCCCCTCCCTCCTCCTCCTCCCCCACCGTGGCGGGCCCCTCCCGAGTGTGGCGGCTGGCCGACCGGAGGAGCAGGAAGGCCGGGGCGGGGAACATCTTCGGCGGGGTGAACCTGTGGCAGCTCCAGCGTCTGTTCCGGGCGGCGGGGGACCAGGATGCGGAGCAGAGGGCCGAGCTGGTCTGGGGTCAGAAGGACGAGGGAGAGCTGGCCCAGGCGCTGATCGGACTGAGGGCCCGGAGTCGACGGAGGGGCCTGAGGGCGGAGGGGCGGGATGCGCTGGGCTCACGCTGGTTACGGGCCTTCAACCACCTCAGGTAACACACACTCTGCTGAGCTTTGTTGTACTGTATGTGGCTCAGGAGTACTGTATGTGGCTCAGGAGTACTGTATGTAGCTCAGGAGTACTGTATGTGGCTCAGGAGTACTGTATGTGGCTCAGGAGTACTGTATGTGGCTCAGGCAGTGTTGGGAAAGTTCACTTTCTACATGAACTAGTTCAGTTCACACATTTTTAAATGAACTAGTTCAGTTCATAGTTCAAAATTCAAAATGTTGAACTAAAGTTCATGGTTTCAAAAATGAACTAATTTATAGTTTATAGTTCTTTTTTCAATACGTTGCTGCGAGCTATTCTTTTTCAAATTTATTGCCACAACCCATAATAGAACCACAGAATACTGGCATTTCCATAACGCTTTGCTGCCAGTAACAGCTGCAGCTTTCATCTCTACAGTATATTTTAAAAAAACATGAGGAAAAACGTGCTGCTTGAATGGTCTTTATTACCGGTAAGTATAATAATCTAAATATACTTAAAGTACCAAAAGTGAAAGTAGTCATTGGGCAAATATAAACATGTGCCGACATAACTCTGTACTAACACAACATGAGGTAGGAACCAGGCTGAGGTATGAAACTAAGGTTGTACCTCAAAGTTCAATATTCAAAGTGCAAAACATTTACTGACTTTAACTAAAACTATTTTAAATGCTCATACACCGATGTCGTAGAGTCTGACTCTGAGCGAGTGCAGCGCCTTCTAAAAGTGCGAGTGCTGCTGCTATACTACCAGACTCCCCGAAGCTCCGCCCAGAGCGGTTGCCAGATTGTGTGGTTTTCAGCATTATTTTAAAGCCTGTTTTACGGTGTGTTTTAACTGGGTTTTCGGCTGAAAGGCATATGAAATCTGGCACACTTTTGAACGCCGTTATAATATAGTGCTGAGAATGAACGCACTTTTGAACGCCGTTATACAGCGCTGAGAATGAACGCGTTCTCAATTACGTTCATTTAGGGGGGAAAACATCTGTTCAGTTCACGTTCGCCCAAAATACAAACGCGTTCACGAACGATCGTTCATTGAACGTGTTCAGGTACATCACTGGGCTCAGGAGTACTGTATGTAGCTCAGGAGTACTGTATGTGAGGTAGAGCGGTCGTCTGTAAAGAGGAAAGGTTCCCGGTTCGACACAAGCCGCTGCAGAAGTGCAGTGTAGTCCTCCAGCCAAGCTGTTCATTACCGGTAATGGTGTCTTCTTCTGTGGTTTTCTGTGGTCATTAAATCATTAAGGCGCGCGGCTGGGTGGCGTAGCGGAGATTGCGCTCGTCACCAATGCAAGAGACTCCGGTCTCGAATCCCGGTGTCAGCATTGCCTGCGGCTTGGGCCAGTCGTCATACTATCTCAATTGACAGAGGTAGCGGGTGGAAGTCGATGGGTGGGGATTGGACGTTGTGGACAGCGACTCCTACAGGTCGGTTGGGTGACGCCTGCACAGCAGAGACAGGAAGTATCGGGGGCAGCGTGAGCCTCCCACGCGTTACTCCTCGCCACTGAGAGTCTGCGCTGTCTGGTGAAAAGATGCGACAGGCTGCCTCCTCATTTACCGGAGGGGACACGTGATGCAAGGCTTCTATCCTCACTACAGCCGACCAGTGGGAGGCATAGTCTAGCAACGTTCAAGACAGGGGAGGGGAGAATTGGCAATACGAAATTGGGATGGGAGAAAAATAAGGAGAAAAAGTGGATAAAAAAAAATCATTAAGGCGCTGTTACTGGAATGGAGGATTTAAAAAGGGTAATTTCATACTGTATTTCAGCAGCAAGCTTGTGTTTTCACCCCACCAGTCTTTGTCAAGACTCTTTGACCTTCCTGTCGATCCCTTCGGAAACACAATGCGAACTTGCCATAATTAGTTAGCACGAGTTATTGACTTAACCCTGCAGCGGTTCGTTATAGAGCTTTGTTTATAGATACATACATACATACATACATAGCTCAATAGAGTGAGTACCCACGCTACTATGTAGAGGAGTTCATACACATTACACACGCACGCATGTAGACACTAGAGCTGTCCCCAAGCCTGTTTTTGGGATTCGAACATTCGCCAGTTTTTTTTGAACGGACGTTCGAACCATCGTTTTTAATCATGCCAAAAATGTGCTCCTAAATACTTTTTCTTGTTCAGTACTGTCGCGTCTTAGCGCACATTTACGCATATAATGTAGAACATGCGCATATTGCTGCGTTTATTAACACTTTGAATGCCCATCACGACATAACTCGTGTTATCAGCCCAACGCCTGAATGCCCATCACGACAAATATCATTTTATTTTTTTATTAGCGATCTGAATTCATATTTTATCAACCGAGTCTCCCGTTGGTACAGCAGCCCCTGTAGCAGCTCAGATTTGGAAAAAGCGCCCCCTATCGTCTCCCAGATGGTAATGCACCCTTTTGGAATGGACTCAATGAAAATGGATGAGAAAAAAAACTCTGGAATCCACATTTTACTTCTCACGCATGTAACCGGAGATGATCCCAGTCATTGTGGAGCCTCAGGAATGCGTGGAATATGTGTTTACAGTACGTTGCATTGGATCAATAAAATGATCGATTTTTGGAATGGCGATCAGGAATTGGAATAATCTTTTTGGATACCATCTGATCTCAGGTAAGGAATCTATTTGACCAGTCTTAGTATAATCAGACCCGTTTTCACGGAGATATAAGCTTTTCCCCTATGTGTGATATGGCTGTTTGACTGTGCAAGCGATTTTCAGCTCGTGGCACCAGCGTGCATACGTACACATATACTATCGATAATCTAGCGTTTATTTGAAAACGATTCATAAATAGGCCGAAAAATTACAACGTTCTAGAATATTCCAGTACAGGGCGTTTATCACGGAATCTTTTTTTCCCCTTGAAAACGAGGGCTTTTCAAAATGCTATAAAACGGAAATGAACCGATAAAAAAACAATCCGCTTCGACAATGTTGACTGGAAAATGAGTCATTGATAAGCGACGGGCAGATTAGACACATAGCCATAATTTTAAACATAGATTAGGCGATATTACCGCTAACATTGAAGTGGATGGTGGGCATTCAAGCACTAAATGTGCGCCCCCTGCTGGGCACTGAAAGTGTTAAGAGTAGTAGTGCCTACTTACTGGTCACGGGAGGCTTCAATAACGTTTGGATGATAATCCATTTTGTGAATGCATTTGTTGAAACAACATCTTTGTTGGCCGATGGCTCCTGCTATCTTAACGTTAGCCAGCTAAAGGGCTGCGCCCTGCATAGCTTAATTAACGTGCATAACATCCCTGTGTAACGTTAAGTAACTTGTGTTCCGCTGGGAAAGCATCAGCATCACTGCATACACTTGGTTTAATCCAAATGTCCATTTGGAAACGTTGTATTATGAAATAAGACTGGTGAGTGTGAGTCACTCAACTCTCTTTTTTGCATGATTGATTCATTTCCTGATAATGTATGATGGTGACCCTTCCTCATCTCACTAGACTGTGTTGTTGTGACCTATGTTCGCGCGTGGCTTTCGAATTAGTATAAACACAACATAGTACTGTGATATTCTGATATATATCACATTCTGATAAATATTTTTAGTGTCAAATAAATTTAGAAAAATAAAAAACAAAAATTCTAAAAAGCGGAGGTTCGAACCCATTAATTAAGATTTTAATGCCAACGTAACAAACGAAGGTCTGAACGTTTGGGCTCAGCCCTAGTAGACACACATACACACACATTCAATTACACACACACACACACTCACGCATGTACTCACACACTTGAACACCTGCAGTGTAAGCCGTCTAAATATGTGAAACCTTCTGAAAAGTTATGTAATTAATAGAGATTAACCCGTGGTTGTAATGACTGAAGTTAATCCTCTCTGCCAGAAAAGCTTCCCATGTTCCCCACCACGTTGCGTAACTGAACTTAGTGCCTTTTTAATCACCCCGGTAGGAGCAAACGGTTCAACAAAAGCCCTTTGTGTTTGTTTCAGGATCGGCGAGAGTTCGGCCAGCAGGCAGGTGAAGGATCCGGAGGCGGAGGCGGAGAACGACTCAGAGGAGGCGCACGGCGGTCCAAAGCCGCGCACGCGCGCCACGGTCGGGATGGCCAAGGCCAAGGCGGCCCCCGTGGAGAGCCAGGGGCCCTCGGAGAGACCCGCCAGGCAGGGCCCGGTGCTGAGGAGAGGGGTGGAGGGCGATCCCGACAGATACCTCCACCGCATCCTGCACTGAGTGGACCGAGCGCACCGAGAGGCACGTCGCTCCTGTCTTCGTCCGTCACTCTTGTCTGTTTGGTCGACGGACACAGACTGTACACAGCCTCTGCACTTTATAGCCGGAATAGCGTTGAGTTGCACATGTACACATTACAGTAGAAGGTAGAAACTGTACACCAGTGTGCGAGTTCTACCTTCCATTATAATCCGCTCTACAACTCGGCGTCCACTGTACATGCTGGACGTTTGTATGTCTAACCTGAGAACTCTTTATATGTGTTATACGTACGTGTTACGATTTGTTTCTTTGAACGCTACGGGACCAAAGTCAACTGAGTTGAACAGAGCTAAGCGGAACTGTGGTACAACCGTTCTTGGAAGAACGACGGGGACACCATTCAGCCCGGCGACCGACGCGGCATTCGGCGCGATGCGGCTAACGGGGCTAGCGTTAAAAAAACACCGGACTGTTTTTATGAGGAAAAGAAAGCTTAGACGAAAGAGTAGATAAACGCACACCACGGTCTTTATGAAGTCCCGGCGGCTGGCGGGAAGATTAAAATGACGAGGAATACCGCACACTCCGATGACCTCGTGCGGAGGGAGGTTTTTCAAAGGAATGTAAAGCAGGAGGTGGGCGTTAAAGGACAGATAAGCAAATTCACGCCGCGCTCCGCTCTTGGAACAGCACTCCACTGTATGGCTCAGCGTGTGACGCTAATTATAATTATATTAATTTTAATTAATTGATTTAATGCTTGCATCCGTACTGTACAACAGCATACCATGTCAACGCAACTAAACACGCTTTAGTATTTCACTGAATGACTCAATACTATTTCAATACTATTTCACTACTATTTCACTACTATTTCAAGATTATTTCAACACTATTTCAACACAATTTTAATACTATTCCAAGACTATTTCAACACTATTTTAATACTATTCCAAGACTATTTCAACACTATTTTAATACTATTTCAACACTATTTCCAAAACGTAGGAACACTGTTTTAGCCGGTTAGTTCTTTATTACAGTAGATTTTGTTTGCTCATCAAACATACATTTCTTTATTCTACGACGCTCTCACCACGTCCAGCATTAAAAACCACGGGAGAATCTTATCTGTTAAGTGGCTGACTTTGAACACAGGTGGCAGAAGATTATTTTATTGTCAATGTACACGAGGCAATTTAAATTTGTCTTTTCGCATATCCCTCCTAGTTACACTCCTAGTTTTGGAGTTCAGGGCACTTGGGCAGGATGGTGGGCACCGTAGATGTAATACCAGCCACCCTTCAGTCCCCAGCACACCGCTGGAATACACCCTCCTGTCTGAGACGGGGATCGGATGAGCGACCTTTCGGTTACCGGCCGGCCTCTTCACCTCTAGGCCACCCTGCCTCCCGTTGAGGCTTTAAAAAATAAAAAAGTGTTTTCCCAGGCGTCAGCCGGCGTGCGGTATCCCTCCTCCTCAGAGTCAGGGCGTGCGGTATCCCTCCTCCTCAGAGTCAACAGCTACCAGCATGAAAGACCAACAAGAAAACACAAAGGAGGTTCGTTTACATCCATGATCTGAAGACATATCACGTGTTTCACGGCTGAGGAAATAGTATCCACTGCAGGTGTGTTCATCCATTGGAGGTCCATCTCCGACTGCACAGTGGAGACGGGTATCGAACCCGTGACAGCCTCTCTGACCGTCTCCCACCCTTCCGGTGTTCTCAGACTTCCGACTGCCTCTCAAGAACTGCCTTATTTGCTCCCTCAGAAATATCCCTTAATTCGGTCACAATGACGTCGCTCACAATGGCGTCGCTCACCGACGTCAATCACAACAGGAGCGGACGGTGAGGTCACAAGTGTGGTGTGGTGATGTCACGCAAGGGTCTAAAAATGGATGATGGTGGAAGAGAGGTTAGGGGTTCATCGTTCCCTATCACATCCCAAAATAGCGGATACAAAAAAGACAGATTAAACTTGTTACACCAGAAACATAAAGGAACACCTCATCAAGGAAGCTGATTTATTGCATACCAAATCTCACATATATCACAAACCCATAAACTTGTCTTGTGCAAAACCACTTGGTTTCAGAGTTATGGAGTTAGAACCTGTGTGATGTCATTATGGTGTATATGATGTGTGATGTCATTATGGTGTATATCATGTGTGGTGTCATTATGGTGTATATCATGTGTGATGTCATTATGGTGTATATCATGTGTGATGTCATTATTATGTATATTATTCCAAGAAGTAATAAATACACAGTTTCTTATCACACCACTTAACAAGATGACAATGGAAAAACGTGATGGCCTTAGTGAGTGATTGTACTGCACTTTGGTTACGTTCACACTGCAGGCAGAAGTGGCCCAAATCAGATTAGTTTTTGCTAGGGCTGACCCCTATTAGTCGAATAGTCGACGACTATCGATCGAAAGGAGCCGTAGTCGACTGCCAACCTCTTAGTCGAATGCAAAAAAAAAAGAATTATACTTTTTTTTGTATCATTCTTTCCAAAAGCAAAGAGGCCTAGAAGCGTGGCTAACGCTAATGGCGCGCATACCAGAGGCTAACTGCCTAAGAAAACAGGCACAGAGGCACTGAAAGAGGATTTCACCCATCTAATGAACACACTAGACTAGACAAATATCAAGATGTATCCATCAGTGGACCAATTGCATGCTTTTGCAGAGGACAAGAAACCTTCAGTCGACTCCTTCAGACATTAAGCACCCCAACAGCCCAAATGGAATGATTAAAAAAAAGAAAAAGAAAGAAAGAAAGAAAGATATATATATAATATACTTTTTTTTCTTTTTTATAGTCGACTAATAGTTGACTATCGGCATATTTCGGCGACTACAAGTCGACTATACAAATCCTTAGTCGGGGACAGCCCTAGTTTTTGCTCATATGTGACCCAGATCTGTTTTTTTCACGACAGTGTGAACATTGATCAGAATTGTCCATCTTCTTTATTGTTCATTTGTGCAGGCGGGTCGGTTCAGGAGCGTGACCAGTTCAGACTGGATTCAGATTTTGGCCACATTTAAGAAATGATGTGAACAGCCAAACAAAAAAAATCTGATCTAAGCAATAAATCAGAATTGAGCACTAAAGCTTGAAGTGTGAACGTAGCCTTTGTTTACTTTCTGTTTTGGTCTGGCCAGTGAGTTGGTTGGAGTTTAGTAACTTATTATACTGTGAATTGCTCCAGTCCTCTCGTCGTAGAGCCTGAGGTGTGGCTGGCAGTAGCAGCTCCTCCCCCATCCCCACTGACGTCAGACGCAAACAAAGCGCAGTACTGTGTCGCCATCTTTTGCCTAGGGGTCGCTGTTTGACAACATTACAGATTCCACCTTTTAAGCAGGGCTTAAAAGTAAACATTAAACCTGCTTACACTACACCAGCAGCTGAAGCAGCCACTCAGTGGTTCCCGTCAGTACAATTAGTAATGGCTACGTTAGTAATAGGTCAACGGTGCCCAGTGATGTGTTCTTCATGGGACGGGGTTGCACGCAGTGCAGCCAAAGTTTTGTGAGCAGAAGCGTGTGCACGCACACGCATGGATGTGCACGGAGCACACCAACTTGCTGTAAGTACCCACCTGGGCTACTTTGCATATCAATAGCGCCGGTCGTCAGGTGTGTTAAAGACGTTCTCAGATACATTCACACAGAACTTGTGAATGAAATGTGTTACATTCCATTCGTAGAGGCAATTATAGGCATTGTCTTTAGTCTGTGCTTAAGCGAGGGAACATTTATGCGCATGCGCCGGAGCACGCGCCCTGGAGCGCGCGTGCACGTGGCGTC
Source organism: Notolepis coatsorum (assembly GCF_963971535.1). Classification (NCBI taxonomy): domain Eukaryota; kingdom Metazoa; phylum Chordata; class Actinopteri; order Aulopiformes; family Paralepididae; genus Notolepis; species Notolepis coatsorum. The sequence continues at coordinate 60,018,906 of NC_140173.1, read as the reverse complement.
ATTAGATATAGATATATGACGAACGCAACACAATTACTCAGCCAAATAATAAAAAACATGAATAATGACATAAACATATCTTCTTCAGGTCTCTGGATAATCCCCCTTTGTGAAACACCCCTCTGGATTAACGTGAATTTATACCGACATATTTTTCACTCTAATTTCACTGTCCAAAGAAAGAAAGAAAGACACAATTTTAAATGGAATGCTGGAGTATATCTATATGTAAATGGGATGTGGACTGTAATGAAGATTCTAATGATTCTAAAGATACAATACTGTATTCACCAGATTACTGGGAGTTTGACAATGAGATGGTGCTTTTTATAATACTGTAGTTGTTTGTCACTGTGATTGTTCAGATGTAATAAAGATGTCTTTGAATAAATAGAGATGAGTGGTGGTATTGGGGGAAAGTCTTTCTTTTTGTCTGTCTGCCGAGATAGTAGGCCTATCCTCAGGGCAACCAGAAGATGCCATATAAGATAAGATAAGATATGGGGGAATGCATACATAAGCACTTTAAAACCATTAATTACACTACAGAAAAAGGCGATGAAAATTGTACACACGGGTTTCGGGATCACACAACTTGTTCTTAAAGTCAAATGCCTTAAAGCTAATGGACTTATTCACATTTAAACTGGCACAGATAATGTATCGAGCAAAGACTCAAGAACTCCCAGGTAAAAATTATTTATAGAGAGGGATAATGGATATAATTTGAGAGGTAACTGCAACTTTGATAAGTGTTACGCTCGCACCAATCTCACGAGCAGGTCATCCTATGGAGTAACTGTGGAATGGGCTAGAAGATAAAATGAAGGAAAGCAGAAATATTGCTCTATTTAAATATGTTTTTATAAAGGAATGATATTTGCAAATTACCAAAAAGAGGAAAGGGGAGGTGACTATTGTCAATCTTCTGGATTCTAAGCTGTTTTCTTTGTCTTCTTCTTTTGTACTACATTATGGATAGGATACTGATATTATTTATTTATTTTATGTTTTCAATGTTAAGAATGAATAATTCTTGGTAATGTGGATATTCGCCATTATAAAATGTAAGCATTATTAATGTTCCCACTTGGAAGTGGTGGATATGGGTAGGGCATGATAAGCTTAGGCTTCTTCCTACTCATTTTCGAACAGTGATATGTATATTTTTCGTTGTTTGTATTTTTTATTCTTTGTTTAAAAAAAAAAACTTCGAAATAAAGATTCATCCATTCATTCATATTCCTTTATTGATCCCCTTGGGGAAATACTTTTGTTTGTTTTTGCAAGAGTTCAGACAACTTGTGTGTGAAGGTGTATTTTATGCAAATACCGTGTTGTTTAAACTGTGTGATGGATGCTTTATGGTCAATTATAATGTCAGAAGTGATCTGAACTGAAAAGTAACACTATACTGCCCTCTAGCGGTCATGTGGACCAATAACCATTCGTGGGCTCGTCATGCAGGTTGTCTTACAGTCGCGACTCGCTAGATGTCAGGAGAGGTTCGTTTTGTTATGTAGGAGTGAACCGACAACAACATCATGATTTTCTCAGGATAAACTGGAGCAATGTTACTGTAAGAAGAAATAATTGACATGATAGACACAGACATACACGGAGGGGAACAAATCGATTCAAAATAACTGCCTCTGGCGCAGGTTACCCTACATCCAGCCGACGGCTCACTTTGACGAAGCCGATCATAACTGGCGTTATTCTGTCTTAGCTACACAGACAGCCAGACAGGAAATCACCTGCACGAGGAAAATGGACTGGTGATGCGGTTTGGGCAGTATTTGTGAGGATGCTTTAACCTATTAGTTTGCAATATGTGTTGGACTGTTGGTTATAACTTTCTTATAAAGGTAAATGTCATGTCGTCAGCTTGTGACTGCAACTTGTTCCTGTTCACGGACGACTCAGCCCTGCTGGTCTCTGACAAGAACAAGTTAGCATAGGCGGCGCGTATATTAAGGCTAGGGGCGGCTATGCCTACCCAGAATATTATGCTCGGAATCTTGAAATGTATATAATATATGCGCAGGCTGCTGGCTAGTGTGTGTCTTGTGCTGCAGCCGGCTCGCTGGCCGAGGTGTCAACGACGAAGGTGTCAATCTGTGGCAGCGTTTAACATTCCAGGTATACAGGCAGTAACCAATCACGCATAGGCTCAGGTTAAATAATGTGGCCAATCACATCATTCACATGATCATCCTGAATCTGATCCCGCAGGCAGAGTAAAGCAAACATCTGTGTTCTGAATTTCAGCCCGCCGATCGCTTTGTAGAGAAGCGAGGAGAGGCATAACTAGCGATCACCTGAGGCTGTATGTTGTTTTATCTTGGCAAACAAGGGCTTGCTCTAAGAGGACATGATGAGAGTCCGAGTTCATCAAATCGTGGAAACTTTTTAGAGCTACTGTATGTACATTGTTTTCAAAGCATGATGAGATCTAAATTATGAAAAACTTTCACTTCATTGCAACTTGTGATTCAATTCTCACCAAGACGAAACGTCGCATTTATCTGCATTAAGGTAAGACAATGGTTCATATATTATTGGATGCCTTCATTTGAACACTTAATTTGCACTATATATAAATGAGTGGGGCTCGCTGTAGTATAGCCTAGTAGTGTGTGTGTATATGAAATCAGAACCTGGACAGTTTGCGTGAAACCAAAAATAAAAGGTCAAATACAGCCTACCTAGACCTTAAGCCCATCCGCCGCCTATGGTTACAGGTTGAAAAAACCCTCAGCTCGGAACTAGGCAAAATCTGCATATGGCTCGCTGATAACAAACTATCATTACACATGGGCAAAACAGAGTCCATTCTCTTCGGATCAAATAACAAACTCAGCAAGACCGACAGCTTCTCAGTTACAGTGGGTGACAATATTGTCACAAGGAAAGATGAAATTACATACCTAGGTTCCATCCTAGAGGCAAATCTTTCCTGTGACAAAATGACATCCAATGTAATAAAAAAAGTCAACCAACGAACAAGATTCTTGTACCGGATCTCCTCTCTGGTAAACAAGAATACCCTGAAGACTCTGGCAGGAGCACTCATTCTTTTTTTGAAATTTTTTATTTTACCAGTGGGCAATGGCCACTAGATACATTTTTTGGTACACATCAGGGCCCCGTTCCCCGTACCTGGATAACTGAGTTAGCCGGATAACTTTCGGTCAAGTCTGACTTAAGCCGGACTTTCCCATTCCCCGAAGCTGGATTGTCTAAATCACCATGACAACAGATCAAAAAGTTTGAGCCTGGTCGAGAGCAGGGTTTAAGTTCAAGTTAGCCGGATGAACCATAGCCACGCCCCCGCAAAGAAGTGACAGCCCGTTTCCTGAAATTATTCCCACAGTCTACGATCTGCATTATACCATTCTGAATTACGTTTTTGTGCTCCATTCTTCCAGAGGGGGCTTTTGAAATGTAAAATAGACCCAAAATGCTGATACTAAATTCACTTTGTCCTAAATAATGCACGTTATATTATACCGTGGCGCTCGCTCTGTGCGATGTACACATTATGTGGTTATTTTAACAACGCGCAGCATTGCAAATGTGAATCCCGCGGGGATATCCTTAATGATTGAAACCTATCGCTCGTTTGGCTCTGATTCCTTTCATATTCTCCGCTGTGGATGAGGAGCGAGGAAGGAGAGGAGCGCCTGGATTTTGTTTCATTCAAGCATAAAATTGAAGTGTCTATGCGTGGATTGTGGATTTTGTGTGATATTGTAACTGGGATTAAAATGTCTGATGAGATGCGCTGTTTGACGGATTTGAGAAATTGAATGAGCCGTTGACGTCACATTAATGAATGAGAATAAAGAGATAAAACTTCATTCAAAATAAAGAATATTCTAAACATGGGTCTCTCATTCATTAGTGGCGCAGCGGTAGTGCACATTCCTGGCAACCGGGCGACCGGTGTTCGAAACCCCGTGTTTCCAATATAATTTTTTGGAATATAATATTAATGATTATACGCAGAAGTAGCCTAGTTTTAAGTTAAAATATTATAAATCTACATGCATTGAGGATGTCATTCTTTATATAGCTCTCAACGTGCACCAAATTGAATTATTCCTACATTGCAAAAAGAAGGAAAAGACTAGGAGAAGTGGGATTCGAACCCGGGCCGCCTGTGTGAAAGTCAAAAGCAGACACCGTTACACCACAGTGTAGATAAGTAAAAGATCCACCATACATCAATCAATGGGTAAGAGAGCCGTGTCCTTATTCCGTATAACAGTTTAACTAATTATTTTCGCTAGCAAGATCTCATTTGATTATCCATTCCATAAACCTACTGCCAGCAGGCAAGTTTAAAGAAATATAATCTGATTGATTGGGGTAATGAGGGACTTAAAATTAGCCTATAGATAACGCATTTAACTTGTCGGCGAGGCGATTGAGCCGTAATGCAATCTGTTAATAAAGTTTTAAATCAATTAATCAATCAATGCCGTTAAAAAATCAGGATCTCTGCTATCGATACGTGATGGCTTTTCAACTGAAGCGGCCGCGCGCACTTATCCTGGGTCTCAAGTCTGGTTCTAGTTAACGAGACTGAATCCACCTTCGAGGAACATGAAAATCCCGGCTTAAAACATCGGGTTAACTGAAGCTGGATAATGGGACCCTTGATCGACTTAGTTGAACCAGGTACGGGGAATAGGGCCCAGGTGACATAGAGTGAGCAGAAGTTGGGGAGGAAAGAGGGGGGAAGGAGAGAAAGAGGGAAGGGGAAGGGGTGGAGGTGACAAAAAGAGAGGAGAGAAGAAGAAAACATAAAAGATAAAGTAAAAGACAAACAAAAATAAGAATCAATAATAAAAACAAGGACAAAATAAAATTTAAATTAAGATAAAAGTAAAAGAAAAAAAAAGGGGGGGGGGGACATCACATAGGGTCAGACATAAGACAGAACATAAAACAATAATACAATATATCAGACAGGCTAGCGGTTGTTCCTGGGGAGGATCCTTTACATTAGATCGTTATTACTTTTAGCAGAAGTCAGATCGTTTGACATATTCTGTCCATTTCGACCAGATCCGGTAGAACTTCTCCTGCTGAATTTGTATTGAAAATGACATCTTTTCCATTATGTAGATGTCATGAGTTACGTCTATCCAATCATCTACTGTAGGTGCCTCTGGTTTTAACCATCTTCTTGTGATAGCTTTCTTGCTTGCTATCAGACATCAGTTTTTTGTCATTGAAGTCCCATTTTTCATAGGGAATATTTCCTAGGTATAGGGTGTCAAATTTGAAGGGGATGTCAATCTCAAAAATTGCTTCTAGGTTCTTGTGTATCTCTTGCCAGTATGGTACCAGGGTTTGGCATTCCCAGAATATATGTGAATGATTGGCTTCGTTTAACCCACAGGATCGCCAGCATTTTTCCCCGGTCCCCTGATGTTTTTTTTGGGGTGATAAAAAACCTTACTAGGTTCTTCCAGCCAAATTCCCTCCAGTTGTTTGAGCCTGTTGTTTCTCATTTCTCCTTTATGTACATTGTGTTAGTTGATTTTGATTTGGCCTGGCAGAGTCCTCCGTATATTCTGGAGACGATCCTATTACATTTTGATGATTTGACTGCTGATGTAAACACTTCCATGATTTCTTGTTCTCCCGTTCCTATTTCTCCCACTAAATTTTGATTGAAGTAATGTCGTACCTGCAGGTATCTAAAGAAATCTTTTTGCTCCAGTCCGTGTCTTCTCTGTAGTGATTCGAAGCTCTGAAACACCCCTTTATGGACTAAAGTAAAATAATTTGTTAGGCCTTTATCTGTCCATACTTTGAATCTGCCATCTGATTTATTTGGGGGGAAATTGGAATCGAATGCACACCATCTCAACATTCTGAGCGGACCCTTCACTCCACACAGCTTGATCGTGTCCTGCCAGATTCTCAGTGCTACATTAATCCAGGGGTTGTTTTTTTCTTTCATGTTGTCTATTAATTTGTTATCTGCCACTATTGCTGCTAGTCGGACCCCGTCTGTCATTTAGCTTTCAATTTCCTTCCATCTTGCTGAGTACGATGGGGCGCACCAGCAAACTATTGGCCTCAGTTGGGCTGCATAGAAGTAGTCCCGTAAGCAGGGTAGGTTTATTCCCCCTTTTTCTTTTCTTGTCTGTAGCGTTTTGTATCTAATTCTGGGTTTTTTCCCCTGCCAGAGGAATCTTGATATTAGTCTATCCCATTCCATGAATTGCTTAGTGGGTATCTCCACTGGGAGTGTCTGGAACAGGTATAGCATTCTTGGTAAATGTTCTGTTATGGTTTGTAACCGACCCCAATCGCACAACACAAGACAGGTATGAGAGTAAGCCAAAACAGGGCATTTATTCATTACATAACAAAAGGCGGCACTGTCCCTTTAAGGGAGAACACAAAAACACTGGAGTCAAAGAATATAGGGAAAATGCGGCACTGTGCCTTTAAGAGGCGAGCAGGCTAAGGGGCTAAGGCTAAGGGACAGGGCCAGGGCAAAAAGTCAAGGACCAGGACCAGGGGGCACTGGAGAGGGGGACAGGGACAGAGGCCCGGAGAGGCGGGCTGGAGACAGGGACAGAGAACAGGGTTAAGGCCTTGGACAGGGCGAGGGCCAGAGCTGCTTACAGGGATGGCAGGGTTCCGACGGCGGAGGCCTGGCACGGAGATCCTCCTCGGAAGCTGCAGACGGGCAGCGCAGAACACCGGGGTCCCAGAGGACCGGGGCGAAGAGACGCATCCTCCCGTGGAATAGGAAGCGATGCGCGCCGGCTTGACGTCTGGAGTGGGAGCGCGCCGGCTTGACGTCTGGTCTGGAGTGGGAGTGCGCCGGCTTGACGTCTGGAGTGGGAACACCACTCCAGGCCTGGCACGGAGATCCCCCCTCGGATGCTGCAGACGGGCAGCGCGGAACACCGGGGTCCCAGGGGACCGGGGCGAAGAGACGCATCCTCCCGTGGAATAGGAAGCGATGCGCACCGGCTTGACGTCTGGAGTGGGAGCGCGCCGGCTTGACGTCTGGAGTGGGAACACCACTCCAGGCCTGGCACGGAGATCCCCCCTCGGATGCTGCAGACTGGCAGCGCAGAACACCGGGGTCCCAGGGGACCGGGGCGAAGAGACGCATCCTCCCGTGGAATAGGAAGCGATGCGCGCCGGCTTGACGTCTGGAGTGGGAACACTGGAAAACCTCCCGTAGAGGATTAGAGAGCGCAGACGGTGTCCCACTCCAGGCAAACGGCGACAGGTGGTGATGGCTGGCACGTCGTCTCACGCCGGAGACACGGCAGGTGACGGTAACGTCCAGGACTCCATGAACACTGAACACAGATAAAGATACAGAGTCCAGAACACCGAACCAGCATACAGAACGACCCGACCAGGACTGGAGGGGAGGTCCAGGTATTTAAAGCCCTTTGGGGCGCTAATCATAACTTATGACAGCTATGAAAGGTAGTCCAAGGGTGGGGGCCGGTGAAGAGCAGAGGAGAGTAAAACATTGCAAGGGTGGGGGCTGTTGAGGAGAGTAGACAGGGAAAGTCCAAAGGTGGGGGCTGGTGAGGTGAGGAGACAGGGAATTAAAGGTCCAGGGAACAGGCGAAACCTCACAGTACCCCCCCTCCACGGGAGCCACCGGGCGACCCAAAAAATCAGACAGCGGGGCAGGGGACATGACAAAGCAACAAACAAAAAAAATTGGGCCATGCTAGCAGGGGAAGCTACACCTAAAGTGGGGCTAGCAGAGGGACAGGGTAGCTGCCAGGGCACTGCTAGCTACAGGGCCTATGCTAGCTGTACTGCTACATTAACATAGAGGCTGCGCTAGCTGCCGGAGCTAGGCTAGCAGACAGGGCTGGACCAGCATGAGAGAACAAGCTAGCTGGAAGGACAGTCCTAGCTGTGGGGAAACTGACCTTGCTAGCTGAAGGGGCAGTCCTAGCAGTGGGGAGACTGACCTTGCTAGCTGAAGGGGCAGTCCTAGCAGTGGGGAGAACAGGGTAGCTAACAGGGGAGCTAACGAGGCTAACAGGGAAGCTAACAGGGGAGTCAACAGGGGAACTAACAGGGGAAACTAAACAGGGCAAACTCACATACACTGTCTGTGCTGGCTGGGGTCGTCGACGGGTCGGGTCGTACTGTTATGGTTTGTAACCGACCCCAATCGCACAACACAAGACAGGTATGAGAGTAAGCCAAAACAGGGCATTTATTCATTACATAACAAAAGGCGGCACTGTCCCTTTAAGGGAGAACACAAAAACACTGGAGTCAAAGAATATAGGGAAAATGCGGCACTGTGCCTTTAAGAGGCGAGCAGGCTAAGGGGCTAAGGCTAAGGGACAGGGCCAGGGCAAAAAGTCAAGGACCAGGACCAGGGGGCACTGGAGAGGGGGACAGGGACAGAGGCCCGGAGAGGCGGGCTGGAGACAGGGACAGAGAACAGGGTTAAGGCCTTGGACAGGGCGAGGGCCAGAGCTGCTTACAGGGATGGCAGGGTTCCGACGGCGGAGGCCTGGCACGGAGATCCTCCTCGGAAGCTGCAGACGGGCAGTGCAGAACACCGGGGTCCCAGAGGACCGGGGCGAAGAGACGCATCCTCCCGTGGAATAGGAAGCGATGCGCGCCGGCTTGACGTCTGGAGTGGGAGCGCGCCGGCTTGACGTCTGGTCTGGAGTGGGAGCGCGCCGGCTTGACGTCTGGAGTGGGAACACCACTCCAGGCCTGGCACGGAGATCCCCCCTCGGATGCTGCAGACGGGCAGCGCGGAACACCGGGGTCCCAGGGGACCGGGGCGAAGAGACGCATCCTCCCGTGGAATAGGAAGCGATGCGCACCGGCTTGACGTCTGGAGTGGGAGCGCGCTGGCTTGACGTCTGGAGTGGGAACACCACTCCAGGCCTGGCACGGAGATCCCCCCTCGGATGCTGCAGACTGGCAGCGCAGAACACCGGGGTCCCAGGGGACCGGGGGCGAAGAGACGCATCCTCCCGTGGAATAGGAAGCGATGCGCACCGGCTTGACGTCTGGAGTGGGAGCGCGCTGGCTTGACGTCTGGAGTGGGAACACCACTCCAGGCCTGGCACGGAGATCCCCCCTCGGATGCTGCAGACTGGCAGCGCAGAACACCGGGGTCCCAGGGGACCGGGGCGAAGAGACGCATCCTCCCGTGGAATAGGAAGCGATGCGCGCCGGCTTGACGTCTGGAGTGGGAACACTGGAAAACCTCCCGTAGAGGATTAGAGAGCGCAGACGGTGTCCCACTCCAGGCAAACGGCGACAGGTGGTGATGGCTGGCACGTCGTCTCACGCCGGAGACGCGGCAGGTGACGGTAACGTCCAGGACTCCATGAACACTGAACACAGATAAAGATACAGAGTCCAGAACACCGAACCAGCATACAGAACGACCCGACCAGGACTGGAGGGGAGGTCCAGGTATTTAAAGCCCTCTGGGGCGCTAATCATAACTTATGACAGCTGTGAAAGGTAGTCCAAGGGTGGGGGCCGGTGAAGAGCAGAGGAGAGTAAAACATCGCAAGGGTGGGGGCTGTTGAGGAGAGTAGACAGGGAAAGTCCAAAGGTGGGGGCTGGTGAGGTGAGGAGACAGGGAATTAAAGGTCCAGGGAACAGGCGAAACCTCACATGTTCATCTTTATTGAGTCCACCCTGGAGGTTAAACTTAGGAAGGGGATGAGGCTCCATCTTAATATGTCTGACTTTAGTTTTTCATTTAAAGGGCCGTGGTTGAGATAAAATATTTTTGAGATATCCCTTGGCAGGTTCACACCCAGGTATTTTAGTGAGTCTACATCCCATTTCAGATTGTATTTCCCTCTAATATGGTTAGGAGGGTTGTAGTTGAACGTAAGAATTTGAGTCTTCAGGATATTTAATTTATAACCTGAAAGCGTCCCATATACTTCTAGTACGTTCATTCGTTTTGGTATTGTCTGTGTGGGTTGCGTTAGGTACACCATGACATCATCTGCAAAAAGGCTTAGTTTATGTTCTCCGTCTGCCATGCCCACTCCTTTTATGTCAACATTTTGTCGTATCCATTGGCTCAGTGGTTCTATAAAAAGCGCGAACAGTCCTGGAGAGGCCGGACAACCCTGTCTAGTCCCGCGTTCTAGGGTGAAGGATTCAGATAGGTCCCCATTAATTTTGATCCTTGCAGTTGGTTTGTCATATAGGGCTTGAAAGGTTGCTATTATGGACTCATGAAAGCCAAATTTCTCTAATACCTTATATAAGAAGGACCACCATACCGAGTCGAATGCTTTCTCTGCATCTAAACTTATTAGGGCTGCCTCTATTCCCGTTTGGTTGATGTGTCTAATAATGTGTAATGATCTTCTGATGTTGTCTTGTGTCAGCCTCTGTCTAATGAATCCTGTCTGGTCCAGGTGTATAAGGTTGGGTAGGATCTTATCTATTCTTTGTGATATAATAGATGTAAACAGTAGGGATGTCCGATATTATCGGCCGACCGATATTATCGGACGATATCGGCAGTAAAATGTGATATCGGAAAATATCGGTATCGGTAAAAAAAAAGAAAAAAACAATAACAATATTCGTTATATAAATATCCAGTGAAATTATTATTTACCTAAAATTATTCAGTTTTTTGGGGGGGGAAACCCTGCATATATCGGTATCGGTTGATATCGGTTGATATCGGTATCGGAAATTAAGAGTTGGACAATATCGGAATATCGGTATCGGTAAAAAAGCCAATATCGAGCATCCCTAGTAAACAGTTTATATTCCAAGTTTAATACACTTACTGGGCGGTAGCTGCCACATTCCAGTTTGTCCTTCCCTTCCTTCGGGATGACTGAGATTATTGCTTCTCTCCAGGAGGGGGGGATTTCTTTTTTTTCTAGTACCCAATTGAATGCCTTCAATAGAGTTGGGGTCAGTTGGTCTCTGAATGTTTTGTACTGCGGTGAAGCCATCTGTGCCCGGGGATTTATTTGTTTTTAATCTAGACATTGCAGTGTGTAAATCCTCTATTGTTATTTCGTTTATCAAATTTTTATTTTGCTCTACTGTGACTTTGGGTAGGTCTAGAGAGGAGAGGAATGTCGCGATCTGGAAGTTGTTGTCTATTTTAGGTTGGGAGTACAGAGTTTTATAGACGTTTTTGAAGTTCTGTTGGATTTTGTTGTTTTGTCTTGCCTACATTCAATTGTTCCTGTGACGGGGTTCCTTATTTTATATATTGCATTATCTGCTTGTTGTTTCCTTAATCTGTATGATAGGAGTTTCAGTGATTTCCCACCCACCTCATAGTGTCGTTATTTTGTGAATAGTATTATTTCTAGGTTGCCTATTTCATTTATCTCGTTCTTTATGTCTTTCATCTCTTGTTTCACTCCTTTGTCTAGATTGTGACCATGTTGTCTTTGTAGGTGTTTTAATTTGATCTCCAGGTTGTGTAATCTTTGTCCTCTAAGTTTCTTTAAGTGTGATGTAATGGCGATGATTTTACCTCTTAGTACCGCTTTTAGCGCATCCCAGAGTATGGTTGGTGCCACCTCGTTGTAACTGAGGGGTACAATTCCCTGACTGTATTACTAGATATGATACTTACTACCACTACCTTTGTACTTAATATTCGGCCACCCAGTACACGGCATAAATATATTATCATGAACACTCTCACGTAGATGAAACGGATCCAACACAAATGTACGAAGTCGAAACAGGTCTTTATTTCTACACAGCGATGGTGTGTAGAACAAGCACTTAATCACTTAATTACATTTATGAATTGAAATAGTATGCACTTTTATGGCAAAGAGTATTCGTCGGTATATCAATAGAGAATGTCCAATCTCTGAAGGCGCAGGTGGTAAATATACGACCTGGAATAGTTAAGGAATAACAGCAATGATACTTTAATGATTATATACTAGATACACTAGAGGGGGTTAATCCGGTCGCTTGTAAGCCGACAGGAGTAGGAGGGGGGGGGGGGTAGAATCCGGCTGCCTCGTCCGGCCAAGGGTATCCCAGGTGAACCCACTGTAGTGCCGTTCAATGCGCCGGCGATCCTTGGACCACAGATGAAAGCAGGTGGACTCTTTGTGGGCCGGCTCTCTCCGGTCCACGGGGGAGAGACGTGAAGCGACCTCGTCTTGCAGAGCGTCTCCTCACCTTGCGTCCTCTCCAGGGGGGGGGGTTCCAACACATGGCAGTGTCGGGGGTCTTTATCCATGGAATAATCAAAGTATACAAAGCATAATCCGTGCCTGGGAAGGCGGGCTGTCGTCGGTAGAATAATCCGGTATACAGGTCCACTCGCTCGTCGGCTCTGGGGCTCCTCGGGTGCAGCTTCACATGGGGTCAACCACCCTGGGTAAGCAGCCAGTTCTCTGCCCGAAACGATGGGGTACTGACTACGGTAGTATTCTCACCGCACGAAGCACTATATATTAACAGACTATTATTAGCTTAATAGACTACGTCCAACTCGACGATATAGTGCCAAATATGACTATTCAAATATTAATATACACGATGTCTCAATACCGATGGTAGGCGAACTTGGCCTTACTCCCACACGTGGCGTCGCGGGGAGGCTTTACGTCTGTGACTCTATTGGAGGGTAAGAAACTGGACTGAAAAGAAAGTCCTACTTTAGTAGCGCAGTATATATACGCACTATGAACAAATAGTCCCATTAGTGGTGCGGTAGCCAGATTCCTACGCGGAACTAGGACTTGTTCGTACATGTGGAGCGGTACGTTTGAACTGGGTCTGAGGGGTATGGCAGCCTGGCACCAAGGTCTCGACCAATAGTAGAATGGAGACTATTATGGGATGTTCAGTAGGCTAGAATGGATATTCAATGCATATTGTACAAGGAATATACAAGGGATATCAGGGAATATTAGAGAATATACAAATACAATTAAATATATATATATAAATAAATATATATATTCGGTTTAATCTGGCCCTTCACAACAGCCACCCCCTGAATAGGTCCCAGACCTAATCAGTTAAACAGAGACAGATTAATCGCGTTGTCTATTTACACATAAGGGTTTGCTGTAGGGGTCAGTCAACTTCACAAAGTCATAGGGTTGTAGGGTCATGGTCATCATCGATTGTGTCTGGGAGTCGAGGCAGTTCTATGAGCCTCGCCACGGGACGGGTGTAAGTGCGACCCTGGACGAGCACTTCAGCTGCTCGGACCTTGCCGTCGGCACCGGTGATCACTTTGCTTACGCGGCCGGCCGGCCACATAGCTCTGGGCAGTGATTGATCAATAATCATGACGACTGTTCCTTCTGTCAAATTGTCTCTCTCCTTTACCCACTTCTGGCGGGTCTGTAGAGACGGTAGGTAGTGCAGTAGGAAACTGTTCCAAAACTTGTCGGCTAATACTTGGCTGTACCTCCACATTCGTCGGCCGTTCGCTTCTTCAGGCCGGTACATTGTCTGGGGTAATGCAGGATCTAGCCGCCCCATCAGGAGTGTGTTGGGGGTAACTGGGTCGATATCCGCCACATCACTGGAGACATATCCGAGGGGCTTCGAGTTAAGTACTCCCTCAATCTCCGTGAGGACTGTCATTAGGACTTCTTCCGCCACAGTCTGGGCCCCAAGTACTGCGTACAGGGCTGTCTTTATGGAGCGCACTTCTCGTTCCCAAGTGCCACCGAAGTGGGGTGCGTTTGGGGGGTTGAATTGGAAATCAACCTGTGCTGGAGCGAGGTGGGTCTTAAGTTCTGGGCCCATAGCTTGGAAGCTCTCTCTCAGCTCTCTTTCGCCGCCTTTGAAGTTTGTCCCATGATCGGACAATAGGGTAGACGGTCTTCCTTTCCGTGATGTGAATCTACGGAAGGCCATAGGGAACGAGTCTATCTGGGCTCGCTGCAGTAGAAGCAATTCTGCTTCCTCGTAGTTAGCTGCTGATATATCAGCGGGGGACTTGCACTCCGGGTGGTACCGCAGGAATGTTCTTTGTTGTGCACTCTCTATGGACGTGCAATCGTCTATGTTAGGGTCGGTGGAGGCTACGGTGCTCAATCCACAGAACACAGACTTCTTATTTTCCACCTCCTCTGGACTTGCTTCCCTCGGGATAGGCATGGGCCACTGTCCTTCCGGGAGTCTTAGGAATGCGGGGCCGTCACTGTAGACATTGCGACGGGTGAGGTCATCCAGGGGCATCCCCCGGGTGATGACATCAGCTGGGTTCTGTTTTGTATCAACGTAGCGCCACTCTGTTTCTCCGGTTAACTCTTCGGTTAAGTCTTGAATCTCGGTGACTCTGACTCCCACGAAGACTTTGTACTTGCATGAGTCCGATTTGATCCAGGCGAGTACCGTCGTGGAATCTGACCACAGGATTGTTCTAGACACCGGTATGGTGAGCTCACGTTGGATGAGCGTGGCTAGGTGCGCTCCGGCTAGGGCTGCGCAGAGCTCTAGACGTGGGATAGATTGTTGCTTGCGTGGGGCTATTCTCGAGCGGGCGAGGACAAACGCTGTGTAGATCTCTCCCCCCTGGTCTTGGGCCCGCAAGTAGGCTACTGATCCGTATGCGACCTCTGAGGCGTCACTGAAGACGTGTAAGTCCATTTTACATGTCTCTGGCCTCACCGTGGGTGGGAAGTAGCTTCGGCACATATTAACGCCTGGGAGTGAGTGGAGCTCCATCTCCCACTCTCTCCAGGTGGATGCAAGGTGTGCGGGAATGGGGTCGTCCCAGCCCTGGTCCTTGTCCCACAATGCTCGTACAATCATTTTTGCCCTGGTGGTGTACGGTAGAATACATCCTAGCGGGTCATATTGTCGGGCGAGTGTTGTGTACACACTCCGTCTGGTGGTCGGCGCCGCCGCCGGCCTTCCCTGTTCCGTAGTCAGGGGCTTGTGTCTGTAGTGAAGCGAATCTGTTTTGAATCACCACACCAATCCCAGGGTCATCTCCTGGGCTTCTCCCGGGATTGTAGCCATCCAGGTCTCGCTGCTGGCTGCCTTGTCCTCGGAGGAGAGGCTGCGCAGTACTTGCGGATCGCTGCTGGCCCACTGCCTGAGATCAAAGCCGCCTTTGATCAATGAGGCGCGGAGTTTAATCAGGAGAGCCTCGGCTTCTTCCTGGGTTGAAAGGCTTTGTAGACAGTTGTCTACGTAGAAGCTGTTCTTTACGCTGTGTCGGACCTCTTCGTCCGCTGCTGGGTCCTCTGCTACATGTTTCTGTAGTGCAAATGTCGCACAGCAGGGGCTGCACGTCGTTCCGAAGGGGAGGACTTCCCATTGGTAGATGGCTGGGTGCTCATCTCCTGGCTTCTCTCTCCATAGGAACCGTAACAGGGGCTTGTCCGCCTCTACTAATCTCACCTGCAGGAACATTCCTTTAATGTCCCCGCTGATGGCCACCTTTTCCTGGCGGAAGCGGAGTAGAACGCCGAGTAGGGAGGGGCCGAGTGTGGGACCGGGCAGTAACTCTTTATTCAGATTTTGGGATCCGATCTGGTAGCTGCAGTTAAATACTATGCGGTCTTTACCGTTGTGATGGACCTTGTGGTGGGGCACGTACCACGATTCAGTGGTCTGGTCAGCCTCTTTAATGTCCATCTTTGTGACGTGTCCCGCTGTGATGAGCTTCTCAATCTCAGCGCGGTATACACTCTCTTGGGCGGGGTTCTTGGCTAAGCGCCGCTCCGTGTTCAGCAGGTACCATTCTGTGGCGTCTGTCTTGGCGTGGAAAGTAGGCATTCCTTCTCGCCGCAGGAGTGGCGTGGCGTATCTCAACACGCCGTTGACCGGGACTCTCTTGGTCCCTGTCTCGTGGAGGTGAATTGCGTAAATGTCATCTTTAGAGCGAATGTCTTTCTTTCCGTTCTTAAAGGGCATTTGTTCCAAGGTCCATAGCCGCTCTACGTGTTGCAGGAGTGCGGTTTCTCCCTCTGTGACTCGGGAGTGGAGACATCTAGTGGCTGTACTTCGGTTGAGAGATTTGGCGAGCGGGCCTTGGAGAGTCCATCCCAAACGGGTCTCGACTGCTGCAGGACAGCCTCGGGGTCCGGTATGAACCCGGTCTATCGGGACAATGAGGTCTGCATGGTCGGAGCCTATCAACAGGGTCGGCATAGCATTGTCTATGAGCGGGATCGGTAACTTGCGCAGATGTGCATATTTCTCCATCAGCTTGGCGACGGGGTATGTGTACCGCGACAGTCCTATTTCTTGGCTGGTGAAAGCGTCTGCAATCTGGTACCGTCGCTCAGGCTGGCCGCTTGCTGCGATAGAGAATGAGACATTCTCGCCCTTTATCGTCTTCAAATCTCGTCTTATTGTCCGAATTGTCATTTGGGTTTCGCTTCCCCGCAGCCCTAGCTGGGCCGCAGCGGAGGCGAGCAGCAGGGTCTTCTCTGACCCGTCATCGAGGACGGCGTAAGTGTCCAGGACTTTATTCTGGTAGCTTAGTGTCACACGCACTACTTTTAGGAGTACTCGGGCTCCACTGCTGCTGGCGGGATCGATGTACATGACGCTCGCTTTGCGGCTGGATGGTGCAGGTGAAGGGCGCCGTCTGTTACTGTCGTGAAGTATGTCCAGATGGGCTCCATCGCACTTGGTGCACCTTTTCTTTAAGCGGCATTCGGCTGCCATGTGTGAGCGCGCACAGCGAAAACAGCGCTTGTTGGACTTTATCCATTGACCTGCTTCCTCCGCGTTCAGCTTGGGGAAGGAGTCACATTGCGCTAGCCAGTGTTCTTTCTCACAGTAGGGGCACACTATCTTCCACTTCTCCGTTCTGGAGGGGGTACTGTGGCTCCTGCTGCTCGGTACTGACTCCGATTGGTGCATCACAGTCACCGATCTTCTTCCATCATTTAGTCGTCTGGTTCCTTCTCTGGAGCCAGGGGTGCTCCGTCCGAATGTATCTAGCCGTAGGCTGCTGACTTCTCTCGCCAGGAAGTCTGCTAGATCGAGGAGGTTCGGTTCGGGGCCATTCGGGTCTCTGTGGTCCCTCTGCCGCCTAAAGCGCTCCTGACGAGCGGGCGGCAGCTTCTCCAGGA
This sequence comes from Notolepis coatsorum, assembly GCF_963971535.1. Classification (NCBI taxonomy): domain Eukaryota; kingdom Metazoa; phylum Chordata; class Actinopteri; order Aulopiformes; family Paralepididae; genus Notolepis; species Notolepis coatsorum. The sequence goes on along the minus strand of NC_140173.1, from coordinate 60,001,834 downwards.
TCCTTTCCACATTTGAGTTGGCGTAAAGTTCATGCCTCCCCTTCTCTCTTTGCGCTCCCAACATCCCTACCAGGGACTGCACTCTGATGGACAGGTCGTCCAGTGCTCGATTGTCTATTGCTGGGGGTAAGCGGTCGATGTGTCGGATCTCCTGGATCACGTAATCCCATATGCGCCCATACCTCTGGTCCAATGCTACCAGCGCTGCTGTGTATGGGGTGGTGGAAGTCGCGTAGGCGAGCGCTATATTATGTGTGCGGGGTACCTTTAAGTGCTTCAGTAGGATGGCGTATTTGTGGCGTTCATCCAATACATCCACCAACATGGTCTCCAGACACATGCGGAGTTCTGTATACTGGGCCCGGTTCTCTTGGGTGAAGTCGGGTACCATAGGCGTGCCAATGTATGACGCTGACTGTGGATACATCGGCGAGCGTTGGGGGAGAGGCCTCCTAGGCGAGTCTCCTCCCGCTCCTTGGTATGGGCTGGTACCGGCAGTGTACCATGGCCCGCTTGTCCAGGTGCTGTTCCTCGGTGCGGGTCGTGCGTCGTGCTCACCCGGGTATAGAGTCGGGGGTCTGTAGCGCAGCTCCGCGGGAGTATAGCCTGGGCTGTACCGGGCCTCCTGGTCCGGTAGAGTACTGTGCTGTCTTCGGGCGTGGTTCTCCTCCTCTTCCTCTTCGTCTTCAGTTAGGTCATCCAGTGCTTGTAGTCTCTGGTTTAGCCTCTCCACAGGATATGCTGCTCCTTCCCGGTTGCTAGGTCTCGCTTGGACCGGTGGGGGGAGGTGGTCTGTGGGGGGTATAGACCTCGTCTGTTGGTCAAGTTCAGGGTTGTTTACTCGGCTAGGGGATGCCGCCCTGGAGGTGTGTCTAGACGAGTTCCTGGAGCCTCTGGCGGAGGGAGAGGGTGTTGTCCGTCTGATCAGCTGTTCTATTAGTTGCGACTGCTGTCTGTCGCGCGCTGCGTCCCGTTGAGCACCGGCTCGTTCTCGGGCCACATTCTCTTCCATCTGAATGCGTCTTATTTCTAGACGTATCTGCTCGTGTTCGCTTCGCTGCTGGATCTGCAGTCGGTCGCGTTCAGCAGCGGCGTTCAGGCTGATGAGGAAGGCCTGCTGTAGGGTCCTCTCTGCCTCGCTGGGAGAAGGCGGTTGTATAGGGGAGCCTTCCCTTGGGGTACTCCTTGCGGAGCCTTGGAGTTCTATCTCCACGGTGCTCTCCCCGTCTTCTTCCGTGCCGAGTTCTCTCTCGGTAGCGTTGTATTCCTCCCGGGACTCATCGGGGACTACTTCTTCAGTACTGGCGGGGTGTGAAGTCATGTCTGGTTCCCACTGGTCCCCACCGTGAACTTGGTCAGTTACATTAGAGCCCGTAGGGGCCTCTATGGTCGGGGTAGTCTGGGCGTTGGGGTTAGACATACTTTTACTTTCTAGTTTTACCGCGTTTACTGTTAGTAGAAGACTAGGTTGTTGACTGACAGCGTAAGCCTCTAAGTACTGAGGGAGCCGTCGTTCGCGCTGCGGGCGTTGGTTAGGAGGATCGTTTCGTGGAGTGTTCATCATAGGCCATTTCAATATTAATAACACTATATTAATATTACACTAATTACCATCCGGCTCGAAGGACCAATTGTAACTGAGGGGTACAATTCCCTGACTGTATTACTAGATATGATACTTACTACCACTACCTTTGTACTTAATATTCGGCCACCCAGTACACGGCATAAATATATTATCATGAACACTCTCACGTAGATGAAACGGATCCAACACAAATGTACGAAGTCGAAACAGGTCTTTATTTCTACACAGCGATGGTGTGTAGAACAAGCACTTAATCACTTAATTACATTTATGAATTGAAATAGTATGCACTTTTATGGCAAAGAGTATTCGTCGGTATATCAATAGAGAATGTCCAATCTCTGAAGGCGCAGGTGGTAAATATACGACCTGGAATAGTTAAGGAATAACAGCAATGATACTTTAATGATTATATACTAGATACACTAGAGGGGGTTAATCCGGTCGCTTGTAAGCCGACAGGAGTAGGAGGGGGGGGGGGGGGGTAGAATCCGGCTGCCTCGTCCGGCCAAGGGTATCCCAGGTGAACCCACTGTAGTGCCGTTCAATGCGCCGGTGATCCTTGGACCACAGATGAAAGCAGGTGGACTCTTTGTGGGCCGGCTCTCTCCGGTCCACGGGGGAGAGACGTGAAGCGACCTCGTCTTGCAGAGCGTCTCCTCACCTTGCGTCCTCTCCAGGGGGGGGGGTTCCAACACACGGCAGTGTCGGGGGTCTTTATCCATGGAATAATCAAAGTATACAAAGCATAATCCGTGCCTGGGAAGGCGGGCTGTCGTCGGTAGAATAATCCGGTATACAGGTCCACTCGCTCGTCGGCTCTGGGGCTCCTCGGGTGCAGCTTCACATGGGGTCAACCACCCTGGGTAAGCAGCCAGTTCTCTGCCCGAAACGATGGGGTACTGACTACGGTAGTATTCTCACCGCACGAAGCACTATATATTAACAGACTATTATTAGCTTAATAGACTACGTCCAACTCGACGATATAGTGCCAAATATGACTATTCAAATATTAATATACACGATGTCTCAATACCGATGGTAGGCGAACTTGGCCTTACTCCCACACGTGGCGTCGCGGGGAGGCTTTACGTCTGTGACTCTATTGGAGGGTAAGAAACTGGACTGAAAAGAAAGTCCTACTTTAGTAGCGCAGTATATATACGCACTATGAACAAATAGTCCCATTAGTGGTGCGGTAGCCAGATTCCTACGCGGAACTAGGACTTGTTCGTACATGTGGAGCGGTACGTTTGAACTGGGTCTGAGGGGTATGGCAGCCTGGCACCAAGGTCTCGACCAATAGTAGAATGGAGACTATTATGGGATGTTCAGTAGGCTAGAATGGATATTCAATGCATATTGTACAAGGAATATACAAGGGATATCAGGGAATATTAGAGAATATACAAATACAATTAAATATATATATATAAATAAATATATATATTCGGTTTAATCTGGCCCTTCACAACATCGTCATTATCGTTTATTTCTAGATAAGTTTCAATTTCCATCTTCAGGGATTCTTTAGTTCCTGGGTTATTCAGTATTTCTGAGTTCAGCCTCCATAGTGTAGACCTTGGCTTTCTGTTGAGGTGTACCGACATATATATAGGGCTGTGGTCGGAGAGAGCGATCGGGCCTATGTCGCATTTATTTATTCTGTGTAGGTCTTTATTGTAGGTGAAGAAATAATCTATCCTTGAGTATACTGCATGTGGGGAAGAATAATGTGTGTAGTCCCTGCTGGTTGGGTAAAGTTATCTCCATACATCTATAATTCCCAGTTCTTTCATTAATGCATTTATTTTCCTGATTATGGGTCTTGTCTCTGTGTTGCCACTTGAGGCATCCAGCCGCGGGTTTAAACGTACATTGAAATCCCCACCACAGATTAATATCCCTTGGGTTTGTGTGGCCATTAAGTCAAATATCTGTCTGTAGAATGTCTAGTCACTACTTGGGGGTGCATATACGTTCAGTAAGCTTACCAGTGTTCCATCTATTTTCCCTATTATCATTATATACCTGCCTTCTCTATCCTTGAACTCTGATATGTGTTCGTATGCCACCGTTTTTTATATTAATATGGCCACCCCCCTTCTGTGCCCCGATCCGTATGAGGATGAATATTCATGTTTATATCCCAGTTTTTTCAGTTTAGCATGCTCAGTATCGGTAAGGTGAGTTTCTTGAAGGTATGCTATTTGTATTCCATCTTTTTTTTGTTTTGATAATATCTTCTTTCTTTTTATTGGGTTCAGTAAACCGTTGACGTTGAAAGACACAACTTTTACCTCTTGCATTTCAGGTTGTGGTATGTAGTAATTCCTCTATGTACATGAGGATCCTCCCCGTCGCTAGCAAACAAACAATAACACACATAAATAAAATAAAAAATAAAAAACAATACAAAAAACACATTAACTCTAATGACTTCCAAGGTAGAGGTCACTTTTGTGACCCTCCACGAGCCTGATACTGGAGGCTCCAAGGGAAGACCCCCCTCTCGTTGTTGACAGGGGGGGCCCTTGAGGATAACAGTGTTAGAAAGAGCCATGTCCGTTCGTTTCCCTATTCCTATTTGTATTTAATTGTATCCGCTAGATCATTCTCATCTTCTTAACTAAAAAAGACAGTTTCTGCAATGTGTTGTACGCACCTATTATTTTGGGTTGCCTGTTTCCTCTTGATTGATTGTATATATTTTTTTCCTCCCTTATCTTTAATTGTTATTTTACTATGGCCCTGTATATTCCATGTATACACACTGGTAATTCATAATATTAATAATATTAATAGGAGCACTCATTTAAGGGTAGTACAACTATGCTTGCACCTCATGGTACCAAAGCACCTCAAAGGCGCTAAAAACAAAATTACAAACATCACAAAACAAACCTGGTCAGACTACTGCTTGACCTTACTCCTAGAACCCACCTCACCCCTGCCCACTTTGACAACCTAGGATGGCTTAGAGTAGACAACAGAGTACAGCAACTTGCAATGGGCCTGGTCTACAAGATACACTACACGACTAAGGTACCCATGTACATGTCAAAATACTTCCCAAAGGTCAGTGAATACCACGACCACAACCACAACACCAGAGGAACCTCAACAAATCATGTTAAACCCAGATTCGGCTCAAACAAGGGACTAAACAGGTTTCGCAATTATGCCACATCAATGTGGAACGCCCTACCCACAGCTGTAAAGGAATGTGAATCACTACCCACTTTTAAAACCACTCTCAAGGAGCACCTACGGGAGACTGCAATTCGAAACTGGCCCCTGTAAATGTCCTAACCCAACCCCCTCCAATGTACAGTAAATGTCCTAACCCAATAATACACGAGACCCTCTTCTTGGGACCAAGTAAGGTTTCATTGATAATCCAATGTACAGTTACCCCCCACCCCACCCCGCCTACCCCCCCCCACCCAACCACCTCCAATGTACAGTTCCCCCCCACCCCACCCCACCTACCCAACCCCCCCCCACCCCACCTCCTCCAATGTACAGTTTCTTCATCAAATGTATATACTCTCTCTGTTAGACAATTTTTGTATCACATTGGATTATTGGATAATTGGATTATTGGATTGGATTATTGGATTATTCTTTTTGCAGTACAACATAGACAAGGTAAGGGCTATATGTTATCAATCTTGCGTTGATCCAATAATTACGTTCCCCGCGATCGGAGCGTATGTCTGTAATGTACTGTGTAACGTATTCCGTTGGTGGCGATCGAAGCATAGAAACCCCCCGCCCCCCCCCCCCCCCCCCCTTTCATGCATGCATGATGAAACATAATACCGATAATCTAGCGTTGATTTCAGATTGATTATTGATCCAGGCGAGGAATGGCACGATTTATAATGAAATGCAGTAAAACGCTGTTTGGCGGCGTTTCCTGGGATTACACAGAATTACTCTAAAACTATACACATATTCACCACGGTATATAACGGAAATGTATGGATACAAAAATTATCCGTTTTTTGCATCTTGACTGGAAGAAACTCACTGACAATCGACTATGTTATTAGATCCATAGCTATAATATCTAATATAGTTTTAGCACTGCAAACACCGGCATTTATCCCCATTGAACAAAGCGCTGGCACACACGGCCATACGCCCACAGCGACCTCTGGCGCTGAACCTGTTAATTGCGAATATTTTCATGTTGAGCTATAGATTGTGGATGAATACCCACAGAAAGGTACACCATGCAAATGTCCATGCTTTATTTGTTTTAAACAAGACGATTTAGAAATGGGCAATGGGGAAATACATTGCATTGGACAGAGGGTGGAACACGAAAAAACTAAAATGACGTAACCACTACACCTTCCTATAGACCAGGGGTTCCCAAACTTTTCAGGCCGCGACCCAAAAATAACCGGGTCAGAGAGCCGCAACCCCCACTATTATAGGAGGTAAAAAAAATAAATTAAAAATATATATATATATTTTTATAAATGGAAATGTATGGTTGAAACATGTACACGTTCAAACGCACACACACTAATAAGCATTGGAGGCTTTTAACCAGGGCCGGACTGGGGAAATCATTCAGGCCAGGAAATATAGTACAAAATATAGTAGGGATCATGCACCGAAATTTCGGCACCGAATGTTTTCGGCCGAAAATGGCAAAAAATTGCCTTTCGGCTTTCGGCCGAAAGAGTTTTTTCACCGAAAATATGTCACCGAAACAGAAACAACCTAACAACCTCGCGTGTTGTTGTGATGATGTCGCACTGTCGGGAGTCGCACTGTTTCTATGTAAACTGCGCGCAATGCGTCGAATAAATGCGTCTTTAACATGCTTTATATCCTTATTTGCTATATGCCGCGGTTAATCACTGAGTGATCTAATATGCATATTATTCACGTGTTGTTGTGATGATGTCGCGCTGTCGGGAGTCGCGCTGTTTCTATGTAAACTGCGTGCAACGCATCCAATAAATGCGTCTTTAACATGCTTTATATCCTTATTTACTATATGCCGCGGTTAATCACTGAGTGATCTAATATGCATATTATTCAGAGCGAGGGGGGGGGGATTGTGTTTCTGCCTATGTTATGTAGTTACTCTCCCTCGTCCCCGCTGTCGTCCACACTCAGCTGTGAGAGAATTGTTGAATAGATACATAAATGTTCTAGAATGTTTGATTATGACATCATACTGAGCTGGACCTGTACTTTGTGACGTTATGTTATTTCGGGCATTCATAACATTATTTCGCGTGACTGTACATTGTAACGTTAACACAGCCCAGCTGTCAACTGTACTTTGTAATGCTATGTTATTTCGGGCATTCATAACGTTATTTCGCGCGACTGTACATTGTAACGTTAACACAGCCCAGCTGTCAACTGTACTTTGTAATGCTATGTTATTTCGGGCATTCATAACGTTATTTCGCGCGACTACATTGTAATGTTAACACAGCCCAGCTGTCTGTCTGTCGCGCGTGTACTGTGCCGAGTCAAGCGAGCACATTCAGCTGGGGACTAGAAAGGTGCGCTCAGTAGAGCACAGATGTCCGCTGCGCAGCCATAGAAAAGATGGAATTAATGTACTGTATGCATTCAGAAGTGCTGAATAAATGTTTTATGGACCCATAATAGTGATTATTTATTATTTAAGTTAAGTTTAGCCATAATCATATATTTTTCCATAATCATAATGTTCCACAACATTGGTAAAAAAAATTCTATTCTATGAATCATTTTCGGCCTTTCGGCTTTCGGTTTTCGGCCAACTGTTTTCTATTTTCGGTATCGGTTTCGGCCAAGAATTTCCCATTCGGTGCATCCCTAAAATATAGCCCCAGTCAGGCCACTTTTTAAGCAGGGGGTCTGGGGGTCCCCCACCAGGACATTTCTTGTTACAAAGACTTAATTTCCTGCATTCTGGTGCAGGCATTTTTTTATTTGTACCCTTTAAATGCCAGTGTTTGTGATAGCATCACAAATTATTGTTAAAAAACAGGCTAGCATATGTATGATTAGCAACAACACTGATTTTGATGGATTTTCAGTTTTTTTGTAATGTCAGATTGAAAATAATACAATCTTTTATTCAACTTCAGCCCTGATCATAACACCACATATAAATGTTAGAATTCTAACCCTTTAAATGCCAGTGTGTGTGATGGCATATATTTGCAATATATCAAATGCAAAGTAGATTTTTCTGGGGGGGATTATTACAGGCTAGCATGTGTCAATGATTAGCAACAACAGTTTTTTGTAAGGGTCCCGCCTCCACCAATCACATGCGGCTCCTTTTGTGTGTGTGTGTGAGAGCAAGAGAGAGAGAGAGAGAGAGAGAGAGAGAGAGATAGTTCTCCAACTTGTGTGAGTTGCAGTGATCTCCTGGTTGTTCCCCACCTAGGTTATCTAACTATTGCGCTGCTGCAACTAGAAACACTGTCCTGGCCGCCTGTAACTGTTCCGCAACAGTAAGTGACTTCCGGGGTAGGCCTGATTGGCCCCGACAGGCACGTGACGCGGCAAACTCAGGACGCGCAACGAGGCTGCTGAGAGCTGTCGCGCGGAAATAGGCTGTCTATTGCCATTCTCTAACACAAACTCTAACCTTAACCAGCTCCTTAACAGCGCCTAAACTTAACCGTTCTAACCTTAACCAACTCCGAAACAATGCCTAACCTTAACCTTAACCATGCCTAACCTTAACCATAGAAAGAATATTGCCATTCTCTAAGACAAACTCTAACCTTAACCAGCTCCTTAACAGCGCCTAAACTTAACCGTTCTAACCTTAACCAACTCCGAAACAATGCCTAACCTTAACCTTAACCTTAACCATGCCTAACCTTAACCGGCGAAAGAATACACGTTAAAAAAAAAAATCACGTTAAAAAAAAAAGATTTGATGGGATTCGAACTCACCAACAACGGACCGCAGGATCGCAGGACCGCTGCTCTGCCAGGTGAGCTGAAGCGCCGCATGAAAGTCATGGCGTATTTGGACGGTTACGTAATTCCGCAAGCTCTGCCGCTCGGCTCCGCGGAGCGTGCCGCGCGGCAGAGAAAGTTGCGCGTCACGTGCCTGTCGGGGCCAATCAGGCCTACCCCGGAAGTAACTTACTGTTGCGGATAAGCTATAAGCGTCCTGGCCTGCTTCTAAGTTCAGGGGCCTGACTGCAAATTTTTTTATTTTTTTTTTAAATCATCTGGCGACCCCTCCGCGGCGGCTCGCGACCCTCCTGTGGGTCGCGACCCCGACTTTGGGAACCCCTGCAATCCTGCATAGACCATACAGCCAAGGGTAGCGTATTGGGCATGCATAGTGTTTGTACGGTAATAGAACTCTTTGGTGCGTGTGAGCGTTATGGATCAACGCAGTGATTCTAGGACACAAACTCTCTGTCCCTGGCGCTGAGGTCTTATGACAGGATTTATGACATGCACCACTAGCCCAGACTACCAGGGCTCTCACTATGCCTTTGCTCAGCAGAGTTTGCTTAATATAATGGGAGAAGTAGATGCCAAATTTACTGTTTCTCTCTTAAATATGAACCGCAACAGACCACAAACTCGCGTCTCGATTGAATATTTTTTCCAGCACTCATAAATTAGCGCCGCGTGTACCCTAAGTCACTTTAACGGGGAACAACTTTCTTTTTTTCATGAGTTAACGGTGGCCTTATTCTCAGCTTGGAAACGCACACGTCTCTGCTTTCAGGACGAAGGAGAGAGAGAGAGAGAGATGTAAGGGGTGCAGATGAGGTCAAATGAGGAGAGAGGAAAACGAGAAGGGAGGGGGAGTGACAGGGCGGTGGTGGGGAGAGAGTGGTGGTGGGGAGAGAGACTGTCTAGAGCAGGGGTCAGCAACCTTTTTGACATGGAGTGCCTGTTTGAAATATAGTTGTAACTAGTGTGCCTCAACAATATTCCATGCATCGTAATCTTTTTTTCTCATAATCAGGTCTTTTTAATGATATTTTTTTACATTATTACATCATTATTGTTATTATTAACAATATTATTATGATGGTTGTATCAACCCTAAATATGAGTTGGGGGGGGGAATGCAATGCAGACAAACAGCTGCATACAGTGCAACCATTTCACTCACATTTGCCCATTCATTTTTGGACACATCACACACCATCGGTGTGTGTACTGTACGTGTGCTGTCATAATGGAGAACACCAGGATGTGAATGGAGGGTGAATGTGAGGTATATCGTGTAAATAAGTTTTGATTGATCGCAAGACTACACTGTAAAAAAATAATAATAATAAGTTACCAGAACTTAAAAATATTGAGTTCAGTTACTGTGGATTAAGGTTTTCAGTTTTCAATCCATAATAAGTTAACAGAAAAATAAGTACACAACCACATTATTTCAACCTAATAAAACTATGTTTATTGTCATTGTTTTAAGAACACCAGTTGACTTGGTAATACTCACATTTAGAGTAAAAAAAAATTGCTTTTAACATGTGCAATGTTCAATGAAATAGAAAAATAAATAATAAAATGTGTTGATTAATCCCACTGGTCACAATGGTGACCGTAATAATGTTTTTGTTATAAGGCTCTGCAAATGTTACTGAATGATGTAGCAATGTATTTCCAGCTAAATTGAAATAATAAACAAATAAAGGGTCTCAATTAAATATGTGGTAGTAAAAAGAACCTGTGGGAGGATTTCAACAAGATAAATGCGACAACAGTGCAAAATATTTCACTATAATATTTCAAAGCAAAAAAAAAAAAAAAAAAATTTATTATTATTATTTTTTTAATGGTGCCCCCTGTGCCTATGAAAATGCCCCTGCGTGCCTATGCAGGCACGCGTGCCTAGGGTTGCCTACCCCTGGTCTAGTCTAGAGGATGATAGAGAGGAGAGAAATAGGGAGGTGTAGTCTGACATCACTGGTTGTTCCACCCGTATAGGGATTTATCATTGGGAAAATGGATTATCGGCTATTGTAACAATTCTGCCGCATGAACATTGGCAAGCTTTCCATTTTTGCACAAAATGAGTTCCCTTCTACCACTAACATTATTGTTTAAGCATTTTTGGTTGAAATAAAGGTAGTTATAAGGTTTTTAATTTGTCGTAAAAAAAGAACTACATTTACCAGTAGGCAGCCTGTTGTTCAGTATGCAGCCTGTTAGGCTGTCGCCTAATCCCCGTCACGGCCAGCTGATACCAAGCTAGTTAGCTAACGTTAACGTTACCCCGCTAAACATACTAGACGTTAGCATTATGTCTACTGTTGTGAACCATTTTAAATCGGGGCATGTAGAGGAGTTTCGGGAACGAGTAAAATGTGCAGGTCCTATTCTCAGACCTGTGGGGCAAGCACTGCACACGCATCATGCCGGCTAGCAAGCTAGCTAGCTACACGTCGCGGCCCGTTGATACCATCAAATCAAAATCAAATCAAATTTATTTGTAAGGCCCGACAACACACGTTAATGTCCCCATGGGCCGTACACGTCTTCTTTAAACAAGTCAAGAAGAAACATAACAATAATATAATGTAATATATAAATAACGTTATACAATTTAAAATATAAATACAAATATGGTAATGTGATTGTTGCTTAAAAAAATGGTGGTTGGCTTTAGAGATTAATGGTTATCAAATGGTCAGATGGTCAGATGGTTAATGGTTACCAGAGAGATACTAGCCACAGATTCAGGGTCAGTTATTTTCCCATTGTACGAATTGTTAAGCTTATGGAATGTAAGGGAAATCTGATCCTAGGTCTGTGACTACAGGCAGGAGGCTACGCTGTGGTGACGTCAGTCAGCAGCACCAAATAGCAGTGTAGTTTCCCAGCGGACGAAAACATAAACGTTGTTATTTTGCTACCTTTACGATTAATTGCGAATATTTTCATGTTGAGCTATAGATTGTGGATGAATACGTACAGAAAGGTACACCATGCCAACATTAATGCTTTATTTATCTAAAATGAGACGATTTAGAAATGGTCAATGGGGAAATACATTAAGCGGAACAGAGGGTGGAACAGGAAAAAACTAAAATGACGTAACCACTACACCGTGACCTCCCTATATCTGAGATCAGTTTGTCCCTGCTGCGTTGTAATTAGAGCACGGACGGACTAGTAATTAGTGGAATGATATAGAGTACATGCTCCCCGCGGTCTAGTGGTGGTCCCCATCTCTGTCTCTGTCTCGGTCTCTCTCTCTCTCTCTCTCTCTCTCTCTCTCTCTCTCTCTCTCTCTCTCTCTCTCTCTCTCTCTCTCTCTCTCTCTCTCTCTCTCTCTCTCTCACACACGCACACACACACAACCTCTGCATTACACTCAAGGTTGTTGATCACGATTCTCTCATACGATTCTTATTTTTTCAATAAAATCATTTATAATAATAATAATAATAATAATAATAATAATAATAATAATAATAATTCATTACATTTATATAGCGTATATATTATATATATTATTGCACTCTTTCTTAAACAGACAACATATATGAAAGTGCTTGACTTAAACTTAAACATAACATATATGAAAGTGCTTGACTTAAACTTAAAAGTCTCTTGTAACATACAAAATAACTCAAGTCAGAATCGTCATCATTTTAAAAAGTTAAGTAAAAACTAAAAAGAAAAAAAGAAAAAAAAGAAAAACGTAATAAAAGAAAATCGTTATGATTTTGAAATGAGATTGCATAGGTCTATGAATCGAGATCGCGATTTTTTTTCTCGATTAATCGTGCAGCCCTAGTGGAAACACACACACACACACGCACACACACACACACACACACACACACACACACACACACACACACACACACACACACACACACACACACACACACACACACACACACACACACACACACACACATACACACACCGTAGCTAACAGTGTATTGCACTACCACAGGACCTAGCATGTCCTACCATGCTCTGTAAATAACTCATGTACAGATACCGTTTTGCCCTACTTTGTTACTTGTTATTGCACAATGTCATTCTATTGGATTCTTATTATATATTACTATTGTAATTATGCACATCGTTGCGGGCAAGACCCCCCGCATTTCATTGTATACTTGTATGCCGTGACAAATAAAACTCTTGTATCTTGTATCTTGTATCATGTACACACACACACACACACACACACACACACACACACACACACACACACACACACACACACACACACACACACACACACACACACACACACACACACACACACACACACACACACACACACACACACACACACACACACACACACACACACACACACACACACACACACACACACACACACACACACACACACACACACACACACACACAGAGAGACTCGCACACCTAACACTGCGGCAGATCTCATTGCTATTCCTTCCTCCCTGTCATTGTATGCCTTTGTTCTCACACTCTGTATAGTTCAGCCTCCTTTGTTCTCACACTCTGTACTGTATAGTTCAGCCCGTCCTGCTATTGGAATGAACACCAAACATCAAAAGGTGACTGGACAAGGGTATTCAGCAGGGGCAGAGCTTCCTATAGGCTTCCTATAGGTGGTTGCCTAGATCACCACCCAGAGGGGGGTGCCAAAAACAGCACCCAGCAAAAATATATACATATATTATTAATATATATATGCTTTCCCCCCAGAACAGTGACCACTACCACGCCGACCAGAGCCCGGGCACGAAGGACCCGGATGTGCGGGTTACACGAGGTGGACCCTCAGGCTTCTACCGACCCCCTACCAGAGGAAGACTCCAGCCATGTCAGTGAGGACAACGATGAGGGGGATCCCACCGCCGGCCTAGCAGAGGACAACGGTCCACCGGTCGACAGCGGAGGAGAGGAGTCACCACTACATGACGAGGACGAGCCAGTCTGGGGAGATACGTTCCCCGGCAACCCGAACGATGACACCCCACCCTTACCACCACAACTGACGGGATGATTCGGCACCACCCAGCTGGAGGATGAGAATATGGCCCCAGCACTACGTCAGTTCAAGTTTCAAGTTCAAGTTCAAGTTTCTTTAATAGTTGTCATACAGAAGTACAGAATACTTTTATACAAAATGCTTCTTACTGTTACGCTCCAGAGACTGTGCAAGACAAGATAAGTATGAAATAAAATAACATAGTATAGCATGTAAATTAGAAGTAAAAAAAAAAAGGTCACAGTGTTCAGTATAGACATATGTACAATGTTCGATGCAGAATAGACGTAACTGAGTTACCATATAATATACAATACTGTGCAGTGTACTAATACAATACTATATAGTGCAAGGCAGAAATGGGATGAGGTGCAATTTAGGTACAATTTACAGTGGGTGTACGAGTTGTAGTGCAAATCCTTTATCAATAAATATAAAGTGTGTTTGTGTGGTTTAAGTGAGTGCGTGCGTGTGGGTGTGTGTGCTGTGTGCATTTGATGGTTGTTGCATAGTGTTTATTGTTCGTTTAGCAGCCTGATGGCCTGGGGATAGAAGCTTCTTCTGAGTCTTTCTGTGCTCGCCTTAAGACTCCGGTATCGCTTGCCTGACCGCAGCAGTTCAAAGAGGCAGTTGTTCGGGTGGCTCGAGTCCTTAATAATTCTCTTAGCCTTCCCCCTGCACCGCTTGTTGTAAATGTTCTGGAGGGTGGGAAGCCCCCCTCCAATTGTGCGTTCGGCTGAACGTGTCACTCTTTGTAGTCTGCTACGGTCTTGTGCAGTGCTATTCCCAAACCAGGAGGTGATGTTGCCAGTCAGGATGCTCTCTATTGTACATGAGTAGAAGTTCCTAAGGATCTTCTGACTGACTTGGAACTTCCTTAGGCGCCTGAGGAAGTAGAGGCGTTGTCATGCCTTCTTCACAAGGTAGGTAGCCGTGATTGACGGTAAGAAGATGGATGGGGTAGGAGAGTTAATGTTTCCCGATGTTGCCATCAAGAAAACGTTGTTGTATCAGGTGGTGAAAAAAGGGGAGATGATTCTAGAATTGTTGTTGGTAACCCGACCACATATAAAAACTAAGGCTGTCAAATATATCGCGTTAATATCGCGTTAACTCCCGATTCTATTAATGCCACTAATTTTTTTAACTCAAGATTAACTAAATTTTTTTTTTTTTTACTAGACTTCACTCAGGTGTATTATTGATGCTCTCATTGATACTATGTTTGTTTCTGAAGTGTGTGTGTGTGTGTGTGTGTGTGTGTGTGTGTGTGTGTGTGTGTGTGTGTGTGTGTGTGTGTGTGTGTGTGTGTGTGTGTGTGTGAGATATAGAGAGAGAGGGGGGTGAGAGAGATGAGGAAGGGGCAAAAGAGAAAAAGAGCTGGGAGAGTGTGTGTGTGAGGGAGAGAGGGGGGTGTGTGATTAATCAGCCCTTGTGTGTGTGAATGTAACAAGTTCCTAACGTTTTCTTTCCCCTATTATTTCATGCACACTTTATTCATTGTTTTAAATTATTATTTTCTTTTAAGTTATTTTGTGCATCACTCTGTTTTGAATTTGATGCAAATTTGCAATGCATGAGGGTCATCCTTTTGTGTTAAATGGCTGCATAAAGCAAGCATTTGTTGACTCGCATGTTGATAAGAGTATTAAAACTTGGAACTTGAAAAAGATCTGTTTAAGGTAAAAAAAAAAAAAAAAAAAAAAATGCGATTAATTTGCGATTAATCGCGAGTTAACTATGGACAATCATGCGATTAATCGAGTTAAATATTTTAATCGTTTGACAGCACTAATAAAAACACAGTGCTACGCCTAGCCCACTCTCATTTGCTAGGGGCTCACTTGGGGGTCGAGAAGACCCTAGACCGGATCAAGGCCAGATTTTCCTGGCCGGGGGTTGAAAAGAGCTATGGAGGATAGATAGATAGATAGATAGATAGATAGATAGATAGATAGATAGATAGATAGATAGATAGATAGATAGATAGATAGATAGATAGATAGATAGATAGATAGATAGATAGATAGATAGATAGATAGATAGATAGATAGATAGATAGATAGATAGATAGATAGATAGATAGATAGATAGATAGATAGATAGATAGATAGATAGATAGATAGATAGATAGATAGATAGATAGATAGATAGATAGATAGATAGATAGATAGATAGATAGATAGATAGATAGATAGATAGATAGATAGATAGATAGATAGATAGATAGATAGATAGATAGATAGATAGATAGATAGATAGATAGATAGATAGATAGATAGATAGATAGATAGATAGATAGATAGATAGATAGATAGATAGATAGATAGATAGATAGATAGATAGATAGATAGATAGATAGATAGATAGATAGATAGATAGATAGATAGATAGATAGATAGATAGATAGATAGATAGATAGATAGATAGATAGATAGATAGATAGATAGATAGATAGATAGATAGATAGATAGATAGATAGATAGATAGATAGATAGATAGATAGATAGATAGATAGATAGATAGATAGATAGATAGATAGATAGATAGATAGATAGATAGATAGATAGATAGATAGATAGATAGATAGATAGATAGATAGATAGATAGATAGATAGATAGATAGATAGATAGATAGATAGATAGATAGATAGATAGATAGATAGATAGATAGATAGATAGATAGATAGATAGATAGATAGATAGATAGATAGATAGATAGATAGATAGATAGATAGATAGATAGATAGATAGATAGATAGATAGATAGATAGATAGATAGATAGATAGATAGATAGATAGATAGATAGATAGATAGATAGATAGATAGATAGATAGATAGATAGATAGATAGATAGATAGATAGATAGATAGATAGATAGATAGATAGATAGATAGATAGATAGATAGATAGATAGATAGATAGATAGATAGATAGATAGATAGATAGATAGATAGATAGATAGATAGATAGATAGATAGATAGATAGATAGATAGATAGATAGATAGATAGATAGATAGATAGATAGATAGATAGATAGATAGATAGATAGATAGATAGATAGATAGATAGATAGATAGATAGATAGATAGATAGATAGATAGATAGATAGATAGATAGATAGATAGATAGATAGATAGATAGATAGATAGATAGATAGATAGATAGATAGATAGATAGATAGATAGATAGATAGATAGATAGATAGATAGATAGATAGATAGATAGATAGATAGATAGATAGATAGATAGATAGATAGATAGATAGATAGATAGATAGATAGATAGATAGATAGATAGATAGATAGATAGATAGATAGATAGATAGATAGATAGATAGATAGATAGATAGATAGATAGATAGATAGATAGATAGATAGATAGATAGATAGATAGATAGATAGATAGATAGATAGATAGATAGATAGATAGATAGATAGATAGATAGATAGATAGATAGATAGATAGATAGATAGATAGATAGATAGATAGATAGATAGATAGATAGATAGATAGATAGATAGATAGATAGATAGATAGATAGATAGATAGATAGATAGATAGATAGATAGATAGATAGATAGATAGATAGATAGATAGATAGATAGATAGATAGATAGATAGATAGATAGATAGATAGATAGATAGATAGATAGATAGATAGATAGATAGATAGATAGATAGATAGATAGATAGATAGATAGATAGATAGATAGATAGATAGATAGATAGATAGATAGATAGATAGATAGATAGATAGATAGATAGATAGATAGATAGATAGATAGATAGATAGATAGATAGATAGATAGATAGATAGATAGATAGATAGATAGATAGATAGATAGATAGATAGATAGATAGATAGATAGATAGATAGATAGATAGATAGATAGATAGATAGATAGATAGATAGATAGATAGATAGATAGATAGATAGATAGATAGATAGATAGATAGATAGATAGATAGATAGATAGATAGATAGATAGATAGATAGATAGATAGATAGATAGATAGATAGATAGATAGATAGATAGATAGATAGATAGATAGATAGATAGATAGATAGATAGATAGATAGATAGATAGATAGATAGATAGATAGATAGATAGATAGATAGATAGATAGATAGATAGATAGATAGATAGATAGATAGATAGATAGATAGATAGATAGATAGATAGATAGATAGATAGATAGATAGATAGATAGATAGATAGATAGATAGATAGATAGATACTTTATTAATCCCCTTGGGGAAATTCATCTCGCAGCTCACACAGTATACAGACATTGACCGTTCTCATTCAGTTATTACACGTTATGTCTGCATCATGAATTAAAAATAAGCACATGATAAAATTCAATTAAATCATATCCATCAATGTTAATAGGAGCGTGATTAGATAAAAGCAGGTGTATAAAACAGTGTATAAAAACAGGTGTAAAAACAGGTGTAAAAACAGCTGGTGGAACGCCATCGGGATGTGTTTTCTACGGAACCGGGGAGAACCGAGGTAATACACCACCACATCCCTACTGTCATAGGGAAAAAGGTGAAACTTCGTCCCTACCGACTCCCGGAGGCCAGACGAGAAGCAGTGAGGAAAGAAGTACAGTATATGTTACAGGCGGGAGTAATAGTGGAATCCAATAGTGGGTGGTGTAGCCCCATTGTACTGGTCCCTAAGCCAGACGGAACCCCAATGTTCTGTAATGATTTCCGCCAGTTAAACGCCATCTCCAAATTCGACGCCTACCCTATGCCCAGAGTAGATGAACTAATTGAAAGGCTATAGGCGAGGTTCATTACTACTTTATACCTCACTAAAGGCTACTGGCAGGTTCCCCTAGCTCCCGAAGATAGGGAGAAAACAGCGTTTGCCACCCCAGATGGGTTGTTCCACTATGTTGTTCTCCCCTTTGGTCTACACGGCGCACCCACCACGTTTCAGAGGCTGGACCAGGTCCTCCGACCCCACCGAGAGTACACAGCGGCCAACATCGATGACATCATCATTCACGGCGAGGAGTGGGGAACACATCTACGACAGGTCACGGCTGTTCTACAAGCTTTGAGAGGGGCGGGGCTAGCCGCTAACCCAAAGAAACGTCACCTGGGCCTACAGGATGCTGACTACTTGGGGTACACCATCGGGAGGGGGGGGTGTATCAGACCCCAAGCCGAAAATCAGGTACGAACCTTCATAGGCCTAGCCAGCTATTACCGGCGTTTTGTCCCCAACTTCTCTGCCCTAGCAGCACCCCTGACCGACCTAACGAAGAATACATTGCCAGACCAGGTCCTGTGGACCGAGGAGATGGAGAAGGCCTTTCAGCAGCTAAAGGACAAGCTGTGTTCGGAACCAGTGCTGGTGACCCCCGACTTCAGCCAACCTCTGTTGGTGCAAACGGATGCATCGGAGACTGGGGTGGGTGCCGTCCTATCGCAACTGAGAGAAGGTGAGGAACACCCAGTGATATTTATCAGTCGCAAGCTACTACCCCGGGAGAAGAATTACTCCACGATTGAGAAGGAGTGCCTGGCGATAAAATGGGCCCTCGAGGAGTTAAAGTACTATCTGCTGGGACAGCGCTTCACCCTAGTCATGGACCATGCCTATCACATAACAAAGACACAAATGCTCGGGTCACCCGCTGGTTCCTGTCCTTATAGCCTTTTGTTTTCTCCGTCATTCACAGGTCTGGCGCAGCGCACGGGAATGCGGATGCGTTGTCCAGGAGGGAAGCGCTGGGAACATGGTCCGCCCGAGAAGCTCGGAGCTAAGGGGGGGGTGGGGTATGTGGCAGATATCATCCCATGTTCCATGGCTACGTGAAGGATGGGAGATACTACTGCCATGGGAGGAGAGGAAGCAATTAGGCAGCTGATTAGGACCTATAGAACACACCTGTGCACCATTAGATCACCCACATCCCACACACACACACACCAGACACACATACCATAAAACACTAGGACAGACAGAGTATAGTTGAGAAGAGGTGAGGTAGGAGCGAAGTATGGAGAGAGAGATTGTTATTACGGAGTTTTGTGAGGTGAGAGGTAGTGGAGAGGAGAGGTGAAGGTGAGAAGGTGTTCATTGTGTACTGGACCCTACTAGACTGGCTGAGAAACCCCCTTGTGTACTGACCCTGGACCGGAAGACAACTCTGAGTATTGAACAATCCCTTTTTTTGTACAAGAGCCTGTTTTGTGTTTTTGACCTTGGACTGTATTCGAATTGCCCATCAGACTATTCTGCTCTATTCAATAAATATCCTTTATTGATTGAAATTGCACTTGTGTGGACAGTTGAATTTGTTTGTTTTTGAATGTATGTATGTATGTATGTATGTATGTATGTATGTATGTATGTATGTATGTATGTATGTATGTATGTATGTATGTATGTATGTATGTATGTATGTATGTATGTATGTATGTATGTATGTATGTGTGTGTGTGTGTGTGTGTGTGTGTGTGCGTGCGTGCGTGCGTGCGTGCGTGCGTGTGTGTGTGTGTGTGTGTGTGTGTGTGTGTGTGTGTGTGTGTATGTATGTATGTATGTATGTATGTATGTATGTATGTATGTATGTATGTATGTATGTATGTATGTATGTATGTATGTATGTATGTCTGTGTGCAGGGCCGCCTCAGGGGGTGTGCGAGCAGTGCGGTCGCACAGGGCCTCGCGGGAAGGGGGGCCTCGCAAAAAAAAAAAAAAAAAAAAAAAAAAGTATTATTTTTTTTTATTATTATTTTTTATTTATTTTTTTATTTATTTTTTTATTTTTTTGCGAGGCCCCCCTTCCCGCGAGGCCCTTTTTCATCACAGACCTAAAATCTAGTTTTGCTTATATGCTTATATATTTCACATTAGACACGTTTGTAGAATGACTTGTTCCTGGGTCTGCACCTGGGTCACTATTGGAGCTCTGGTGCTCTGCAGCAGGCATTGGTTTCAATGAGGGGAGGGGTTACAGGTAAGGTAGCGTCTGACTATTCCGCGCGTGCAGCATTGGAGTTTATGCCTGCCAAGGTGAAGAGGACATCGTTCGGCAGATGGACTGAAGATGAAAGTTGTTGCATGTTAGACAGTTCAGTCAGGCTAGCCATCCCGGCTAAAGACAGGGACAGCTAGTTAGCTTTAGCTACGTTATAATATTGAGTGCTAACGTGTGGTTCAGTCGGGATAGCCATGATGATGTCGGCTAGTAGCTAGCTTAGCTAACGGCTAACTAGCGTTAGCTAACCTATCCAGAGGAGCGAGGCGAGGCGAGTGGATGTCTTTTCAAAAGAAGGAGAAGAGAACTTGTGAGCAGATAAATCTGTTAGGCAGCAATACGCCGAAAGGTGTCCAGTCTGCCGGAAAGTACTCGAAGAAGAAATTACACCGTGGGCCAAGTCTCCTTCCAACTTTACCATTGGCGCCGGCCGCGCCGCATTCATTGATACTGCGTTATGGTGAGTCAACCTATGATTATATACCCGCCGTGGACCTGTCCTGACCTATCTATCTTTCTCTCTCTCTGGAGCCAAACTGGTCGACTAGCTAATATATAGTACTACTAGTAGCTAACTGTGTGTGCCTGGTGAGAGCACCTGGCTGTATGTAGACAGTAGCCGCATAGCTTGTTAGCTGTTAGCTAACGCAGAAGCAAGCTATGCGGCTACTACATGCAGCCAGGTGCCTGATTGAGCTAACTGTTAGCCAGTTAGCTGTTTAGCGTCAGCTGGGAACGTTCGTTTGATGCTATCAGTTAGCCTTGAGAATAGCAGGCCCTGGCACTCTGACTACGACATCATCTTTGACAGAAGATGTAGTCGGGCCTGCACCATGACAAGGCTCTGGCCATAGCTTTGTCCCGACAGCGAGAGGCCTTTCGTCAACGTGGAGACCTGTGTTGCGGCCTTTCGCCCGGCGTTCCTCGTGCAGGTAAAATGTCATGACATTACCCCACTCTTCCTTCCTTCCCCTCCCGAATGTTTTGTTAATAACGATGTTTTTTTCCAGGCAAAACATATGCTACTTCACAACATTTGGAGAATCTCGCACAGGGCCTCGCATTTCTCCCAGGCGGCCCTGTCTGTGTGTGTGTCTATGTATGTGTGTGTGTGTGTATGTATAACAGCGTGAGTCAAACTGCTGGAGCTCTGCATCATCTCAGCGCTTGTCTTTGTGATGAGGCTCAGGCAGGAAAAGCAAGCAGCGAATACACTTCTGTACAAACATCAACACGGCCAGGGCAGCAGCGAATACACTTCTGTACAAACATCAACACGGCCAGGGCAGCAGCTAATACACCTTTATTTATTTTTATTTTTTTCTCCCATCCCAATGTTAGTCGTTATGCCAATTCCCAATTCCCTTCCTGGTCGTTGCGCACTCTACCCCCTACCGTCGGTCTGGGAGGGCGGAGACTATCACATGCTTCCTCCGACACATGTGTAGCCAGCCCACCGCTTCCTTTCACCTGGCACCGCGGACTGTCCCTGGGAGAATGTAACGTGTGGAAGGTCACACTACCTCTCCCAGATCCTTCCCTTGCTGTGCAGGCGCCCCGACCGAACTGTAGGAGTCGCTGTTTACAACGACCAGGACCCACCAACACCGGCTTCCCACCCGCTAACACTGCCAATTGTGTTAGTGTGGACGGTCGGCCAAGCCGGAGGCACCACAGCCGGATTCGATCCCAATGGCTCTGTGGTGGTAGACAGACGCGTAGTCCGCTGTGCTACCCGGCCGCCCAGCTAATACACTTCTGTACAAACATCAACACGGTCAGGGTAGCAGCAGCATCGACAGCTGAGGCAACGCGTTGTGATCGGAACGCCAGTGCCGGGAAACACTGCACCTATAATTCTGTCGTGCCACTTTACTTACATGGATTTTACATCAAATTCCAGCAAGAGCACTGGACGTGAACTCGGACTAGGGTAATGGGGACTCAACTCGGGCCCTTCTTTGGGGACTCGAGACTTGACTCTGACTCGAGGTTTAGTGACTCGACTACAACACTGACGCAGCCTTGTCTTCGTACGACGCTGTGGTTCAGGGTGGCGTCCCCCTCCTGACAGGCCGTCATAACCCATATCAGCGGGCTAAACGTGCCGTCATAACCCATATCAGCGGGCTAAACGTGCCGTCATAACCCATGTCAGCAGGCTAAAGGTGCCGTCATAATAACCCATGTCAGTAGGCTAAACGTGGCCTACCTTCACATTAACGTTTGTTGGCCACTGAGCCGGAACTAAGAGGTGAAACATATCTGAATAATTACGTTGAACACGGACCTCTGAGCCGGGGCATTTATTATACACAGAGAGAAATTAACCTGGCTTATTGAACAACGTAGAGCATGCATGCATGCACACGCACGCACGCACGCACACACGCACACACACACACACACACACACACACACACACACACACACACACACACACACACACACACACACACACACACACACACACACACACACACACACACACACACACACACACACCGAAGCAAAGCCTCTTGCTGGCACGCATGCGATAATAACATGCATGCAATTACGTATGGTAGATGTGCGTGCTGCCTTACTCATCCTGTGGAGAATTCTTAGAAGACAGAGAGGCCTCGATATCTATCGAATGACTCACTCACTCGCACACACACACACACACACACACACACACACACACACACACACACACACACACACACACACACACACACACACACACACACACACACACACACACACACACACATACACATACACATACACACACACACACACACACACACACACACACACACACACACGCACACACACACACACACACACACAGGCCGGCTCACATAGTAATACAGAGGTCCACACAAAACCACACACACAAAAATATACACAGGCAAAATGTCACTGAATAGTTAATTCTGTTGAGGGAGGTCATACAATCCTTATTAACAGAGGCAATATAGGACCATAGCCAGAGGGATGGTCAGTTTTAACCCACTGGTGCTAGAAATCAGAGTGTGAGAGAGAGAGAGAGGGCGGCACAGTGGCAGAGTGGTTAGCACTGCTGCCTCACAGTAAGGGGCCTTTCTCACTCAGGTATTCGGTTCCATTCCGTTTCGTTCTAGCCCGTTCCGAGATCTGATGCGAACTCCCCCCCCCCTCTCCCCCCTCTAGTTTGCGTACACACTGCAGTCTTGTTTCGTTCCGGGTTCTGTTTACGGTTTGCCTTTTGAGCGTTTTACGCTTGCCGTAGGCGAAGATGTCACGTTCGAAAATGTAAACACAGGAAGTGTTAACATGGCGCTGGAGACTGGATGCTGATATAAAATGAACAATAAGCAATAAATATGAAGTTATATTTGAACTAGGGTTGCCACCTTTGACTATTAGAAATAAGGGACACCTGTCATCGAGCGTGCGCGTAACGGTTTTGGGGTGTTTTTTGGGCGAAAATGGCCGGATTTTGTCACTTTTTTTTTTTTTTTTACTTTATTTCGGTTTTAGGGTTAGGGTTAGGGTTATGTTATTTAATTATTTTGGGGAGCCAGCCCCCCAAACTCCTGAAATGCATAGAAATCTTTTTGTTTCTTCTTCAGGTTGGTGAAGACAGAGTTGTGAATTCCATAATTAACATTTGTGTTGTCTGCACTAAATGCTGTCACTTGATTTAATGATAAGCCACATTTCTCAAGGGATTGTTCTAGGAGAGCTACAATCCCGGCAGCTGACTCATCTGGATTCTCAATGAAATCTAGCATTTTGTTGGTGACCCCCCACACTCTGGAGTGAAGTATTGGACAGCAAGGGGAAACATCTGCCTGTTCCCTTTATTTGATGCATCCGTCTGTATGGAGAATGGGAGGGGTTTGTCTGATGTTAAGGCCTTGAGAACATCACCCACTGCCTTTGGAGCAAGGACGTCTTTGACCAAAGCCTCTGCTCTTCCTAAAGTCATTTTCTTTACTATTTTGGAATCATGTAGAACCTTTTGATTGAGCTTGTGTGCACAGTCAGCACTGTTGTAGCTGAGGTTGTGTTTAACCGTGTGGTATACCTGTGTCACCTCAGCTGCAGTAACCTAGAGGGGAGGAGTGGGATGATCACATTTAAATGAAATGAAATTGAACAGTATGACATTGACTTTTATATTGTTGTCTGAACACTATTTATTTATGTTTAAGTATTTATTTAAGTATTTTTGCATTTATGTATTTATGAATTATATTATTTATGTATTTATTAACTGTTATTATGAAGAATTCCGTTTTCCAGATGAGCATAACAACATAAGAGTTTAAATGGGCACACTATTTAATTATATTGATTAATATATATTAAATACATGTTTATTTATTAGACTTTAAAAACTCAACATTAATGAACAATCAACCATATTAGTCAACTGAAATAGCCTAGACTATGCCCACATCAGCAGCCAATATGTAGGCTCCTGGCTGCCAGGGCATGGGTAAATAGAAATACTGACATCTAGTTAAAAACACAACCAGATAAATAAGATGTAATTAATAATATCCCATACCGAATCAATCTCAGGAGATGTTTCAGTCATGAAGAACTGTGACACCTGTGCTTGGGTCCTTTACGTTCTTATATTTCGGGAATGGTGTTCTCCTGATGCATGCTGTCTGATGTCAGTCAGTCCACAATGCGCCACAAAAAACACGCCTACATACTTTACAATTTGCTTTGTAAACATCTCCACTGACAGTATTGAGCCAGGGATTTGCCTCTTCCCACCCAGGTCTGTATTTCTGGAGGCGTTTTGTCTTTTTAGGACGCGGTGGAGTCACAGTGTCTGCTGTAGACATTTTCAAAGCCTCTTCGAAAATAAATCAGCGCGCAGACAGAGGGTTGACACAGCGGCACAGAACTCTTCCTAGCAACGTGAAAGCGCTAATTCTCATTGGTCGGTGAGCTGCTGAGCGCACGCCCACCATACCAGAGTTGCCATGTCTGTTTATATCCCGCAACTTTGACTAATTGTGCTTGTTTTTGTAGCTCGGCTGACTCATTTCTCTCACTAAACTGGCAACCTTAAAATACGGGACATAGGGCGTCCCATATCAGTTCAATACGGAACGCGTCTTTTAGTTTACAATTACGGGACGATTCCGTATGGTGTTGTAGAGTTAGCTTTTGAGCGTTTCCCAGGGCTAACGCTAAGCTAACGGCTAACGCTAGTTAGCTTAGCCTAGTCTAGTATAGCCTGTAGCACTTTTTCTTTTCAGCAAAGAACGTGCAATAAACAAAACGGATACATTCACTGTGTGTTCTGCCTCTTTTCTCACGAATGGAACTCTGTTGTAGAGTCCGCTTTTGAGCGTTTTGCAGGGTTAACGTTAACGCTAAGCTAACGGCTAACGCTAGTTATCTTAGCCCTTTACTAGTAACATTGCTGCATCGATTATATTGAATGTCATTGATCTACTGGTCGACCACGGCCGACTGGTTGGGCACCACTGGTCTAATAGAAATAAATGCATTCGAACAAGAACGTATAGTATACAGCAATGGCTAACGGCTAACGCTAGTTAGCTTAGCCTGTCCAGCAGCTAACATTATCCCATCGCTCGTGGCAATTATATTACATGTCATTGATCTACTGGTCGACCACGGCCGACTGGTTGGGCACCACTGGCTAATAGAAATAAATGAAACAAACAAGAAACTAATGTATAGAAAATAGCATGGCAAACAAAAATTGCCAGGCCTAATGCGAGCCAGGGAAGTGCTGTGCGTTTGTAACCTGGCTTCATGTTTTGGTTGAGGTCTGAACTCTCAAATTGCCCATAAATATCGTTTTTGTGGGTATTCTCCAGTTGTTGCTGTGTGGTGTTATCTGCCCAAAATTCAAGCAAGCATGACAGTAACGACGTTGTGTGTGTCACGCCCCCCGCTCCCACGGCGCGATTCCGAGACCACCTATTCCAACTGGCCCCGTTCAGCGGGGGGTAAAACGAATCAGCGCCGTTTCGCATCCCAAAAGGGGTGAGTGAGAACACTCCCCCCGTGCTCCGGGGCGGTGATTCGATCCCAAAACCTGAGTGAGAAAGGCCTGTAAGAAGGTCCTGGGTTCGAACCCCAGCAGGGGGCCTTTCTGTGTGGAATTCTG